>NC_044561.1:125030428-125333428 GCF_007565055.1 Rhinopithecus roxellana | reverse complement strand
AGTGGTGCCAGGTGGTGGGGCTGATTGCCGCCTCTGGTGATGTGCACTGTAATAGGAGATCAAGGGCTCTTACCAGAAAGCACTTGACAGCCTCACTGCTAAACGACTCAACCTTCGGTGGCCAATTTCATTGCTTATTACAAATGCTCCCAAACACAGAGCTCTTGTGCTCTGGGCTGCTGCAGCAGGTCAATGAGGAAGCTCCCCAGCTCTCCAAGTCCATCACCACAGACCATGTTTGCCGGCACAAAAGTTCTAAAAGACCTCCACTTTCACTTCCGCATGTGTTCCTAACTCCTGCTGAGAAAATGAGAGCCAAGAGGCAAGCTTGAAGAGAAACTCCATGTGGATCTATCTAGATCAGTGCTTCTCAACCTAGGGGTGGTTTTGGCCTGCAGGAAACATTGGCAGTGTCTGGCGACATTTGTGCTTTTCAGGACTGTAGGGGGCAGGGGTGCTCCTGGCATCTAGTGGGCAGTGGCCAGGGACACTGCTAGACATCCTATAAGGCCCAGGACAGCCCCCACAACAGAGTTATTTGACCCAAAATGGCAATAATGCCAAGGTTGAGAAACCAAGGTCTAGAACAATAGTCTAGTGTGTGGCAAAGGCCAAATCTCCAATCAACAAACTCTCTTTTTCTTGCCAAGATCAGAAAGATGATGTATGTAGGTCATGACATTTTTCCATTTTTCAAGTGGCAGAAAAACCCTCTTCAAACCATCTTAAGTATAAAATGGGATTTATTGCACAAATAATTGATTAGGCAGGGCAAAACCCAGAGGTTCTAATGATGCCATCAGAAATAATCTCAATATCTCTCTGTCTGTCTCTCTCTCTCCCCCTCTTTCTTCCTTCCCTCCCTTCCTCCTTGCCTGTCTCTCTTCTTTTTTCCTCCTTCCTTTTTGTCTTATTCTGAAGTAGCCTCGCTCCTTGTGGAGGCTATAAAGAGCAATAGCTTATATTCTGCTAAATTGATAACCTCAGGGCAAGAGCACTCCTTCCTGATCCTTCATGTCATGATCTAGCAATTGGCTGGATTCTCCTACCTGGGTGACTTGACCACTCCTGAACCAATCACCATAGCCAGCAATGTAGCACTGTCATCAGTCAGACCTGAGTCAGGTGTCCACCTCTAGAGTCAGGGTGAATAAACCCACTGAGAACCCTAGACTGAGATTGGGTTCCAAGAGAAATAGGGATGCTCTACATGTAATTGTTTATTCAATCCTCACATCAGCCCTGGAACAAAGATAGTGCATTGTATCCATGGACAGGGAAATCCCATTGAGAAGACAGCATGGCAGCATGACTGGGATGCGGTGTCAGGAGCCAGATGGTCTGGGGTCAGTTCCCAGCTCTACAAGCGATGCTGGGCATTTATGCCTTGGTTTCCTTGTCTGCACAGTGGGAAATAGATTGTTGTGAGAATCAAATGAGTTATTACATATAAAGGGTTTTAAATCATGCCTGGGACAGACAAAGAGAACTTGATAAGTGCTGGTGGTTGTTTTTGAGAATTAATCCAAGCAATCCAAGGGGTGCTTTTCATGTAACTTACATAAGTTTTCTGTAAACTTGGATCGGATTTTATAATCTGATCATCAGTTTCAGAAGAAACTGACATCCAGAAAGAAACTCTGACTTCTTTCAGATCATGCAGGTCTGCGGCAAATACAGGACAAGGGCCCACTTGTCCTGATCCCTGTCCAGGGCTCTTTCCACCGCCCCACAGACCCTTTGGAAGATTCAGTGCACTCTAAATTCCATCAGCCCCAACAGGTGGCCATCCACCCTGGAAGCCAGCACATGTTGATTTTGTAAACTTTCCATCCACCATGACAGGCTGGCCTCCCCAAACAGAAAGCATTCCCAGCCATAATAGGGGTTGAGAGCCTCACCTTTCTCAGTCAACTGGGGGTCATCCTACTGCCGTGGCTGCACAAGGGCGAGGCGGTCACAGTTTTAAGGTTCACTAACACATTGCTGTGGCTTTCCGGCAGCCTCCTTCGCTCTTTCTCAGGCTCCCTGGAAACCCAACAGCCCCATGATATTTATTACCTGCTCCTTCCATTTATGAGTTAGTGATGGAAAAAGAGAAGCTGTGTGCTCCTTTCAGGCAGCACGAGAGGGAAAGAGAAGAAAAGGTTATGGCTGTGTTTACTTTACTTAGTGCTGTTTTCCCGGCTGCCTCCCAATTGATGCTCAACAGCAATCCAATAGCATATCATTAACCAAAGAGCTTTCTCAGATAAACACCAAACAGCTGCTGTAATGACACATGGCCTAGGTGGACTGGCAAAGATAAATGCTAATTTTAAAATTAAATTGCTATTTCCCTGCATGTCTAAGAGAATGGGAAAAGAATGATGGGAATAAGTGATAGGAAGTAATGATGTAAATGGAACTGGGTCCTCTCTACCCATCCACAATGAGGTCAAAGAGAAAGGGCTGAGACTGTCATAAGAATTAACATTAATTGAGCATTTATCACATGCCAGATATGATGCACTGTGATGAACTGTTGCATTGTTTCATTTAATGCAACAACCCTATACAGATATAGGTACCTTTTTATTTTTCTGAGACAGAGTCTTGCTTTGTTGCCAAGGCTGGAGTGGAGTGGCGTGGTCTCAGCTCACTACAACCTCCACCTCCTGGGTTCAAGCAATTATCCTGCCTCAGCCTCCCAAGTAGCTGGGATCCCAGGGTGTGTGCCGCCACACCTGGCTAACTTTTGTATTTTTAGTAGAGATGGGGTTTCATCATGTTGGCCAGGCTGGTCTTGAACTCCTGACCTTGTGATCCGCCCACCTCAGCCTCCCAAAGTGCTGGGATTACAGGTGCGAGTCACTGTACCTGGCAGATATAGGTATCTTTAGGATGGATCGTGATATGGTTTGGCTGTGTTCCCACTCAAATCTCATCTTGAATTGTAGCTCCCATAATCCCATGTCGTAGGAGGGACCTGGTGGAAGGTAACTGAATCATGGGGGCAGGATTTTTCCATGCTGTTCTTGTAATAGTGAATAAGTTTCATGCAATCTGATGGTTTTATAAAGGGCAGCTCCCCCTGCACACACTCTCTTGCCTGCCACCATGTAAGATGTGCCTTTGCCTCTCCTTTGCCTTCCACCATGATTGTGAGGCCTCCCCAGTCATGTGGAACTGTGAGTCCATTAAACCTCTTTCCTTTATAAATTACTCTGTCTTGGATATGTCTTTATTAGCAGGGTGAGAAGGAACTATACAACTCTCCACTCTACAGTTGAGAAAACTGGGGCTAAAAGAGGTGAAGTAATTGGGACAAAGTCATAAGTGGAATAAGTGGAGAGGCCAGGATTTGAATCCTGCCAGACTGGCTCCAAATCCCATGAGATTAAGCATTATGCTAAATTACCTCCTGGGCCTGTGCAGAGGGTCATAGCATTTGTCAGATTTGAAGGTATATTTTGAGTTAATCAGTCACTTACCTGACAAAACATTTACCAACTCCCAGTTGTTACCCAATGAGATGGGAACCACAAAACGACCTAGAACACTCTCTTGTTTTCTTCCAAGAACAGCTTACACACAACCTGCCAGAGGGAAATCAGGACTCTTCTGAAAGAAAGACTAATACAGCACATCAGTTGGGGGTCCAGCCTTTTCTTTTTGGGTTACTAAGGTCCACTCAAACCTGGAGACCATGTAGCTCAGTGGTTAGGCCATTGAGAGACCTCAGTTTAGACTCTAGTTTCTCCTGTCTTATGCTGGGTGCCATCTCAGGAAAAAGTGACACAACCTCTTTAAGCATTTTTCCTCTTAGCATAAATTGGAGAAAATATCATATCTACCACTTGGGGTTCTTGTAAGGATTAAACAAAGATCTTTATCATTCTGCTGAAGTTCGAGTTTGCCTGCAGGAATTAGGCTACTGACTTCTACCCTGCTGCTCTTCACTGTCAAACATAGTTTTTCCATCACCCAAGTGTCCCTGGCCTAAGCATCCCTGTAGCCAGTCACAGAAATCTCGTTGCAGCCTGTGCCCTCTGGTGGAACCTAAAACCATCTGCACCCATTGCTCCAAGGAGATGGCTCGGCTCAAGCCTGGGGAAGTTCACGCACAGTGCAGCTGCATAGTGGCATCAGTGGATGCTATCATCACGAAATCCAAACTGATTTCCCTACTAGGAATTGGAATAAGTATATTGATAGAGCTGTCTTTCTCCTTCCTCAAAACTCCTCACACTGGTGGGCTGAGATCTACTATAGTCAAGTCACTTCTGACTGTCCCAATTCCCCATTCAGTACAGTAGTTAGTACAAACCCTGCCCATAGCAATAACAGCCAACATTTTTAGCACCTAACTAATCCCAAGCACTGAGCTAAGCACTCCATAAACATGAGCCCAGGGAAGCCTCAGCGCAAAGTAGAGATGGTTATCATTTGCACTTTACATGTGGAGATACTGAGGCTCAGAAAGGGCCATTCTCTTGCCCCCAGATCACACTCTCTGGAGGTAACAGAACTGGACTTCAAGCCAAAGTTGCTGGCGCAGAGCCTGAGATCACAGTCATTCTGCTGGGGGTCAGAGTCTGTCTGTAGCAGCGAAGGTCCATGGCAGTGTGTCCCTGGCTGCTGCCCTCAAGTGCCCTTCAGAAAAAGTGAAACTCACTCTTAAGAATCTCAGAGGCTGAATCAAAAGCCCCCGAGTAATATTCTGTGCCCTCTAGGTTTCTAAATCCTGTTACCCTCCAGCCAAGAGGCACGGCTCAAGCAAGTCTCCTCCTGCGATGATTAGCATAGCCTGTCCTCTGTTGAGACCCAAAGTCAACACTTGACTACATAATTGCTCTATTCGTCTCTTTGAGTGGAAAATGATAGACCCCAACCCAGCGGATTAAGAGGGGGAAAATGCCAGTAATAGGCACACACAACTGGAAAGTTCAGGAGTAGAGGCTGTTAAAGCGAACTAAATACAGCCTGAGAAGGACTCTGTACTTCTATATTTGAGTCCTTGTGGACGAACTGCAATCTAGCTTAGTAGTTAGACAAGCCTGGAAACCTAACTTAGGAATAGGTGCCTGTAACAATAAGCTGAGTTTTGGCCAATCCCAGTGGCCATACTTCAACCATTCATACACTGCTGAGTGTTCAGACCGTGTTCAAATAAAGCAAACGCCAAGCTTAACCAGTCCAGCTGTTCTGTACCTCATTTCCGATTTCTGTACATCGTTTCCCTTTTTTTCTCTATAAATCTTCTTCCACCATGTGGCTGCACTGCAGTCTCTGTGAATCTGCTGTGATTCTGGGGGCTGCCTGATTCATGAATCATTCATTGCTCAGTTAAACTCCTTTAAATGTAATTTGGCTGAAGTTTTTCTTTTATTAAGACTAACTCAGAGAAGGACCCAAGCCCTCAAAGGGCTCCTGTGACATCTACCCCATGCTAGGTGTTGGCTTTATTCTCAGACGTGCTTTCCCTTCCCAATAGCAAAATGGCTACCAATAGGCCGAGGCAGACACCCTAGCAGCCCGGCAATCCCTGTGGAAACTGAGTTTCTCTGCTCTATAATTTCAGCAGCCATCTCAGCTTGCGTTCCATTGGTCCACTTGGAGAACCACATGCTAATCCCTGAACCAATCACTTCCTGCAACCAGGAAGTATAGTCATTTGAGTAGACAGAGCTGGGTCATGTGAGCAGCCCTGGGGCCTAAGGGTGGGAAGCTGGGAAAGCACCATCCAAGAGGGCCCAGACAGAGACAACTGGAGGTGTGGCCCCTCAAATAGAAATCGAGGGAAGTTTCCTCAATTCTCCCCAAATGGAAATCTTCTGCTAGCACCAGAAGCAGCAGCATTAGATGCCAGACAGGCAAGAGTCACACTATTTGTCTCTTTTCTTCCCTCTCCCAATCAAAGGCACATCATGCCAGATCCTCTTTCCCCTGACCCATTTCTCCTGACTTTATCCTATGACTTGAGAAGCAGCACAATATAGTGGAAGTTGTGTAACTCTCGGGATACTTTAAGAGAGGGAGGAGGGGAAGAGAGAAATGACTTAATTCTTTTCCCAAAGTTTTGCGGCAGCTCAGAGGTCTCTGGTTTATGGACACACATTAAAGAATCTTTTCATGAGGACTGTTTTATGTGAGAAAGTCATTCGAGCAAGGAGGCACTTGGCTGCTCCTTCTAAATGAAAATTTTCAATTAGTCTGAAGAAGTTAATTACATCGTTCTTTAATAACCGCACTTGCGATTCTACAAATCCTCTATTAATTGATTCAACCATATGCCCCCAAACTGAGAACCAGCAAACAGGTAGAAAAAGACCGAGGGAGAAAAAAAGGGGGTGAAAGAGCCAAAGATAAAGAAGGGCTAAATTGTCTGCTGGGTAGTCAAGGTATAGAACACAAATGTGGGAGAATTCTTGAAAATTGTGGGTGGTAAGAGATTTGGGAAATTTATCCTACAGATCAAATAACCTTCACAAGTTGCTTGCAACATACACAATACTAGCAGGATACATTGTGCTGCAGAATCTCAAAAAGAAAGCAATTCTATAGAGCTTGATCTAGACAATTAAACAGGAGCTACTGAATCCAAGGTAGTTTTGGAAGAGGCTACAAATAGTGACTTCCTGTTTTGTGGAGAAGATCATTAAAGGGGAAGTCAGAAAGCAGGGAATTCCAGTCCCAGCTTTGAAAAAAGCTGCTGCTCCATTCATGTGAAGCTCACAATTGTAGGAATATTTAATATAAGCATCAAACTGGCCTGGGTTCAGATCCTGGCTCTGTTACTGCCTAGCCATGTGACTCCTGGCCTGGCATTTCACCTCTTTGAGTCTCAATTTCCTTATCTATTAAATGATAGAAATAAGCTTATCTATATCACAGGGGTCTTGCAATAGTTAAATGATTAAATAATGCATACAAACTGTTCAGCATTGCTCTAGAACATGGTAAGGATTCAGTAAATACTCAGGATTGTGTTCGTCGGTTGCTATCCTAATAATAGTGTAACAAAGCACTCCAAAGCTCAAGGACATCCAACAACCACCACCAATCTCTTACACACACATCTGCAGGTTCACGGGAATTCAGCTGGGCCTGGTTTCAAGATGCAGGTTGGGTCCAAGTCCACTCCATGTGTCTCTGATCCTCCTTGAACTGGTGGCTACTGAGGTTTGTTCTACTCAGAGAGAACAGCAATAGCTGAGTAGGACAACTCCAACCACAGAAGCAAATTTCAGGACTCTGCTTACATCTGCTAACTGGCCATTGGCCAAAGCAAGTCACATAGCCAAAACTAAAATCAAGAAGCAGGGAAATATACTCCAGCCATGGAGCTGGGAGGGAGGGGGTTATATTTGCTAGCACAAATTTTAGTGCTAGCACTAAGCCAGCACAACCATTTTAGTTCTATTTGATGAGTACACAAAATTATTGCCAAGCAAGCTAGGATATGATGAGTATCAAATGAGTGGTTGTTATAGACAGACTTATGTACCTCCCAAAATTTATATACTAAAGCTCTAGCCCCCAATATGACTCTATTTACAGATGGGGGTCTTTAAAAAGGTAACGGAAGTTAAATGAGATCATGGTGGGATCCTGATATGGTTTGGCTGTGTCCCCACCCAAATCTCATCTTGAATTTCATATACTTCCCACACGTTGTGGGAGGGACCCAGTGGAGATAATTAAATCATGGGGGCAGTTTTCCCCATACTGTTCTTGTGGTAGTAAATAAGTCTCATGAGAGCTGATGGTTTGATAAGGGGTTTCCCCTTTCACTTGGTTCTCATTCTCTCTTGTCTGCCACCATGTAAGATGCGCCTTTCGCCTTCCACCATGATTGTGAGGCCTCCCCAGCCATGTGGAACTGTGAGTCCATTGAATCCACTGAACCTCTCTTTCTTTATAAATTACCCAGTCTTGGGTATGTCTTTACAAACGGCATGAAAGTAGACTAATATAGGTATCTAATTCAATAGGACTGTGTTCTTTTAAGAAGAGGAAGAGACACCAGGGATGCAGGTGCACAGAGAAAGGGCCATGGGAAGACACAGAAGAAAAGCAGTCACCTGCAAGCCAAGGAGAGGCCTCAGCAGAAACAAAGTCTGCCAGCACCTTGATCTTGGATGTCTTGCCTTGCTCTTGGACTCTAAGAGATAAATTTCTGTTGTTTAAGCTACCCAGTCTGTGATATTTATGGCAGTCCAATCAAACAAATACAGTAGTAGAGAAAATCAATGCTAAAAGAGGAAGAAATTGCTTAGAGAGAGAAGAAACCAAACTTCACACAGAAGATGCTCTCTGCTTAGAGGGTATGTGGTAATTCAACAATGAAGATGGAAGTGAGTAGTAGATGACATCCTAGGTACAAAAGATGGCCTTCACCATTAGTTTTGAAGAGGAACAGAAAGACAATGGCTAACATTTTGTTATTTGCACTTGGTTGCAGACACAGCATTAGGCTCTTTACATACTTGATCATATTTAACCATCAAAACAACCCTAAGAAGTTGGCGTCATCAGTATCCTACATTTTAAGGAGAAACAGGTCTGAGAGATAAAGGTTAACCCCTATAAATGTCACGCGACACAGTGGGAATATGTCAGCAAGTTCCACTCAGCAGCTGCTCTTGGATGAAATCTAGAAAACAAAGTTCATGGCCTGAGAATAAACACAACAAAGTACTCCTAGGAAATATCAGACAGATAGTAAAAGAAAAAAAGCAGATGTTTCCCCCAAACCAGGGAGAATCGTGGAGAAAAAAAGAAAAAAAGACAGAGGCAGACTCTATCTTCCCTTTGCCCATTTGATATAATAACAATGGCAGCTAATAATTACGGGTAGCATAGCATGTGTAAAGCCCTGTTCAAAACACTGTATATAATGTTAGCCATTTTCTAATCTATTGGCTTAACAGGCACAGTAACCCTGAGGTGGGTGCTAAAAGTGTCCAATTCTTCCTGGTTTGTCTGACATATCCTAGGACTACTTTGTTGTTCTTATTCTTAGGCCATGAGAATTGTGCTTATTCTCTGCAGATGAGAAAACTGAGCCACACCACGCTCACAGTGAGTGACACTACAAGCAGTCTGGATGCAGAGTCCATGCTCCCAACTCCTGTGTGTTCTTCTACCTCTCATACTGCTGTAATGTATTTCAGGAAGAAATTCTTCTTGCTAAAGAATTGCTGTGATCCTACCTCTTCTCTATTTACAAAACAGGGGTGTTCCCCATTGCCCTCAGGATGAAGTCCCCAGTCATTACTTTGGCATTAAAGGTCATATTCCATCTCTCTCCATTTGACCTTTCTAACTTGCACTTCACTCAAACTTGTCTGCTGTCTGTGTGTGGGTTAGCATACTCCAACGTCACCCTGTACGTCTAAACTGGGTTGGCCCCTCTTCCTCTTCCTCCAGTCCCACACATCCACAGTGGTGAGCTCCATTCAATAGAGACATCCTGTGTTCATCCTTCCCTGACGGCCCAAGTGGAGGGAATTATCTGCAGCACGCAGCTTCCAACTCGTTTGGGGGCCTCTACTCTCCTTGCTCCTCCTCCTATTCAATTAGTCATCAATTACTTGAGAGTGGCTTAGAGAGAGCTCTGTGCTAACAAGAAGATAGCAAGAAAAGCCTGTGCCTGTTCTCATAGACTTCACCATCCAGCAAGGATCTAAGAGACTTGTGCAAATGCTCACAGCAACACCAAAAATGAGGTCTGTGGGAACCTCTAACCCCCCAGGCCACTCTCCCAGTAGCACACAGATGGGCCTCACAGGGTCAGTGGACCCCAGAATTGCACCCCACTTCATCTGTGCGTGCACTGGGTGAGGTGCCCATATATAGCTCTCATTGAATCATATTCTCATTAGATTCTTATCCAGAAGAATTTAACCTACTTCTTGCTCCTTTTTTCCTCCCTTTTCCTGAAGAGACAATGCCTACGACCCTTCAGGGGATCAGGGGAGCATCAGGGGTGATAGGAGATGATGAGAATTTATCACAGGGAACTTCAGAAGGAAATCTGTAAAACAAGCTCTTTACATAAACCTTATAAATCTTGGGGCACATATGGTTCAGTCTCGGTACAAGATCAAATTCAGGAAGCACCGCTTAGCAGCAAGATGTGATTAATACCAGTTTCATTATTTATTTGCATCTCTCCAATAATACTGAAAGGAATCCAAATACAATTTATATTTTATTTATTCTCCTACCCACCCCAAGGGAAGAAAATAAAGACTAGATTGGGGTCAGGTGTGGTAGCTCGTGCCTGTAATCACAGCACTTTGGGAGGCCGAGGCAGGTGGATCACTTGAGGTCAGGAATTCAAGACCAGTCTGGCCAACATGGTGAAGTCCTGTCTTTACTAAAAACACAAAAATTAGCTGGGCGTGGTGGTGGGCACCTATGATTCCAGCTACTTGGGGGGCTGAGGTATGAGAATAGCTTGAACCCAGGAGGCAGAGGTTGCAGTGAGCCAAGATCGTGCCCCTGCACTCCAGCCTGGGTGACAAAACAAGACTCCACCTCAAAAAACCAAACAGGCCAGGTGTGGTGGCTCACACCTGTAATCCCAGCACTTTGGGAGGCTGAGGCAGGCGGATCACGAGGTCAGGAGATCGCAACCATCCTGGCTAACACGGTGAAACCCCGTCTCTACTGAAAAATACAAAAAATTAGCCAAGCTTGGCAGCGGGCGCCTGTCGTCCCAGCTACTCAGGAGGCTGAGGCAGGAGAATGGCGTGAACCCAGGAGGCGGAGCTTGCAGTGAGCCCAGATTTCACCACTGCACTCCAGCCTGGGTGACAGAGGGAGACTCCATCTCAAAAAACAAAAAAGAAGAAGACTGGATTGGGAACCCGCCTGAGAGCATCTGGGGGAAGAGAAGAGCAGAACCAAGAGGGGCCCGTCCTGGAGGAAGCGTCTGGGGGAGTCATGCGGGAGGACAGGAGTGAGGAGTGGATGAAAGAACCTGCAAGAAGTCTTTCTGGGAGCTATAAATGAACACTTCTTCTGTCCTAGAAAAGAGAAAAGCATAGAGTCTCTTTTTAATTTGGTCTCTACTGCGTTTCTGGAATTCCATCTCTATGCTTAAACTGAGCCACAGAGGGACTTGAGGTTTGTTTGGATTGCGTTTTTAACCCCTGCAGCCTGCCAGGGACTGTGGCAAGCAGCGGGAATGCAGTTTGACTGCCCTTATAACCTAGTAGGGAGTGAAGGAAGCTTCAGGTTTCAGTGTGCTTTAGTAGGCGGTAAAAGCCTCAGTTAGCCAAACCCAAGGAGTTTGTGGGCCCAGCTCTGTGTGGCCACTAGTGGCCCAATGGTGCATGCACCAAACTGCATCTAAGACATCAGATTTCATAGCCATGAAGGCGCAACTCCTCCAAGAAGCCTTCCTAGACTAACCCAGCCCTTACAACCAAATATCCCCTGATGTTCTCAGCACTGACACAACGAAGCTGAGTCTGATTCACATTTTTGCATCCTTTGTCCCCAGTGACACTGCCAGCTCCTGGAGGCAGAATCCGCTTCACATCACACATTCTGCATCCCTCACTGACACTCAGCCCTCTTCCTATCAGAGAAAGTGCTCATCAGTCCATCCCAGTTGTCAGCAACTTGCCACGCACCTCCACTCCCCACTTCCCTGCATAGAGGGCCAAACTCTGCCACGTCAGGTGAGCACTCCGGCTCAGAGAGACTCCTGGAATAGTGCTTACCTGAAGGCTCACAGTGGTTTCGTGTGGGTGAAGTGGGGGTGGTGGTTTCATATCACACTTTCTGATTAATGTATTAAAACCCAACCATCATGTGCTAAGCAGGTCCCTAAATCTAAGCACATTGAATGCGGGCTGGAGTTCTCACACAGTCAATGTGACCCAGGGTGCATCAGCACCTGCCCATGGGAGTCCACAGGCACTCCAGGTGCCACTGTATCAAGTTCCTGCTGCCCCAGGTGCCACCTGGCAGCAAAAGCCTGCCCTGGGGAAATAACTGTCTGGATGACTCTGGGCTGTGGAGAAGACTCATCTTACTGGGAATTTGGAACTCTCCCTGCCAGCTAAAACACACTTCAGGAAAACAGAGCCAGGAGCATTCTGGTGGCACTGGGCCCCTCCCTCTGCCTCCCTACCTCCCAGGATGGGGTAGCTTTGGTGGGGGTCATTCACCTTTTTTGCAAAGTGGTCACATTTCCCTCCTCTCCTGAAAAGGTCAAACTGTTGAGCTCAACTCATATTTAAGAACAGCGTAGAGGAAAAGAGAGTCAATCAGCAATTGGGCCATATTACCATCCATGTTGTTTCAGGAGACGCTTTATCAGCGTTCTATTGTATTATGTTATTTGACATTTTATTATTTATTTATTTTTTCTTTTTTTTTTTTTTTGGAGACGGAGTCTTGCTCTGTCACCCAGGTTGGAGTGCAGTGGCATGATCTCGGCTCACTGCAAGCTCCGCCTCCCAGGTTCATGCCATTCTCCTGCCTCAGCCTCCTGAGTAACTGAGACTACAGGCGCCGCCACCATAACTGGCTAATTTTTTGTATTTTTTTTTTTTTTTTTTTAGTAGAAACGGGGTTTCACTGTAGTCTCGATCTCCTGATCTTGTGGTCCGCCTGCCTTGGCCTCCCAAAGTTATTTGACATTTTATAATAGGCATGGGTTTTTAATAATCAGAATAAAACAGCAATTAGCATTTTGAAAATTGAGAAAGAAGCAAAGGACACTTTCTGTTTTATTTTCCCACTAATGTGGATGAGGGAGAGGGGTCTTTAAAAATTGTCTTCCAACAGAGCAAAATTTCACTTACACTTCTTCCTCACTAGAAGTGCAAGAGCTAATAAATGTTTTAAGTGCTAGGCATTGCTTCTTTCACCTCTGCTTTCTTTTTGGAAATGCTGCATTTCTTTGATGTCTCAGGTAGGCCAGCGAATTGAAACCTCAACACCCCCATACCAAATAACTGACCTTAGTAAACAGACCTCACACGTTATTCCCACCAGAATGATTAAGATGAAAAAGACAGAAAATCCCGAGTGCCACTGAGAACTTGGAGCACCCAGAACTTTCAAATGCTGATGCTGCGGGTATCAATTCATGCTGCTTTGCAAAGCTGTCTTTTGGTAGCATGTGCTACCTCAGGACCCAGAACTCTGCAACTTTCCCCAAAGACATGGACTAGGATGTTCATTGCAGTACAACAGTCACCAGAAACTAAAAACCTCTCAACTGTGCCTCAGTGATAGAATACATCACTGCATATCCACACAATGGAATAGTATACCACAATGAAAAGAAATTACAACTAGACTCGACAATACAGACGAATCTCGCAAACAACACTGAGAGGAAGAAGCCAGACTCAAAGAGCCCATGCTGTTTGTATTCATTAACATAATATACAGACAGGTTAAACTAATCGTCCTCAGAGACAAAAGTGAGGAACATGGTGACCTTTGGTGGGACTAGGGGAGGGGTGATTGCAAAGAGGTATGAAAGGAGCTTCGGGGTGATGGAGCAGGGGCAATGGTGTCGAGTCTGCTTCCTGACATTAGTGCTTGTTACATGGGTGTTTCAGCATGTAAAAATCTCAGCTGTGCACTTTTGCTTTAAGCACTGTGATGTGCACATTATAGTCAAAAAAGTTTTTAAAAGTAGACATCTGTTCCTATGAAGGATTAGGTTTTAATAAATATAACTCACTTAGTGACTTTTTCACCAAAAAATAGCAAAGGAGAAAAAAATGAACCTGCAGGTTGAAAACAGAAAGCTTACAGATGGAAAGAAAAAAATCAGATTATATGCCACACCCACAATCTTACCCAAAACCACACGCATATTTTAGAATCAACAGATTTCTTATCAAGAGGAAATATTTCATTGTCCAAGGCAAAAGAGTCTTTTTTTTTTTTTTTTTTTTTTTTTTTTTTTTAAGACAGGGTCTCGCTCTGTCAGACTGGAGTGCAGTGGCACGATCTTGGCTCACTGCAGCCTCAACCTCCTCGGCTCAAGCGATCCTCCTGCCTCACCCTCCCGAGTAGCTGGGACTACAGGCACGTGCCACCACACCTGGCTAATCTTTGTGTTTTTCATAGAGATGAGGTTTTGCTATGTTGCCCAGACTAGTCTTGAACTCCTGAGCTCAAGTGATCCTCCTGCCTCAGCCTCCCAAAATGCTGGGATTACGGTGTGAGCCACCACACCCAGCCCAAAAGAGTCTATGTGCAGATCTTATTCTATGTGCAGATCAGTTTGAAGACCTTTAAACATGGCTGGTTTTCAATCTTCTGCCTGCATTGTTTAAAATAAAAGGTGTGTTTTCTGACACCTTTTTTAAAAAGGCCAAGAGGGGCATGCTATCACTTGATCTAATTTTTGTCTGTTTCATTTAAGAAATATATTTATGCACAAGGGACTGGAGTGCCTATAGAACGAGGCCATTTCTTGCACGTCATATGCTGAAGCAAGTGAAAGGAGGGGCAGGTGACCATCTATAAATTTTAGTCACACACTTCCTTTCATTTCACGCAGGATGGTTCTCTGGTCACTAAGCAGGTGAACACTGACACCCAGTGGAAGCAATGGGAACAAAGAACAAGCTATCTTGGTACCTGCTTCTAATAAAAATTCTGTGCTTGGATTTATTGGAAATAACTTAGAAGGTACATTTTTGAAAAATTGATAGGGAAATTGATTTAAAAACTGGTACAGGATATAAGAACACAAACAAAAATAAAAGTTTCAAATGCCAAGTAAATATATGTACAATGTGTTCAGCACACTAGTGAAAAGGAAAGGAAATCAGCGATTAAATACCACGTCACCTATCAAATTAGAAACGTTACTAAAGTTTAATACATCTCACCCACCTGATTAGAAATACAGCTAATGTTTAATAATCTCAGGAGCCAGTTTAAGCAGAGGGAGATCTGGTACTCCTAGAACTCACATGGCACAGGTGGGTGGGCAACTTGGTTCTGTATTTTGAATGACAATTTGATATTATCTTTTAAAATATTGAATACACAGAATCCAACAATTCTCATTTCAGAATTAACCCTACCCAATTGTTTTAATACCCACACAAGAAGACAAGTTCAATTTAGGTGATACTGTATTGCTGGAAAGCAATAAAACATTCAGTGAGTAATGGGTTCATGCCCAAAAGACATGAACCAACTCGAAGGGGTCTGCAATGACCAAAGTTGAGACAAGTGAAGCATCAAAAATAATGACAGCCATAACCGATTGAAACACAGCAAGTATATACAAATATATGAATCCATATTGATACACAAGAAGGAGGCCAGCAAAACAAAACTTAAACTCCTCTGCCACGACTGGAGACAACTATGGTTTTACTCTACTCCAAAAGTTGATAATCAGTGAGAAAGGACTAAGCATTTATCCTACATTTCTAACAGGAACTGCACTTTAGGGTACCCCTATAAGCTCAGCAGTTGAAAGAAAGCTTCCCTGTACAGGAGAATGTCAGCTAATCAATGTAGAGTATAGGACAGAATGTGAAAATCAAAATCTTGCAAACCCCAAATGAAATAGTTGATTGAGATAAGAATCAGCAATTAGGGGAAGTGATGGAGAACTAGGCATGTGCATGGTGTCGACAGATCCTGCCACAGATTATTTTCTATGTGCTAGAAGGAATATGTAACTTCGTAATGCAGAAATGTGACTGCCCTAGTCTTAAGCCAGTAATCAATATTGGCATCACCAATGGTGGGACAACCAGACATTATGTGTTTTCTGTTGTAATTGCAATGTGGAGTATACCTACCAAATATTCTTGCCAAAATTTTACCCTAAATTTATTCAAGCCTTTAGATACAACATTCAGAAAACAACAAAAAATGAGGCCATAGGGGAACAAATGAAGCACCATCAGAAGGAACCAATTCCAAAATCCAAAAGCTATAGGATATTCTACAGGACACTGGCATTTTATTGCTGCTTTCTACTTTTACGTCTACTTATTTTAAAAATTTGTTTACATTTTATTTTACATTCTTAGATTTTGGCATCTTGTTAGATGAACATAATGACTGTGCCTCTAGCAGATAAGGCCATACAGGATAGTGGTCTAAAATTTGTATCTCATGAACTGGTAACATTTCCAAATCTCACCCCCAAATAATGGCAAGGATAGTTGCAGACAGCACAAACTCTTATTTTATTAAGTAAAAAAAAACATTATCATTTATTAGTGTCATCTTTTCATACAAGATAGGACCTTTTATTACCAAAAGGTACAGATGAATGGATATAATTCCAAAATGGAGAAGAGTCCTTTACACAGAATAAAATTTATGAAGATGCCCTAGATCATCTGAATACATTTGAGTAAACAACTAAACTCAGGCAGCTGGGGCTTGGTTAACTCGGCTTGCTTATAACATGAAATATTAGAAGGGGATGCATTGCTGGGTGGCATTCAGACTTCAGGTCTTCTCATCTTACAGGTACAAAAAGAGCACCATTGCCAAGTATGTCAACAGAGATGATTATATTTGACAACCAAAATTCCAAGCCCCCAGTGAACTTGAATGACACGTGCATGGTGTTGACAGATCCTTCCACAGATTACTTTCTATGTGCTAGAAGGAATATGTAACTTTGTAATGCAAAAATGTGGCTGCCCTAGTCTTAAGCCAGTAATCAATATTGGCATCTCCAATAGTGGGACAATTACCCAGTTTCAGGAGTCTATACCCCAGAATCCTATAGCCCAGAGGCTAAGAAATGGCTGAAGTTTATTTACAGAGTTCTAAGGCTTCCCAATGCAGAGACGGGATCCATCAATTAGGGAGAGAGTGTCATGTGGTGGGTAAGACCATGGGCCTTGGACCAGTCAGATCTGAATGTGAATTCAACTCTACCAGTTAGGCACTAAATAGTCTCTAAATGTCAGTGTCATAACCTGTACCATAGGGAACATAATGTCTATGTCAGAGATACGGGGATCCAATGGGATAATGCAGATACACTACTCAGCACAGAACTACTAACCTCGTTCATGGGTGAAACAATGAATAATAGCTAATGTTACTATACTTTTATCCTCATACCAAATTTTCAAAGCCAGTGGTTCTTTTCCAGCTGGAAGATGAAGGCCTAATCAAGATGGAGCCAAGGGCAGGGCCAAGCAGAGGTTGGCATCGCAAGCACTTGGAGGTTTCTTCTCACCCAAGACACCAGATATGAATACCCAGGCAAGAAAGCATTTACTTTGGGGTAACTGTGGGCTGGAGTTACACAGGGGAGAAAAGCACAGAGTCTGCCAAAGCCAGGGAAGAAAGACCAATGGGCATGTGGCTTGATGCACAGAATAGCATACAGAGCACAGACCTATCCCACTTGGAGGCTTGTGCCTTCTCAACACAGAGAGCCCTCTCCTCTGTGAGTCCCACTTGGCCACTAATGCATGGGATCTTTCTGAGATGATCAGTCAAGTTTCCTTGCCTTTCTCTGACCAAGAGGTGGGTGAGTGACACCCACTAAAGCCAGTGAGTCTCTGCTTCTCTCAGCTCTTGAGTCAAATGACCCAACGGCAGAAAACAGAGCCCATGGATCCTGATAAGGCAGAGTCCTGAAGCATTGGTCCCTGCTAACTGGATGCCTGTAGCTGCCTGGGACCCATTCTGTTCAAAGCAAAGGTCCTACAGAGTTTCCTTTTATTCTAGGAACACCCCACATTATGATTTGGATCTGTGTCCCCACCAAATCTATTGAATTGCAATCCTTAATGTGGGAGGTGGGGTCTGGTAGGAGATGATTGAATCATAGGGGTTTAACATTATCCCCCTTAGTACCGTCATCATGATGGTGAGTGAGTTCTCACGGGGTCTAGTTTAAAAGTGTGTAGTACCTCGCACTTCTCTCCTCCTTGCTCCTGTTCCCACCATGTGAGATGCCTCACTCCCCATTTACCTTCCACCATGATTGTAAGTTTCCTGGGGCCTGCCCAGAAGCCAAGAAGATGACATCATGCTTCCTTTACAGCATGCAGAAAGTGAGCCAATTAAACCTCTTTTCGTTATAAATTACCCAGTCTTTCATATTTCTTTATAGCAGTGCAAGAATGGACTAATCTACTCCATAACCCTCAAATACCTTCCTACCATGGATAAATTATCCCAGATAGGTTCCCATTGCTTGCAACCCAAGAATTCCAAATGAAACAGTTCTCCTCTCCCCACTGACTCTGTGCTGCAGGTCCAGGCACTATCAACAGCCTCTTTCCTGCTTCTGTTCACAATGCTGGTTATCCGTAGATGGCACAGTAAATGGTTTTGAGTGAATGCCTACTAGGCACCAAGCTCTGTGCTCAGTTGTCAGGAGCAGCAGGAAACATGATAGCTGCCCCCCAAAGTCACCGGCACAGGCAATGACCAAACAAAGGGGTGCATGCTCAGACGATATGGTGCTGGGGACATACATGGCAGAATCCCTCCCTTTAATCATGACACCTGGGTGTTGGAGGATCCCATTCTCCAGACTTCCCCCAGTAAGTGGGAACATACATCAGGATGCAGTATGTGATTTCAGAAGTACTATTGGAACACTTTTTCCCAGCAAGGTGTTCTGCTCCTTTTTCTCAGGTTTTTCCATCAAGAGTCTCTTAAGGCCCTGGCGCAGTGGCTCACGCCTGTAATCCCAACACTTTGGGAGGCCAAGGCAGGTGGATCACCTGAGGTCAGGGGTTCAAGACCAGCCTGGTCAACATGGCGAAACCCCATCTCTACTAAAAATACAAGTATTAGCTAGGCACAGTGGCACGTGCCTGTAATCTCACCTATTCAGGAGGCTGAGGCAGGAAAATCGCTTGAGCCCGGGAGGCGGAGGTTGCAGTCAACTGAGATTGCACCATTGCACTTCAGCCTGGGCGACAGAGCAAGGCTCCGTCTACAAAAAAAAAAAAAAAAAAAAGAGTCTCTTAAACTACATTTTCACAGGCCTTTTCACTGCAGAGGTAACAAACTCCAATGCCAGCTGGAGCTAGGTATCTTACTCATTCCACACAGACACATTTTGTATATTAAACACATAGGAATGTTTTCCCCTTCAATAAAAGATATGTTCCTTAACACTTGTTTTTTTTTTTTTTAACCTATGCCCTTTTCTTCTACCTTTTGTTTTCAAACTTTTTATGAAGACATAAAGAATGATATCACTTTCCTCTTAATTCTATGAAGAAAATAAATGTAGGTAAAATATTAAAGAATGATGTTGGCCCTCCCTGTTCTGGATACTGCAAGGCATCGTGAGGATTTATGGCAAACTGGAGAGCTCCTGTCCTGAATGAAGGGAAACCTTTAATACCAACTAGAGCTATGAACTGTAGGCAGAAAGTCAAGTTCCAAAAATATCTCTTTTCTGACAGAAACCAGAAATCCAGCCTTTTATGCAAATGTATCTGATTTTTAAATGTTGGCAAACAATTCAAAGCTTCATTTTTTTAATGCCATGCAGGCCTATCCTTTGTAGTTTAAACAAAGAAGCACGGGCCACATTCTCCCCTTGGGACATGAATTTTCAACCTCTACGGGTAGAGTTCTGCCCAGGGTGGCCCCTGGCCTAGTTCTGGCATGTTTGTACAAATAAGATAAAAGTGCTCCTTCCCCCACAGATATTTTACACCATTCATCAGAAAAATTGTCCTAACAAATATATTATACAAATCCAAGACACTCGTTGTATGCATGGTGCCCTCTGGAGTTGGACAGTATGCAACCTATACACCTGTACACAGCAGCCCTGTTTTCATCCTCTTTGAGCTTTTCAGGATAAGCCCCTAAAATCCCACTTACCATCTAATTTTTTTATTCTCTAATTATGTTTCTGCTAATATTTGACATTATATTTATGCCTGAAAGACAAATTAGAGAATGAATTACATTATCCTATTAGGACAAGTCCAGTAACTGAGATTAAGGAAGATTCAAGTGGGCTTTTGGCACAAACCTTAGCCCCTGTCTTCACTTTGCAACACGTGACTCTGAGCCACATCTGCCTGCGACAGGATCATCTATGCCAAGTCTTCTGAATCCTTTCACATTCTAGAAATAGATGGATGTTATTGTTTACAGATGGAATTTCCATTGTACAAAATCACCTTATCCCAGCTATCAATTATTGTCATTATCTGTAGCTAGGCAAGTTCCCTACAATGTTTGCTGAAACTATCTCAGATCAGTAATTAACTCCCCAGCCACCAGCTCTTGCCTTTCACATTTTAATGAGGAGCATGACCATGAAGCCATTAGAATGTGAAAAATGCAAGTGATCGCCAGTCATCCTTCTTTGATACAACAGACTCATTTCCTCTCTTCTGCTGATAGAGGATCAACAAATGCTTTTTCCATTTTTTTTTTTTTTTAAGTAGGAAGCTTTTAGAGGCCAACCTACTTAGTATAAAAAGACTACCAGCCACCCCCTGAGGCAGAAAGCACATTGCAAGGATTCAGTTGGTTTTTTCCCTCTGGCAAAATCCCTTCTTAATTAAGAAGCACACCTGCATAATTTAAAAACACTGAAGTCAGAGTGTAGCCAAGTGTGCAGCCGACTGTCTCCACTAATTGCCCACGTTCACCAGCACCCACCCTCGTTAACAATGAAAAGGCTGTCCTCTCTCAGGGGTCCTCACCAATTCCCAAAGAGTCAGAGAAGTGACTGGGCCAGAAGGTGGCACCAAATCCTGTCTCATTTTGATGTCAGCCGAATGAGAAAGCTTGACTCCTTAAGAAAAGGAGATTTTGCAGACAGGAAGGAAGTCTGGAGTGGAGGGTTTGCACGTTGGTTAGACATTAAATGACTTTCCAAACAAATCTGGTTTTCCTTTATGCAGAGGAAACTCCATTAGGAGTATTTCTACATTGAAGAGGAATCCCAGAGCTCAAAAGAAAACTTAGTCAAATATTTGGGACTGCTCTCAGTAAAACAAATTGATGCCTCTCCAAGGAACGTTTCACAAGCTGGAGTTTACCCTTCCAGTCTGATCGGCACAGCTCAGAAGCAATGGGAAATGGCAATTAGCACAAGGCAAATAGTGGCGGATGAGACCAAGCCACCAAAGGGCCCTTCGAATGCCATATTCCAATGCTACAGGACAGAGTGCAGCAATGGAATGAGCACTAGGCAAGGAGCCAGTGACTTGGGTTCAGGAACTGGCTCTCCCACAGGTCGTTCCAGAATCTCAAATCATTTCCTGCACAGAAGTTTGTGGGGGAGCAGCACTGATATGAGACAAGTGAGGGATGACGTTGGCGTGGATGTGGTGAAAAGGAAATGCTTTTACGCCACTGTTGGGAATGTAAATTACTACAAATACCATGGAAAACCATATGGAGATTCCTTATTCAATTCAGCAATCCCACTACTGGGTATCTACGCAGAAGAAAAGAAGTCTTATATGAAAAAGACATAGGCACGTGCATGTTTATAACACGATTCACAGTTGCAAAGATATGGAACCTACCTAAATGTTCATCCACCAATGAGCGGATAAAGAAAATGTGGTATAGGCCAGGCGCAGGGCTCACGCCTGTAATCCCAGCACTTTGGGAGGCCGAGGCAGGCGGATCACCTGAGGTCAGGAGTTCAAGACCAGCCTGACCAACATGGAGAAATCCCGTCTCTACTAAAAATACAAAACATTAGCCGGGCGTATTGGCACATGGTTTTAATCCCAGCAACTCAGGAGGCTAAGGTAGGAGAATCACTTGAAGCCAGGTGGCAGAGGTTGCGGTGAGCCAAGATTGTGCCATTGCACTCCAGCCTGGGCAACAAGAGTGAAACTCCATCTCAAAAAAAAAAAAAGGCAGAAAGAAAATGTGGTATATATACACCATGGAATACTCCTCAGCCATAAAATCGAATGAAATAATGGCCTCTGCAGCAACTTGGATGGAGCTGGAGGCCATTATTCTAAGTAACTCAAGAGTGAAAAAACAAATATCACACATTCTCACTTATAAGTGGGAGCTAAGCTATGAGGATTCAAAAACATAGTGATATAATGAACTTTGGGAAGTTAGGGGGAAGGGTGAGAGAGGGTAAGGGATAAAAGACTACAGACTGGGTACAGTGTACACTGCTTCAGAGACGAGTACTCCAAAATCCCAGAAATAACCACTGAAGAAATTATCCATATAACCAAAAAGTCACCTGTACCCCCAAAAACTATTGAAATAAAATTTGTTTAAAAGATGTAGCAATATATGTTGGGAAAAAAAAAAAAAAAAAGGACAGTGTCTGGGGTCTCCAATGCCTGGGATCAAATCCTGTCTCTGATGCATTTGAGGCATGTGACTTTGGGCACGTTACCTCATCTTTCTGTACCTCAGTCACCTCTTCAGCAACCTCATGGGGTGGTTGTAAATATTAAATGAGATTAGGCCCATAGTGCTGTCAATAAATGGTAATGGTTATTTTTATGAATGAGCTAAAGGAAACTCATTGGAAATAAACGTACTGGGGACAGACCTTTGTCAATGGCTGGAGACCCTGTATCAGGAGAAGGGCTAAGTTGGAATTGTTATCATGACCCCATTAGGCCCACATGGTGGAGAGGCCTAGGAAAAATCAGGTCAGTTTACCTAGTGTTGACTATTTACAGATTCACATTACAATTACATCAAATGTGTATATACATCATCTCATTTACTTTAAACAGAACATCTATGAGTCACGAATTTAAGCCTCAGAGAGTTTAAGCAACTTCCCCAAGGTCACACAGTACCTTTGTAACTTGAATCTACATCTTTTGTAGGCAACAAAAGTAGAAATGGGATTACAGGCACACACCACCATGCCTGGCTAAATTTTTTATTTTTAGTAGAAACGGGGTTTCACCATGTTGGCCAGGATGGTCTCGAACTGCTGACATCAGATGATCCACCCGCCTTGGCCTCCCAAAGTGCTGGGATTACAGGCGTGAGCCACCATGCCCCGCAGCTACTCAGGAGGCTAAGGCAGGAGAATTGCTTGAACCCAGGAGGCGGAGGTCGCAGTGAACATGAGATCATGCCACTGCACTCCAGTCTGGGCGACAGAGTGAGATTCCTACTCAAAAAATAAAAATAAAAATAAGAATGGAGATTTTTTTATTATAGCATCTAGTATGGGGTCTGGCATATAGAAAAAAAAATAATGAATTGAATTGGCTTGAATTGAATCGATGTTTGTAGTAACCTTTTTTGCCACAGAGTATGAGAGAAGATGATATGTCACAGTGGGGAGCTCCTTCCAGAACCATCCATAGGAAAACAGGAGCCTTTCCAACAGGGGCAAGAAATGCCCAGGAGCCCAGTGCCCAGGATCGGAGTCCAGATGCCTCAGGAGCCCAGCTCCCCAGCTTCTCTGACCCTTACAAAGCAGGAAAGGGGAAGACCAGAGCCAGTCCTGCCCTCTTTGGGTTAAGTATGTTACAAGGACTCTTGTCAAAGGCAGGGAGTAAGAGAGTGAGAGTGTCAATGGGAGGTGATAGAACTACTACTAATAAGCCAGAGAGGAGGGCTCCAGCAATTGATTAGAGAATCAGTGAGCTGTAATGGTACCTGTAGGCTACATTAGTGGAATTACTAATACTAACTCATGTAAAAAGCACTTCACATGGTAATGGGCACATAGTGAGAGAGTGCTCAATGGTGACTAACATTCAGAAGGGAGGAAGTGGGAGAAGAATAAATTTTAAAATGTAATTTGTAGTGGGCTGAGAGGCAGTCCTTAAAAAGATATGTCCACTGAACACAATGTCCTCCAAATCTTGGCTATCCTCATCCTAACCCCCAGAATCTGTGAATGTGACTTTATTTGGAAACGGTTTTTGTAGATGTAACTAAGGATCTCAAAATGAGATTATCCTGGATTGTCTGGATAAATTCAGTGGCAGTTGTCCTTATAAAAGACAGAAGACAAAACACTGAAAAAAGAGGAAGGCTGTGTGAAGACAGAGGCCGAGACTGGAGTGACGCAGCCAAAGGACACCTGAGCCATGAGACACTAGAAGAGGCAGGGAAGGATTCCCCTAGAGCTTCCACAAAAAGCATGGCCTGCTAGTACCTTGATCTTGGACTTCTGACCTCAGAACTATGGGAGAATAAATTTTTGTGGTTTTAAGCCAGTTTGTGGGAATTTGTTACAGGTACTCCAGGAAACTAATACACAATCCTATAGAGATTATCCTACATCATGGGGGGAGGGAGGAAGGTATAAGTGAGGTAAGGTGACAATTTACTTATTGGGCGGGGCGGGGAGGTGCTGATCAAACTAACCTAATGCTAGTAACAGCCAGCCTTGACCATAGGAAATTGACTCAAATTATTTTACAACATACTAGTCACCCACCTTGCTTCCTATTTGAGGAGATCAAAGACCACCTGGTGGCCAAGAAGCAGACCATCCAGGACAAAGCTCCTTATCTGATGAATTCAGAAGTAATTAGACTTTCCTATTAGCTAAAGCAGGCATCTGGCTCCAGGCTTCTTTCCCAAAAATTTAGAAGTAAGTAGAATTTCTATACATCTCCAGAATGCATGCACTGTCAACCCTTGCTGACATTAAGGTACCAAAACAACTATAAGTGTAAGCATTTCTCATGACCTATGTGGCTAATACGGTCCAAATTACCCTTAAGTTCCCACTTTAAGGTTCATAAATAGCCCAAAGGAAAATCCACCATGGCATGCTCAGTCCTCTCTTGCTGACTGCTGCATGCTGCTACAGCCTTTCAATCTAATAAAACTTTCCTTTCAAACCCATACTGTTGTTGGTAAATTCTTCTTACTACCTGTGAGTCAATTAATTTCTGATGCCAGGGATCTGATATGTTGCCTGGCAATATTGACCTTTCAACATTAAACACCAGGTATAGTAATAATGTTGCAAATGTGTTGATGTATTTTCATAATTCACAGCAGCCTGCTGCCCACTGTTGCAAATAAAGTGATGTTAAAACACAGCTGTGCCCATTCTTTCAGGTGTGATCTGTGACAGAGTTGACCAGTCAACAGAAACTATATGCACAAAAAGCCAAATTACTTATTATCTGACCCTTCATGGAAAAAAAAAAATGCCAGCCCCTGGGCTAGATCAGGGAAGACTTTGTAAACCAGGTTAAGAGATTATAACATTTCATCACAGGAACAGTGATGAGCTACTGAATGGATTTAAACACAGAACTGATCCATATCCGCTTTGAGAACAATCGCTCTGCAGTATACAGGTTGAAATTGGGGAGTGAAAGAATGAAGGCGTGAATTTCAGTTGGGAGGCTTGGTCAATAATCAGGTGAACAATAAAGGAAGCCTGGGCCCCATATAATACGGTAAAACAGGCTCCATTTTCATGGCCACTTTTGTAATCACACCGTCTCCCAGGTCCACTAGGTGGCAACACCACACAGGAAAATCATTAATCTCTACCACAATGTCTATTTTCGTGTCCTCTAGTATTGTAGAAACTTAAGAGCTGTAATTCAAGTATTTCGGTGACTTAACCCTTTGTGTATGTTTCAAGAAGAACCTACTTTATACTAAGTTACATTTATGTCCAGACTCTGTGTTGTTTAACGGAGCAAATGGGCCAGGGCATCATATGAGAAACTGAAAGATGAACCAACTTCACCTCCCCAATTAAAATATGCTGGTGTAGCCAACAGAAAAATGGATGGAAACCCCAAACGGACCCATTTACTAAAGAAGAAATATAAAGACCAATAAACACAAGAAAACCTGCTCAGCCTCACTCATCATCAAAGAAATGTCCAAGAAAACAAAAATAAGATGTAATTTATGTCTAGCAAGACTATTTTTCAAAATGATGACCCTAGCGTTGGCAAGAGCATGAAAATCGGGACTGAACACAGTGGCTCACACCTGTATTCTAGCCTTTTGGGGGTCCCAGGCAGGAGGATCACTTGAGGCCAAGAGTTCAAGACCAGCCTGGGCAATATAGCAAGACCCCATCTCTACAAAAAATTTTTAAAACTTATGTGGGTGTGGTGGTGTGCATCTGTGTTCCCAGCTACTCTGGAGGCTGAGGCAGGAGGATTGCTTGAGCCCAGAAGGTTGAAGCTGCACTGAGCTATGATTGTTCTACTGCACTCCAGCATGGGCAACATAGCAAGACCCCATCTCAAAAAAAAAAGAAAGAAAAATGGGCACTGCCAGGCAGTGCTGCTGAAAGCATAAATTCGTATGATATTTAATAGATAATTTTTAGTAAATATGCAGAATATTTTAATTGCAAATATTCATTGACTCAATAAATCCACTTCTATAAATATCCTAACAATATAATCAAGATGATAAAATCAAGGTTTCCATCAAGGATGTCTACCATAGCATTATTTATAAAACTAGAAAGTCTAAATGGCCAGTGTCAGAGCAACCATTCATCAAGGTATGTCCTCACTTTATTAAATCAATAAATAATCATTGAGCTTCTACCATGTATCATGTACTATGCTAAGTACTCAAGAGACTGTGCTGAACACAATGGACCAGGTCCCTACTGTCATAGAATGGAATATTTAAAAATGGTATTTTCAGATACTATTTCGTAAGTTGGGAAAATGTCCATAGTATTATAAAGTGGAAGGAAAATAAAAATGTACATGCAACATGCAAATTTAAATGTATATTATAAATATAGTATTAAAAATTTTAGTTCACAGTTTCATGTACGTAAGAAAGAGCACACTTCTTTATTTTCTATAAATTAACTTAATTTTACCTCTAAGGTCCTATAAGGTTAAGAAATTCAGCCTTGATCAGCCTCAGGCCTTCCTCCTCCTATGCTCTGGAATTTTGTCAAGGTTTTGAGTCTCATCCAAGACCCAAGTATCTCTGCTCATGTATGTACAGTGATTGTCCCAAAACATCCGTTGTCCCACCCCTGTGGTCCTGTCAGATCCACTGCTCTGGTCTTTCTGTGAGAGCCAGGAAAGGTCACAAGCCGGGAGAACTTTATGTCAGGATCCCCAGGGCCCAGCCTTGGACCATTCTCTAGGGCCCTGCTACATGTGGTTCATGGCCCAGCTGCATGGGCAGCACCTGGAACTCCCCCTGGGGCCTTGCTACCTGTGGCCCGGACCAGCTGCATGTGCATCACTTGGGCACTACTGCATCACAATCTGAATGTCAACCAGAGCCCTAGGGGATTCATGTGCTTATTACAGTTTTAAAAGCACCGCTTAGCTGGTCTTGCCATACCTGCCAGGTGGAGTGCAGGTTAGGGCCATTCTGGGACCCCCAGGGCTGGGCACTCACTCACTAGTCTGCAGAAGTTCTCCCTTACTTCCATCAATGACCGTTCATGTGGACACAAAGGTAGCCCAATCACATTTCTACACACTCTGTGCCTGCTTCATCAAACCTAAGCAGAAAAATGGATAGGTGTATTAGTCACACCCTAGGTATATTAGTCAGGGTTCTCTAGAGGGACAGAACTAATGGAATATATATATGGGGGAGTTTCTTAAGTATTAACTCACACCATCACAAGGTCCCACAGTAGGCCCTCTCCAGGCTGAGGATCAAGGAGAGCCAGTCCGAGTCCCAAAACTGAAGAACTTGGAGTTCGATGTTCAAGGGCAGGAAGCGTCCAGCGTTGGAGAAAGATGTAGGCTGGGAAGCTAGGCCAGTCTCTCTTTTCACATTTTTCTGCCTGCTTATATTCTAGCCATACTAGCAGCTGATTAGATTATGCCCACCCAGATTAGGGATGGGTCTGCCTTTCCCAGTCCATTGACTCAAATGTTCATTTCCTTTGGCAACACCCTCACAGACACACCCAGGATCAATACTTTGTATCCTTCAATCCAATCAAGTTGCCACTCAGTATTAACCATCACACTAGGTCTATGGGTCTTTATTCTGTGTCATGTAAAGCTACGATCACATAAATTTGTTACATTTTTCTCTTGTTAACCTGTCTTTGTTATGGGAGTATTGTCCGTGGCCCTTTTGATGGAGAGAAAAGGAATCACCTCCTTTCCACCCCATAGCATGTGTGGGCTTTTTTAAAAAAAGAAGGGAGTTACATGGTAATTGATAAGGGAAGGAATCTGCCAACCACTAATGTCCTTCCTTTTAAAAGTAATGCACAAATTATAGGCTCCAGTAAAATTCAGGCTGTCATTTCAAGAGGTCCCTAGCATGAATTACTGAGATAACTAGCTACTTAGAACAAAAATCCATGACCAATTACAAGCCCACGTTGCTGGGTTCTTGGACTTTAACCACACACTCTAATGGCTGGCATCTCACTGGGGTCAACCCGAGGTACCAGCAGGATATCAAATGGATTTTCCTATGTCCTACTGCTCGTTCCAGAGGCCAAGTGCCCAAGAGGCTCGGCCTCAATTTTCTAAGACCCATGAAGATGACAACATTCCCGTGGCAAAACTCTTTTCTGAGAAGAGCTGAAGTGAGGAGATCCAGTTAAAAAAATAAGCAAGTAAATGTGCACACATGTTATTTCAGGGAAAAATTGGTGAGGACAAAACCAAGTCATGGTGCCTTTTGGCAAACCCATCCTTCCCTGTGCAAGTCATCGGTATGTAAATCAAGTGCAGGCATCTGAGAGACCCTCACTAATCCCCCTTCTCAAGAACAATGGCACTTTTTAAGTATATGGTTTGTTCAAACAGCTATATTTAAGCATAGACACTTTAGGCATCTCAGCTTGCAGCCCAAGGCAGTGAATATGAAAACCAAAATCTCAGAATCCAGGTTAACCTAAAATGCCATGAATTGTTAAAGGATCATTTGTCCCAACAAGCAAAATCGTGACTTTTACACAAACATAAAAGGAATGTATGATCAAAGATTTACTTAACTCATTAGTTAATCAGGGAACCAATAAGATGGGATCACTGTTTCAAAGGAGAATTGAAAGAACACACACAGACCTCACCAATAGACATAAAAATAGTCTCTATCCCCAGGGCAATAATTAATTGTGCTTCACTGGACAAAATTCATTTGCATGTCTCTCAACTTTCTACAACTCACAGAGTTAAGTAACTGAAATTAACTATCAGTAAAAAAAAAAAAAAAAAAAGCTCAAAGGCAATAAAAGGCACAAGTAACCCCAAGTAGTGGAGTGTTCTAGACAGGACTTGTTTTTTTGGTCCATTTCAGAGTCTTTTGAGATTTCTCCTGACCCCGTTTATTGAAAGAGCTCAGCAGAGTACAGGCAGCAAAGCAAATGTATTCTCTTTTACAATTTCTTTAATTCCTTCTGTTGAAGACGTTCTCCCTGTCCCTAAATGAAGCTTAAAACCGGCTCCAAAATTCTTTCTGTTCCTCTTGGATAATAAAAGACCCAGTCAGTCCTAATTTTAAATAATAATTGAAGCCAATGGAAATGTCTCTTCCTTCTGGGCTGGGCCTGTCCGCTGCTTGGCAGTCACATGACTTTGTCCAGTTCCTCCCTCAACTTGTCCTGGCTCCTCCCTCACTTGAGGAAGGGCGGAGATATCTCACAGGATTATTACACTTTTATTCTGGCCTTGGTAGCTGGGGGAGGCAGATTCCAGATGCCAAGTCACCTACTCATAGAGTGGGTTCTTCAGGGACTCCCTCTTCCCCAACCTACCTCCCTCCCCGCCAACCTACCTCCCTCCCTGGAGAGCTCTCTCTGTACTTCCCTGAACTCTGGTTCATCACACAGGTCTCCTCCTGGACTTCAGTGAACCCGAGTGGTACTCCCCTTTAGAGAATTGTCAGAGGCATTCAAAGCAGAGCAACTCATCTTGAATACGGGCTGGGTAAAATGAGGCTGACACTTGCTGATCTGCATTCCCAAGAGGTTAGGCATTCTTAGCCACAGGAAGAGATAAGAGGTTGGCAGGCTTGGTATCACAAAATACAGGTCACAAAGACCCTGGTGATAAAACAGAATGTGGTAAAGAAGCCAGCCAAAACCTGCCAAGATGGTGACAAAAGTGACCTCTGGTCATTCTCACTGCTCATTACATGTTCCTCATAATGAATTATCATGCTAAAAGACACTCCCACCCACACCACGACAGTTTACAAATGCCATGGCAATGTCCAGAAATTGCTCTATATGGTCTAAAATGGGGAGGGACCCTCAGTCCTGGGAAATCTCCACCTCTTTCCCAGAAAACTCAAGGATACTCCACCCCTTGTTTAGTATATAATCAAGAAATAACCATAAGTATACTCAGTCAAGCAGCCCATGCTGTGCTCTGCCTATGGAGTAGCCGTTCTTTTATTCCTTTACTGTCTTGAAAAACTTGCTTTCACGTTACAGACTCACCCCAAATTATTTCTTGTGCAAGATCCAAGAACCCTTGGGCACTGAATGGGGACCCCCCTTCTGGTAACAGAATCACTTCACTCCCCTCCCCAAGTGGTCCTCTTGTCCAAAGGCCATCTCAAGTCCCCCAGTCTAGCACACTTCCATGGAATATACTAGTGTTTCCAATCCAGGATAATTCTGCCTCCAGTGTTTGCCACATCTGGAGATATTTTGAGTTGTCACAACAGGTGGGGGTGATCCTAACATCTAGCAGGTGGAGGCCAGGGATGCTGCTAAATAGGACAGCCCTCCCCTACCATCACCACTCACCACACACACAGAATTTTCCAGCCTACAAACACTCACAGTGCTAAGATTGAGACACCTCAAGGTGTGCAGATGACCAACAGGAAACTCACACTGCTTCACACCATCAACCTCATTGCAGCCAGGTCCCATCCCACCCTCTACCTTCTGCCCTGCCAGCCACAACTGTGGACTCAGACTTTGAAAGCAGGATCCAGGCATCAGTCCCAAATTCTTCAAACTCCTGGAAACTTTCATCAATCTCTGAAATGCCTCCATTGCCCTGAGGTGTGGTGGAGACACAACCACCACCCTCTCCAAAGGCACCTGCACTGCCTGTCTCTTCACCTCCCAAAGGATTCTTACCATCTCTGTTACAACTTGGAGGCAGATGGGGAAGCTGGAGGAGAACCCACTCACCATCACTAAGGTGATCTCACCAACTGGCCCAGTCTTTGGAGCACCTGTCAGAACTTGATACAAATAAGCCACATTTAATATTATTGCAAAACTGTTGTTATCAGCACATTAATAGAACAATCAAATTCTGTAAACTATTTTAAAGAGGTTTACTGTGAGCCAATATGAGTGACATGGCCCAGGAAACGGTCTCAAGAGACCCTGAGAAAGTGTGTGCAAGGCAGTTGGGTTACAGTTTGGTTTTATACATTTTAGGGAGACAGAAATTATAGATAAAATCATAACTCAATACATGTTATTTTCAGCCTAAAGAGGTGGAATAAGGAGTGGGGGAAGGGGTGGCTTGCAGGTCATAGGTAGATTCAAAGATTTTCTGATTAGCAATTGGTTGAAAGAGTTAAGCTTTGCCTAAAGACTTGAAGTCAGTAGAAAAAATGATTGAGTTAAGTTAAGGAGGTCATGGAGTCCAAGGTTCTTATTATGTAGATGAAGTCTCAGACATAGCAGCTTGTGGAGAGAATCGATGGTAAACGTCTCTTTTCAGACCTTAAAGGTGTCAAGCTTTCAGTTAATCTCTCCTAGATCCAGGGAAGACCTAGAAAGGGAAAGCTTGACTGCATTAATGGAGATTCTATACAGATGTAAATTTCCTCCACAAAAGACAGCTTTGCAAAGCCATTTCAATCTGTTGGCCCTGTGAGAACCATTTCAAAATATTACGATACAATATATTTTGGAGTGAAATATTTTTATTTCTTTCAGGGCCTGCTATCTGTCATTTGATGAGTCCCAGAAAGGAACTTGGTATCTTATTGTCACAAAGAGTCTGCTTTATCAGTCTGATCATCTCTATTTTGACGTGAATATTGGTCAGGGGTACCTAAATCCCAAAAGAGAGGGGGAATAATGGGGTGTCTGACCTCTCTTCCTATCACCGTCAGGAATTTCATTTTTCAAGTTTCCCTGGAGTCCCCTTGGCCAGAAGGAACATCTGTTCAATGGATGGGGAGCTTACAATTTTATTTTTGGTGAATTGTGTCCCCTCAAAATTCCTATGCTGAAGCCCCAACTCTCAGGACCTCAGAATGTGACTGTATTGGGAGATTAGGCCTTTGAAGAGGTGACGAAGTAAAAATGAAGTCATTAAGGGGGGCCCTCATCCAACCTGACTCAAGTCCTCAAAAGAAGAAGAAATGTGAACACACAGAGAGATGCCAAGTGTGTGCAGGCACAGACAAAAGACCAGGGGAGGACATGGCCAGAAGGCGGCCATCTGTAAGCCAAGGAGAGAGGCCTCAGAAGAAACCGAGGAGAGCAAAGATCACCTGGTGGCTATCAAGCAGACCAGCCAGAGGCAAAACTCCCTGTCTGAGGAATTCAGAAATAATTAGACTTCCCTGTTATCTAAAGCCAGCATCTGGTACTGTACCCGGTGGAGGGTGTCCAGGTTCATGGTGTCTTGAACAAAGAACTGGACAAAACACACAAACAAAGCAAGAAAGAATGAAGCAACAAAAGCAGAGATTTATTGAAACGAACGTACCCTCCACAGTGTGAAAACGGGCCTGAGCATAGGGGTTCAAGAACCCCATTACAGAATTTTTGGGGGTTTAAATACCCTCTAGAGGTTTCCATTGGTTATTGGGTATACGCTCTATGTAAATGAAGAGGATGAAGTAAGGTTACACAGTCATTTACTCAGTGTACACCCTATGTAAATGGAGAGGATATTTCCTGTCATAGCTGAAGTGTTCTGAAGTGTTTCCATTTGATTTAGTTTTAGGAGGTCCTTAGATTCTCTGCCTCCAGACCCTATTCTCCCACCTCAGAACCAGGCTTCTTTCCCAAAAATTTATAAGTAACTAGAATTTGTATACATCTCCAGAATGCAGGCATGTCAAAACTCATTGTGCAACCCTTACTGAGGTCAAGGCACCAAAATGTCTGGAAATGTAACCATTTACCATAACCTACGTGCTGAATATGGTCCAGATTACCCTTAGGCTCCCGCTTTAAGGTCCACAAAGAGCCCGAAGGAAAATCCACCGCAGGGCGCTCAGTGCTCTCTTGCTGAAGTGCCCCGCTCCACTCTGCTGCACAGTTCTTTCTATCACATAAAACTTTCCTTTTCAAACCTGTACTGTTGTCGATAAATTCTTCCTGCCACCAGCGAGCCAACCACTTTCCATTGCCAGTTCCCTGACATCTTACCCAGCAGAAACCACTCATGATAACACTTGGATCTTGGACTTCCAGCCTCCAAAACCATGAGAAAATAAATTTCTGTTGTTTAAGCTACCCAGACTATGGTGTTTTGTTACGACAGCCCTAGCAGAGTAATGCAAGGATAAATTGACTCAACTTCTAATCCTTTTTGGAAAAGAGTCATAGTATAAATGCTTAAATAAAATATAAATAAATATATAAATAATATACTGAAGGGGTGGCCTACCCCTCTACACCTGTGGGTATTTCTCATCAGGTAGGATGAGAGACTGAGAAAAGAAATAAGACACAGAGACAAACTATAGAGAAAGAACAGTGGGCCCAGGAGACCAGCGCTCAGCATATGGAGGACCCACACTGGCCCCAGTCTCTGAGTTCCCTCAGTATTTATTGATTACTATGTTCACTATCTCAGCAAGGGGAATGCGGCAGGAGAACAGGGTGATAGTGGGGAGAAGGTCAGCAAAAAAAAAAAAAAAAAACGTGAGCAAAGGAATCTGTGTCACAAATAAGTTCAAGAGAAGGGACTATGCCTGGATGTGCACGTAGGCCAGATTTATGCTTCTCTCCACCCAAACATCTCAGTGTAGTAAAGAGTAACAGAGGAGCATTACCACCAGCATATCTCGTCTCCAGTCACAGGGCAGTTTTCTCCTATCTCAGAATAGAATGAATGTACAATCAGGTTTCATACTGAGACATTCCATTCCCAGGGGCATGCAGGAGACAGAGGCTTTCCTCTTTTACTAATCCTCCTCAGCACAGACCCTTTACGGGTGTCGGACTTGGGGATGGTCAAGTCTTTCCCTTCCCATGAGGCCATATCTCAGGCTCTCTCAGTGAGGAGAAACCTTGGACAATACCCAGGTTTCTTGGGCAGAGGTCCCTGCGGCTTTCCACAGTGCATTGCGCCCCTGGTTAATCGAGAATGGAGAATGGTGACTACTTTTACCAAGCATACTGCCTGTAAACATATTGTTAACAAGGCACATCCTTCACAGCCCTAGATCCTTAAACCTTGATTCCATATGACACATATTTCTGTGAGCACAAGGTTGGGGCTAAAGTTACAGATTAACAGCATCTCAAAGCAAAACAATTGTTCAGGGTACAGATCAAAATGGAGTTTCTTATGTCTTCTTTTTCTACATAGAGACAGTAACAGTCTGATCTTTCTTTTCCCTACAAAATACTGCTCCTCTCCTCTCCTCTCCTCTCCCCTCCCCTCCCCTCCCCTCTCCTCCTCCTCCTCCCCTCTCCTCTCTCCTCCTCTCCTCTCCTCTCCTCTCCTCCCCTCCTCCTCCTCCTCCTCCTCCTCCCCTCTCCTCTCTCCTCCTCCTCCCCTCTCCTCTCTCCTCCTCCTCCTCCTCCTCCTCCTCCTCTCCTCTCCTCTCCTCTCCTCTCCTCTCCTCTCCTCTCCTCTCCTCTCCTCTCCTCTCCTCTCCTCTCCTCTCCTCCCCTCCCCTCCCCTCTCCTCTCCTCTCCTCTTCTCTTTGAGACAGAGTCTCACTCTGTCACCCAGGATGGAGTGCAGTGGCACGACCTCAGCTCACTGCAACCTCCGCCTCCCAGGTTCAAGCAAGTCTCCTGCCTCAGCCTACTGAGTAGCTGGGATTACAGGCACGTGCCACCACGCGCCTGTATTTTTAGTAGAGACGGGGTTTCACCATGTTAGCCAGGATGGTCTCAATTTCCTGACCTTATGATTCACCTACCTCGGCCTCCCAAAGTGCTGGGATTACAGGAATGAGCCACTGCACCCAGCCAAATAAAATGCTATTTCCAATACAGTCCATACAAGGAGAGATGTGACCTTTTTTAGTATTAGATAGTAATAACAGTAGCAAACACCAATCAAATGCTTACGATGTGCAAACACCGTGATAACTTCTGATACACATTGTTTAATTAAACTTCATAACAGCTCAGTAAATAACCACTGTTATAAGCTCCATTTTAAAGATTACAAAACTAAACCCTCAAAAGGTTAAGTTAAACTAGTCCAATGCCACAGAGTTAATAAATGGCAGCAGTGAGAGTTGAACAAAGGGAATCTGTGTCCAGTCTCACTCATAATGATCACATAATTCTGAAGGAAAATGTCTGGACAAATACATTTTGAGTAAAACCAACCAACCAACCAACCAAGAAACTAAAAAACAAGTTTCACTCATCCCAGCCCCCAGGTGACCCAGGCAATATGCTGCTCCTTCTGTGACACCTCTCCAGGTTAATCATTCTTGCACTTGGAGCAGGTATGCATTTCAGTCTGCAAACACAGACTATTAAAGATATATAATTTTGTGCATCACTCAAAGTTTCTGTTTCTAGACTTCATTCCACCCAGTGTTAGAAACTAAATCTCTATCAGTTGGTAGCAGTTCCTTCCTCAAGGTGGCTTCTATATTCTGGAGGCTTTTGTAACAGCAAGCATCCAGGTGGGGAATGCCTGGACCTAGTGTCATGGTCCAACATCACCACATGCAGCAGTCTGCCATGCTGCCTCCTCCCCAACTCCTAACACTAGCTTGGGCTCCTGGGAAATATCCTGCTCCCTGTCCTCTCCAGGCTGTGGAGGATCTGTTGCTGAACCCCTCTGGTCCCACAAAGTCATCCTGATGTCACTTAACCCTGCAGAGGTCACAGGAAACACTGTATGTCCAAGGCACAAAAGCCTAGATGAGCCAGACAGGCATGCTTTTACTCCTATACATTGTAGGGCTTTGCCAAGGGATACGGAACAAGCGTGTCTCTGGTCTCAGACACACCAAAGTCATCTTTGATATTTACCATGTCTCTACTCCCTCACTGGGATCAGCGTAGCTAAGGGATAAGGACACAGGAGTTCAGCATATTTAATTGGATACAGGTTTAGCTGCTGGACCCAGAGATCCAAAATAGCAGTGGTATATGAAAGAGAGAGGTTTCTTTTTTCCCATGTGAAAATGCAGGGAGAAGCCTGGCACAGTGGCTTTACTCACGCCTGTAATCCCAGCACTTTGGGAGGCTGAGGCAGGAGGATCACTTGAGGCCAGGAGTTTGAGACCAGCCTGGGCAACATAGCAAGACCAGATCTCTACCAAAAAAAAAAAAAAAAATATATATATATATATATATATATATACACACACACACACACACACACACACACACACACATATTACAATTAGCTAGATGTGGTGGCACACACCTGTAATCTTAGCTACTCTGGCTGAGATGGGAGGATCTCTTGAACCCAGGAGTTTGAAGCTACAGTGAGCTATGAACGCACCTCTACACTCCAGGCTGGGTGACAGAGCAAGACTCTACCTCAAAAAAAAAAAGAAAAAAAAGGTGGTGGGGAAGGTAGGCAGCTCAGAGCTGGTATGGTGGCAGCCCCACAACTGTCAGAAAAATGCTAGGATGGTTTCTCATTTGTCATTCTGCCAGCTCAACACACAGCTGCTAACTCATTATCCAAGACTGTTTCAAGAGCCCCTGCCATCCCATTCTCCTTCCCATCACCAGGAAGAAGGAAAAGGGGAAAAGGGAGGGTATTCCTTTCAAGAGTCCAGTGTGCAGACTGGCTCCTCACTGCCCCCTCATTCCATCCGCAGAATCCGTTGAAATGTGCTCATTACTTCTATCTGAGCATCATTTAAAATTCTGAAGCAACTTCTTACATTGTTTTTTTCTCCAGTCTTCCTATAGCTGCCAAGTTGGCTAGAAAACATTTTAAGTTGGAAAGCCGTGGGTCCAACTACAAAGTGCACTGCTCCATGACAGGGCAGTCTGGATACTGGGACCACCTGTGGCAGTCACACCACCTCAGCTCAAGTATCGAGAGAGGTAGAAAACAGGAATTGGGTAAGATTTCAAAACATCCTGCCATGCTTGTCATCTCAAGTTGTGATTCTTTGCTTACAAGCTCTTCTCTCCCATTTATCTCAGGGTTCTTAAAGTCACTGACCCAGAATTTACTTTTCCATTAGTGACCCCCCTGGCCTAAGCCTCACAGAGTTCCTGGCTTATGGCAGATGCTCAATAAATGTTTATTTTCAGCATCCTACATCGTGCACTGACTTAGCACATTTTTTGGTGCCTTCTATTCATGAAGCTAAAAATCTCCCCATTCTCTGTCATCTCAAAGGCACTTTTCTTGGGCAACACTCTCAAACTTCTGTGAAGTCCACCTTTTGAAGTTAGAAGAGTTTCTGTGGAAGAAAACATATTCTCAAGTACAGAAATCAAGATGAGAGCTGTGGCTGCATTCTCTTGGTCTAGGCATCAGTTAGGATGACATTTTTCTGAAGACTGAGGACTAAACTCTGATTTTTTTTTTTAATCTTGCCCAAATTTCTATCTAGGAGGTCGAGGGAGTTATGCCCTACAAACCATAAATTCTCATCAGATGGGTTTTATTTAACCCCATGTATCATGGCTTACTTTCCAATCTGACTCTGGCATAACATCATGAGACAAGGAAGAAAATCAAAATGTTTTATCCCAAAATACATTTCCTTGCCACACCTCAAAATCGCCCTGCAAAGTCTCTTGTGGGAAAAATTCACGTTCTATAGAGAATCCGCTTTTCCCTTTGTTTTCCTTCCTTTCTAGATCCAGGAGATAATCGACTAAGAGCCAGGTAACCTTTTAGGTCTGATAAGAAACATTTTACAACTTGTTCTCTCTCTGAAGTCTGCCATCTGTGTTTCCTCTGCACAATAAAACTTGGTCTCCACAATCCTTTATCTTAAACTGAACATTTCCTTTTCTCTCAGGTCTTCAGATAAACTCAACCAATTGTTAGCCAGAAAATGTTTACATTTACCTACAGCCTGGAAGCCCCCGCTTTGAGTTGTCCCGCCTTTCTGAATGAAACCAATGTACTTCCTAAGTGTATTTGGTGGATGTCTCATGCCTCCCTGAAATATATAAAACCACGCTGTACCCCAGTCACCTTGGGCACATGTTCTCAGGGTCTCCTGAGGGCTGTGTCATGGGCCATGGTCACTCATATTTGGCTCAGAATAAATCTCTTCAAATATTTTACAGAGTTTGACTCTTCTCATTGACAAGACAATGGTGGCTTTAAAAAGAAATAGAATTTTCAGCCAGGCGCAGTGGTTCACGCCTGTAATCCCAGCACTTTAGGAGGCCAAGGTGGGTGGATCATGAAGTCAGGAGATAGAGACCATCCTGGCCAACATGGTGAAACCCCATCTCTACTAAAATACAAAAAATTAGCTGGGTGTGGCGGCGCATGCTTGTAGTCCCATCTACTCGAGAGGCTGAGGCATGGGAATCGCTTCAACCCAGGTGGCGGAGGTGGCAGTGAACTGAGATCATGCCACTGCACTCCAGCCTGGTGACAGAGCAAGACTCCATCAAAAAACAAAAAAAAAACAAAGAAAAGAAAAGACAAGAAAAAAGAAAAGAAAAGAGAAGAAATACCATTTCTTGTTTTCAAATAAAAGTTCAAAGATAGCCAGGCCAGGGTTGAGAAGGTGGTTCTGTGCAGTAAGTCCTCACAGACCCAAGTTCTTTCCAGGTTGTTATCCCTTGAGTGTAGCCCTAGTCCTCATGGTTCAAAATAATGATTGGAGCTCCAGCCATCACAGGTATCTTCAGGTAGCAGGATGGAAGAAAGGACATATATTTATCCCAAAATATATTTCCTTCCATACCTTGAAATTGCCCTGCAGTCTCTTGTGGGAAAAATTCACATTCTATAGAAAATCCTCTTTCCCCTTTGTTTTCCTTCCTTTCCAGATCCAGGAGATAATCAACTAAGAACCAGGTACCCTTTTAGGTCTGATAAGAGACATTTTACAACCTGCTGTCTCTCTGAAGTTCAGGAGTTCAAGACCAGCCTGGGCAACCTGGTGAAACCCCATCTCTACTAAAAATACAAAAATTAGCTGGGTGTGGTGGCACACACCTGTAGTCCCAGCTACTCAGGAGGCTGAGGAGGCAGAATTGCTTGAACCTGGGAGGCAGATTCAAGAGGTAAGGCCATTCATCAGCTCTATTTTAGGAACTGTTGCTGGAAGCTGCCACACTAAATTTCCACTCCCATCTTAAGTGGCCAGAATCTAGCCACACAAACATATCTAGCTGCAAGGGAGACTAAGAAATGGAGTATTAACTCTGAGTAGCCATGTGTAATTTTGCTATTACTGTCAAAGGCATTTGAACTAGAGTGACTCCATCTTGAATTGGGGCTGAGTAAAATAAGGCTGAGCTCTACTGGGCTACATTCCCAAGAGGTTAGGCGTTCTTAGTCATCGAATGAGATAGGAGCTCAGCAAAAGATACAGGTCACAAAGACCTTGCTGACAAAACAGGATGCAGTAAAGAAGCCTGCCAAAATACACCGAAACCAAGATGGCACTGAAAGCGACCTCTGGTCGTCCTCACTGCTCATTATACATTAGTTATAATGCATCAGCGTGCTAAGAGACATTCCCACTGGCACCATGACAGTTTGCAAATGCCATGGCAATGTCAGGAACTTACCCTACATGGTCTGAAAAGGAGAGAAACCCTCAGAATTGCCCACCCCTTTCCTAGAAAACTCATGAATAATCCACCCCTTGTTTAGCATATAATCAAGAACTATCTGTAAGTATACTCAGTCAGTAGCCCATGCTGCTGCTCTGCCTATGGAGTAGCTATTCTTTTATTCTTTCACTTTCTTAATGAGCTTGCTTTCACTTTAATCTGTGAACTTGCCCTGAATTCTTTCTTGCACAAGGTTCAAGAACCCTCCCTTGGGGTCTGGATCAGGACCTTTTTCCAGTAACATTACTACAGAATAAAACAGAGTAGATATTGAGAAAGGCAGACTAGCAGCCTCTGCCACAGTGGGTTGATTTGTTCTAGATTAATGTTGAGAAAGTATGTGAGGAATTGCAACATGCCCATTACTTTAGTCCCTTCGTTCTAAGCATCATTTAAAATTTAAAGGCAACTTCTTACATTCTGTTTCCTCTGCAGTCCCTGCATGTAAAGGGGTTGTCAGCAATGGTGTCACTCAGTGGCATACTTTCTTGATGTTCCCCACAGCCAAAGGATTCTCTGGGCTTAGAGGCACCTCCCCTGCTGCTCTTCAACAATTTAGCAATCAGTGGAGACTGAGAAATAAAGGAGCAAGAGAAGCACTGGATAAGAGGGAATAGCAAATGCAAAAAGAAAAACCACAGGGGTGATGGTTCATTGGAAAGTATAAATTATTCATCTCATGAGCTTCTTCTCAAAGGATAAAGTTTCAATCTCCTTGGGTTTTAATTACAGCAAATCCCATGCCTAAAGGCGTATTTGATCCGAGGTAAAATTGAGCCAGTAAATTACCACCAGGGCATATGGAAAATTTGTAAGTCACAGAAGAAACACAGGAGCCTTGGGGACCTATGGGTACCAGCTACCTGTTTTTATAGTTTGAGAAAATGCTAGTTATAACCAGGAAGTTCTGGGTGTGATTAACTCATCCAACATCAGATGATTTGACTATTTAATAAACCCTAAGGGACCACAAATAACTCTGTGTCTAAACAGGACTTTTCAACCTCAACCCTATTGACATTTGGGACTGGGTAATTCTTTCTTGGGGGGATCAGTGCATTGTAGCGTGCAGCATCACTGGCTTCTACCCAACAGACGTCAGTAGCAGCCCTCAGGAATGACAACCGAAATGTCTCCAGACATGGCCACATGCCCCCAGGGGCAAAACAGACTCCACTTAAGAACCCTGGCCTTGATCCTGTAGACCAAAAACTATCTGGGACAGGTCTCCATCAACTTGGAGAGTTTATTTCGCCAAGGTTAAATATGCGCTTGTTAAATAGCCACAGGAGATCCAGAGGACATGTGCCCAAGGTGGTCAGGGCACAGTTTGGTTTTATACATTTTAGGGAGACATGAGATATCAATCAATATATGTAAGATGTACATTGGTTTGGTCAGGAAAAGTGGGACAGCTCTAAGCAGAGAGGGTGCTTCCAGGTCACAGGTAGATAAGAGACAAAGAGTTGCATTGTTTTGGGTTTTTTTTTTTCTTCCCAAGACGGAGTCTAGCTCTGTCGCCCAGGCTGGAGTGCAGTGGCACGATCTCACCTCACTGCAACCACCACCTCCTGGGTTCAAGCAATTCGGCCTCCTTAGCCTCCTGAGTAGCTGGGACTACAGGTGTGTGCCACCACACCCAGCTAATTTTTGTATTTTTCGTAGAGATGGGTTTTCACCGGGTTGCCCAGGCTGGTCTCGAACTCCTGGCCTCAGATGATTCACTCGCCTCAGCCTCCCAAAGTACTGAGATTACAGGTGTGAGCCACTGTGCCCAGTCTCTTTTGAGCTTCTGATTAGCCTTTCACTGAATAGGCAATTTACAAGAATCATCACTTATGCCTTCGTCTGGCATAGTGAAACAATAGAGCAAAGGAAGCAAATAGATACACATTTGTCTCACCAGAGCAGAGCGATGACTTTGAGTTCTGTCTGTCCTTTGTCCATAAGGAATTTCCTTGTGGGCAAATTGTGAGGGAGGTATGTAGCTTTTTTATCTTTGTATCTATCTTATTTAGGAATAGAATGGGAGGCAGATTTGCCCTGCAGTTCCCAGCTTGTCTTTTCCCTTTAGCGTAGTGATTTTGTGGTCCTGAAATTTATTTTCCTCTCACAATCTTCTTGGAATTTTTAAACAGAGACTCAAAGCTGACAACTATGTGCTTAGGTTTTACTCAGGGACCACTGTACTATTTTAGTTCAATTTTCAGTTCCTTGTTCATTCGTTAATTCATTAATTCATTTGGTGACCTTGGAATTGCAGGAGTGGTGTTGGAAATAAAACTTGGAGTCATAAAGAAACCGAGCATATAAACAAAAGAGTTCCTCAGCAAGGCAAGTTTACTTTCTGCAGAAAGGGTGCTGTTTGCAGGTCTGGTCGCCATGAGAGTACACAGAACAAAGGAAACCCATTGCATTAGGTTTTATTCCTAATGCAATGGGTTTCTACTACTGCGTCCTGTCTCCATTGGCTGGAGCTGGACTGCACAATCTAAACTGGTCCCAGTTGGCTAATTTGAAGTGTGCAGGGAGGGGGTTACACTGGTAGGAAGGGCAGTTTCAGCAGGAAGAGCCATTATGACTGGAGGGGTAATTTGCAGAGTGAGTGACTAAGGGAAATGAGCAAGAAACCGATGTGGACTATAGATTAGGACTGGCGGGTAGGTTGTTTACTCCAACCAGGGGCAAGGAGACATGAAGAACAAGGAAGCTGAGTTTGAGAACAAATAACAAGGAAGTTAACATGCCAAACTGTTGAAGAGGAGCTGACTGTACCTGACAAGTGGCCAAGGCAGGGAAGGTCCCTGCCCTCACCAAGCCTACCTGGCACTTAGCATGCACTGGGCCCCTATAGGCCCTGTACAGGAATTGTCATGCTTCATTCCCGCAACTGCCTCCAAAAGCCTGTATTAATGTTACTCTTGTATCACAGACAATGTAACTGGGCTTAGCAAGGCCAAGTCACTTGCCCAAGGACACACAGCTAGGAAATGTCTGGATCAGGAGATTTAACTCTTATGACTTGATCCCAGAATCTACACTTTTGTCAGAGGCATAGGAAGCAGAGCAACTCCATCTCAAATTGGGGCTGGGTAAAATAAGGTTGAGCGCTACTGGGCTGCATTCCCAGGGCATTCTTAGTCACAGGATGAGACAGAAGGTCGGTGCAAAATACAGGTCACAAACACCCCCCTGATAAAATAGGATGTACTAAAGGCTAAAACCTGCCAAAACTAAGATGGCAATGAAAATAAACACTGGTCATCCTCACTGCTCATCATACACTAATTATAATGCATTAGCTGCTGAAAGACACTCCCAGCAGCACCATGAGAGCTTACAAATGCCCTGGCAAGGTCCGGAAGTTACCCTATGTGATGTAAAAGGGGGCGGAACCCTCAGTTCCAGGAAATCTCCTCTCCTTTCCCAGAAAACTCATGAATAATCCACCCCTTGTTTAGCATATAATCAAGGAATCACCATAAAAAATAGTCAATCAGCAGCCCTTAGGGTTGCTCTGCCTATGGAGTAGCCATTCTTCTGATTCTTTACTTTCTTTCTTTGTTTTGTTTTTTGAGACAAAGTCTCACTCTGTTGCCCAGGCTGGAGTGCAATGGTGAGATCTTGGCTCACTACAACCTCCTCCGTCTCTTGGGTCTGTAGGATATAATAAATTCCTCTTCAAGGGTTTTAGCCTCTAAATTGTTAAGTACAATGAGTTCTGAGATCCTTTCCAAAGAACCAATGTATCCGTATGTTCAGCTCCCCTGCTCTTTGTTCTTCATTTTAAAGTTTAACTTCCTCATTCTCTTTGTCTCCTTGCCTCTACTTTCAGTAAACAACCCCCTCCTAGCCTCTATTTTCTGCTTCGTCCTGAGTCACGCCTGGTTACCTACTTTGACCTGAGTCATCCTGAGTCACCTGTTCTGTAACCATCCTTCCCACCAAACTACTCACCCCACCACTCTGGACCCATACCCCTGCTCTCTTTAAAATAGCCAATCGGAATTAGCTTAGACTGTGTGGTCCAACCCTAGCCAATAGGGGAATGATATAGCAGTAGGGTCTATCTGCGTCAGGAATAAAAACCCCTTCCCCTGCCTTGTCAAGGTGTGCTCTCACCATTGTTCCACCTGTGAGTCGCACCCTTCTATAGAAGTAAAATTGCCTTGCTGAGAAAATTAAATTTATGTTCAAGCATTGTTTCTTTTGCAGCACCAAAAATTTATTTCTAACAGGTTCAAGCAATTTTCTTGCCTCAGCCTCCAGAATAGCTGGGATTATGGGTACCTGCCACCACACCTGGCTAATTTTTGTATTTTTAGTAGAGACAGGATTTCACCATGTTGGCCAGTCTGGTTTCGAACTCCTGACCTCAGGTGATTCACCCACCTTGGCCTCCCAAAGTGCTGGGATTACAGGCATGAGCCACTGTGCCCAGCCTCTTTACTTTCTTAATAAACTTGTTTTCACTTTACTCTATGAACTCACCCCAAATTCTTGCAAGAGATCCAAGAACCCTCTCTTGAGATCTGCATCAAGTAACATTTTCAGCCATTATTTCAGTATCAATGATATGCCAAGCATTGTATTTGGGACTTAACATAATTACACAACAACCTAAGAGGGATAGGTTATTGATCCCATTTTATAGATAAAGAATCTGAGGCTCTAAGGTGAAGCCTTAGAGCAGGGAAGGGAGTAGGATTGCCATGGCAGGCTTAGACCAATCTTAATTTATCTCCTGGGGTTTGCCACAGTGCCACCAACACAGTCTAGGTTCTGCTGCCAGGAACAAGAAAGCATAGTTGTTTTCAGGCAACCAACAAGGAATGTCCTATTGACCACATCCGTTACTTTATCTCCAGTATCTCACAGGATGCCTGACATACTTGGTAATTGATTATTGATTGAATCAGATTCTGTATTCATCAGCTCAGGCTATTGTAACAAAATACCATAGCCTGGGAAGCTTAGACAACAGAAATTTATTTTCTCGTGGGTTTGGAGGCTGGAAGGCAGAGATCAAGGATCAAATATGGTTGGATTCTTGTGAGCACTGTCTTCCTGGCTTGCAAATGGCCATCATCTCACTGTGTCCTCATATGATACAGAGAGAGAGAGAGAGAGAGAGAAAGAATGAGAGAGAGAGATCTCCTTCCTCTTCTTTTAAGGTCACAGTCCTATGGCATTAGTACTCTTATGACCACTCATGACCAAATTTCATCTTGCCTCCTAAAGACTCTATCTCTAGATACAGTTACCCTGGGATTTAGGACTTTAACATAGGAATTGGGGTGGGGAATATGGACACAACTCAACTGATACAGAGACAAAATGAATAAATAAATGACCAATGAGTGAGTGCATGCACAGCCAAAGAATGAGCACACGCACAACTGAAAGAATGAGTGGACATGTGACCAAATAAATTAAGAGGCAGGGGTTCAGTTAGATGATATTGCAGTATATACAGAAAGTCAACTTTGTACTTGCACAGAAAGTCAATTTGTACTCTCCTATAGAGCCAAAATAAATAAATTTGAAAGATTACTAAGTTTTCACTTCTGGAAAACCTCCTGGAAATGTACTTTCTCCCTGTAGGCATGTGATTGAATGAATAGCCTTTGGTGTTTCATCACACTCAGCATTAGCTACAGTCTCTCTATTGTTTCCACTTTCAGGTAATCACCCATAAACTCATCTTCTATGAAACAGGAAAATCGTGCTCCTAATTAAGTCATCCATGAGATATATTGGATGTTTACTTCAATTGATAATAAATGGAATGATGCTATTAAATGCAAGTCTGATTCACAGGAAGGTCAAGAAACTTCAAAAACAAAAGCATTCTAACCAGATTCCAACAACCTAACCCATTCTATTATCCATCCCAACCTATCCAGTTCTAACCCACTGACCACAACTCAACTTCTGGCACCTGACCCAGAAAAACATGCCACTGATGGCTCAAGGAAAAAAAGGTAACGAGTGCAGAGGAGTTTAGAAGCACCAGAGGAACAAAGGGTTTAGAGCAGAGGTTCTGCAGATGCCAACACAGAGCAACCTCTCAAGGACAGGATGGCAAGCAAGCACTGCACTCAATCATCACACATTGTTCTCTACCGTATGTCCATGCTGAATGCATCAACCTGGCTATTAAGTCAAGACATCATTATAGCCCCCACATGAAGGACTCACCACTGGACAAATCTTAATTCTCAGAAAAGTAAGGACACCTTTCAGGCAAAATCTAGACTATTAATCATCAATCAAGGGCCCACTCTTTCTTCTTTGAAAGGAATGTTTTCCATAGAAGGCTTGACTTTAAAAAAAAAAAAAAAGGGCATTTCTAACAAAGAAAACCTTCATGTTACCATAGTTCAGATCATACACAAAGAGTTATTTTCTCACTCTGCTTCAAAGAGAAAGGTTCCAGTGACAAAATAGCCCAACTGTCCTTGGAGCACTTAATTTTCTTCTATCCCATTCCACTTTATATAATGTTGTTATCTATTGTTGTCAACCAATGTTCCTTTAAATTATGAATTCTGCAAAATGAGAAACCTACATGGTCAACTTCGTGACACCTGAAGAACACAAAGAATTGTAAGTTTTATCTTAGTCAATAAGAGTAGTGGATACTGTGGTGTGTTGCCTGGATTCCACTCTCAAGGAATGAGGGGCTCTTTCTCCAGCTTCTAGAAGTGCTGGGGCCTGACAGAAATTAGCTGAGTCCTTCTCTGAGTGAGGCTTGCTTGCGTTCAGCTGATGAAAGATGTCTTAACTGAGGATATGTAAGGGGGAAGGGGAATTCCAACATATTATCTCACACTTCCGTAGATCGGAAGTTCAATATGAATCTTCTTAGGTGAAAATCAAGGTGCTGGCAGGCCACATCCTTTATTGAAAGGTCTGGGAGATATTAATAATAAAATCTCAGGCACGTTTTGGCTGTTGGCAGAATTCAGGTCCATGTGGTTGTAGAGCAGAGCTCTTCATTTTTTTTGCTGGTTTTTGGCTGGGGGGTGCTCCCAGCAATTAGAGACCAACACTCCTTGACTCATGATATCATTCATCTTCAAACCTGCAACTGCAAGTCAAGTCTTCGTCACATCTCATCAGTCCTGCCTTCTCTTCAATGTCAGTCTTTCACTGCAACAGGGAAAGGTTGTCCACTTTTAAGGACTCACGTAATCAGATTAGGCTGGCCCAGATAATCCACAATAATCTCCCTGTATTAAGATCCACAATTTTAATCACATCTGCTGGGAACAGGCCCCAAGACTGGTCATAAACAAGGTCTCTGCAGTGCTGTGACATGCTCACGATGGCTATGACGCTCACGCTGGAGGTTGCTGGTTTACCAGAATGAGGGCAAGGAACACCTGATCCACCCAGGGTAGAAAACCACTCAAGATGTTCCTAAACCACAAACAATGACATGAGCAATCTGTGCCTTAAGGACATGTCCCTGCTGCAGATAACAAGCCAGAGCCTGTCCCTTTGTTCTCTGTAAAGAACACTTTTAGTTAATCTATAAACTGCAGAAACAATGCTTTCACAGGCTTATTGTCAATAAATAGGTGGGTCAAACTCTGTTCGAGGCTCTCAGGTCTGAAGGTTGTTAGCCCCCAATCCCACTTTTCACTCTATTTCTGTGTCTATGTCTTTATTTCTCTAGCACCTCTGGGTTGGGGTCTCCATGACCAAGCTGGTCTTGTCAAGTGGCGCCAAACGTGGGGCTCAAACCCGGGTTGAAAGGTAGCCAGAGCAACAGTTGAAGAAGGTGGAACTACACTGGAGGACACCTGAGTACTCTTAAGGAATCCCTGTGGTGAGTAAGAAGGGGAGCTCAGAAGCATCAAGGTAACAATGGGACAAGGGTCGAGCAGGCATAAGGCTTATTTGAGTCTGTTTTGCCGCTCCTCAGAAAAGGAGGAGTGAAGGTTAGCCAACTTATGCAGCTTTTTAGTGCAGCAGAGAAAGCTCCATTTCCTGGAGCTTGTTTCAACTGTGGGAAACATGGGCATACGAAGAGAGAATGTGGAAAAAATCAGAGGGTCCAACTGCCCATTGTTGGAAAAATGAAAACTACTGAACCAGGTCTATGCCCAAAGTGTAAAAAAGGAAAGCATTGGGCCAATCAGTGTCATTCTAAATTTGATAAGGACAGAAACCAGATTTTGGGAAACACCATGAGGGGCCCATCATAGGCTCCATTCCAAACCAGGGCATTCATGGCTCAGGCCACTCCCTCACCCCTGTACAATGCTTGTCCCCTGCCACAGCTGGTAGTGCAACAGTAGGTCTGTGTTGCACCAGGGCTGTGAGTCTCCTGCCTGGAGAGCTGCCACAGAAAGTACCAACAGGAGTCTGCAGACCTCTTCCAGCAGGAATGGTAGGACTACTTCTGGAAGATCTAGTTTAAATTTAAAAGGAGTGCAGGTTCACACAGGAGTAACTGATTCAGATTGTAATGGGGAAATTCAAATGGTTATATCCACCTCCATTCCTTGGAAGGCAGAATCAGGAGAGTGTATAGTGCAGCTTCTGACTTTACCATATGTGGGACTAGGAAAAAGTGAAACTTAAAAAACAGGGGGATTTGACAGTACAAATAAACAGGGGAAAACCACTTACTAGGTAAATCAAATTACTGATAAATGTCCTACCTGTGAAATAACTATTCAGGGAAAGAAACTTAGAGGTTTGGTAGACACAGGAGCGGACATTTCAATCATTTCTCTACAGCACTGGCCTTCCACATGGCCAATTCAACCCACTCAATTTAACATAGTTGGAGTTGGTAAAGCCCCTGAAGTATATCAAAGTACTTATATTTTGCATTGGGAAGGGCCCGATGGAAAACCTGGGACTATTCAACCAATTATAACTTCTGTACCTATAAAATTATGGGGGAGAGATTTATTACAACAATGAGGAGCACAAGTTCTAATTCCTGAGCAATTATACAGCCCTCAGAGTCAACATATGATGCATGAAATGGGGTATGTCCCTGGTATGGGACTAGGAAAAAATTTGCAAGGTTTGAAGGAACCTCTTCAAGCAGAAAGACCAAGTTCCCACCAAGGCCACGGTTAAGCCTCCAGAGTCTATCCTGTTAAAACGGCTGACAGACAAGCCAATATGGATAGAACAGTGGCCTTTGAGTAAAGAGAAACTGGAGGATCTAAATGAACTAGTCAAAGAACAGCTGCAAAAGGGACACAGAGCTCCAATGCTCTCTCCTTGGAATTCCCCAGGTTTCATAATAAAGAAAAAATCAGGTAAATGGAGAATGTTAACTGACTTAAGGGCCGTTAATTCAGCTATACAACCTATGGGGGCATTACAGCCAGGACTGCCTTCTCTTGCTATGATTCCAAAAAATTGGCCTTTAATAGTCATAGATTTAAAAGAACTGTTTCTTTACTATCCCCTTAGCTGAGCAGGACTGTGAACAGTTTGCATTTACGATTCCTGTGGTAAACAACCTGCAGCCTGCTAAGCGTTTTCACTGGAAAGTGTTGCCACAAGGCATGTTAAACAGTCCAACAATTTGCCAGACTTATGTAGGGCAAGCAATTGAACCTACTTGTGAAAGATTTTCAGTGTTACATGATTCATTATATGGATGATATTCTTTGTGTTGCTCCCACTTAGGAAATATTACTCCAATGTTATGATAACTTACAAAATTTGATTTCTGGTGCCTGTTTAATTATAGCTCCTGACAAAATTCAGACTACTACTCCTTACTCCTACTTGGGTACCTTAGTAAATGACACTACAATAGTGCCACAGAAAGAAACCGTATGTAAGGATCAGTTGAAAACATTGAATTACTTTCAAAAATTACTAGGGGACATTAATTGGATACGGCCTGTTGTAGGCATTCCTACTTAATGCCATGAGTAATCTGTTTTCTATCCTTAGAGGAGATCCTAGTCTCACAAGCCCTCGGCAATTAACAAAAGAAGCTGAGGCAGAGCTGCAGTTAATCAAAAAGCAATCCATAAGGCCCAAATAAATAGAATAGATCCAGAGAAGACTCTAGATTTTCTAACTTTTCCAACTCATCATTCACCTACTGGTGTTATTGTTCACGAGCAAAATCTTGTAGAGTGGCTTTTCCTTCCACATCCTAATTCACAGACTTTGACTACTTATTTAGATCAAGTCGCTACTATGATAGGAAATGGGAGAACTCGGATTGTTAAATTACATGGATATGATCCTGGAAAAATTATTGTTCCTCTCATGAAGGCACAAACACAGCAAGCTTTTATAAATAGTCTCACTTGGCAAACCCATTTAGCTGACTTTGTAGGTATTCTCAATAACAATTTTCCTAACACGAAACTGTTTCAATTTTTGAAATTATCTAATTGGATTCTCCCTAAAATAACTACATTCAAACCAATTGAAGGTGCTGAGAATGTCTTCACAGATAGGTCTAGTAATGGTAAAGACTTGTATTCTGGATCAAAAGGTAAAGTTTTTCAGAGGCCCTATACTTCATCTCAAAAACCAGAGCTTGTAGCTGTAATTGAGGTATTGACTGCTTTTAATATGCCTATTAATGTGATTTCTGATTCTTCATATGTGGTTCATTCTACACAGTTAGTTGAAAATGCTCAGCTATGATTCTACACAGATGAGCAACTGATTACTTTATTTACCCAACTGCAAACAGCAGTTAAGAGTAAAATGCCCCCTTTTTACATCACTCACATTAGGGCTCATACACCTCTTCCAGGACCTTTGACTGCAGGGAATCAAATGGCTGATCGCCTAGTTGCTACTGCAATATCTAATGCTCGACACTTTCACAATTTAACCCATGTTAATGCCTCTGGTCTCAAATGCAGATACAGTATTACCTGGAAAGAAGCTAAAGCTATTATCCAGCGATGCCCAGCTTGCCAAATGGTGCATTCCTCATCTTTTACAGGAGGAGTTAATCCTCAAGGATTGGAACCGAATTCTCTTTGGCAAATGGATGTCACATATGTTCCCTCATTTGGGAGACTAGCTTGTGTACATGTATGTGTAGATACCTTTTCTCACTTTGTCTGGGCTACATGCTAATCAGGAGAGTCTTCTGCCTGTGTTAAATGTCACCTTTTGCAGTGTTTTGTGGTGATGGGCATTCCAGCTTCTATTAAAACAGATAATGCCCCAGGCTATACCAGCGAAGCTCTAGCTATATTTTTCTCTATATGGAATATTAAACACATTACTGGTATCCCATATAATTCTCAAGGACAAGCCAAAGTGTAAAGAATGAATATCTCCCAGAAACAGCAGTAGCAAAAACAGAAAGGGAGAGACGGTGACTACAGGACTACACACATGCAACTAAATCTAGCATTATTAACTTTAAATTTTTTGAGCCTGCCTAAAGGCCGATTGTTATCAGCAGCTGAACAACATTTACAGAAGCCAGCTACAAAGGTCAAAGTGGAACAACGGGTTTGGTGGAAAGACCCGATAACAAAAGGTTGGGAAACAGATAAAATAATAACATGGGGCAGAGATTATGCTTGTGTTTCTCCAGGACAGAATCAACAGCTAATTTGGGTGCCATCGAGACATCTAAAGCCCTACTATGAGCCAGATACCCAGGAAGAGTTTTGGGAGGATCCCGAAGACCCACCAATGGCAGCATTGTCCAAGTTAATGCTGAGGAGGACCCCAACTGTCATCAGCAACACCCATTGAATGCAGCCACCTACCTGGGGACAGATCAAGAAGCTGTTGCAGATGGAGGAAGAAAACCTGAGGAAAGTGGGACAACCAGTCACAATGAGTAATTTAATAACAGCTATGATAGCGGTGATCACCATTGCCATGAGTATTCCTTCAGCAAGGACTGACACAGAGAACAATTGTACTTATTGGGCATAGTTACCTTTTCCACCACTTCTACAGCCTGTAACTTGGCTGGACCCCCCATTGGAGGTATACACTAATGATAGCTCTTGGATGCTCAGTCCTACAGATGATAGAGGCCTATCTCACCCACATGAGGAAGAAACTGTTATGAATATTTCTTTAGGATTTGAACTTCCACCTATTTGTTTGGGAAAGGCCACGAGGTGCCTACCCCCTGGCTATCAACCTTGGCTGGCAATAATACCTGGACATAATCACTCTATGGCACAGTTACACATGCTTTCTGGTCTCAGTATATACCACAATGAATCTGCTCTTGTAATTGAGGCATACTGCCCTCAAACACTTATTTGTAAACAGGATTGGACCTGTTCAGAAAAAATAAATGTACTTGTTTGGGAAGACTGCATTGCAGGACAGGCAGAGGTGCTGCACAATTCTTATGGAATCATTATTCATTGGTCCCCTAAGGGGATGTTTAGCATGAATTGCACCTCTCAGTCTGCGTGTGATAGCCACACTACGTTCAGCTGATCTGAACAAAATGAGCAGATGGTAGAAATAAGAAATATCGCAAGAGTTCCTATTATCTGGAAACATGGTGGTATAGTGGCACCTCAATCTCAAATGATATGGCCTGCTCTAGTTACTAAACATAATGATTTGTGGAAACTATTAATGGCTCTTGATAGGACCAAGATTTGGGAAGGAAAATATACTATGCCATCACAATATAATCCTAACTACATTTTAGAACTTGTTGAAAACAATACAATTTGGATACAAAGTTGCATTTGCCCTCCTTTTCTGTTGGCAATGGGCAATCTAAAGTTTGACATCCCTAATTATCATGTAACTTGTCAGGAATTTAGATTGTTCTCTTGTGTGAATTCTTCCGTGTTTAATACTAATCATTCTATCCTAGTAGTGAGAGCTCGAGAAGGAGTATGGTTACTGGTGAAGTTCTCCCATCCTTGGGAAGCCTCTCCCTCTGTATATATTATTACTGAAATTCTTCAGAAAATTCTGAGATGCTCTTGGCATTTCATTGCCACTTTAATCTTGATTATTATGGGACTGATTGCTGTCACAGCTACTGCTGCGGCAGCTGGAGTTGCACTACATTCATCAGGGCAGACAGCAGATTTTGTAAATAAATGGCAAAAGAATTCTACTCTGCTGTAGAACTCTCAAACTAAAATAAACCAAAAGATAATTAATCAAATCAATGATCTCCGACAAACTGTAATGTGGCTGGGAGATCGAGTAGCTAGTTTGGAATACAGAATGCAGCTAAAATACGACTGGAACACTTCTGAATTTGTATCACTCCTCACCCTTACAATGAATCAGAGCATGAATAGGAAAGAATAAAAAAGCATCTAGAAGGACACTCTACAAACTTATCTTTAGATGTTTCAAAATTAAGAGAACAAATATTTCAAGCATCCCAGGCACACCTGACCTTAATGCCAGGAACTGGAGTGCTTGAAGGAGCTGCAGAAGGATTGGCAGCCATAAGTCCTTTGAAATGGATAACAACACTTGGAGGCTCTGATTTCTATGATGGTTGTGCTATTAATTTGTATTGTTTGTCTTCGTGTAGTCTACAGATGCGGATCCCGACTCCTGCGAGAAGTAACTCTGTGATAAAGCTGCCTTTGCTTTTATTGACTTGCAAAAACAAAAAGGGGGACATGCTGGGAACAGGCCCCAAGACTGGCCATAAACAAGATCCCTGCAGCGCTGTGACATGCTCATGATGGCTATGATGCTCAAGCTGGAGGTTGCTGGTTTACCAGAATGAAGGCAAGGAACACCTGGGCCACCAAGGGTGGAAAAAACCACTCAAGCCGTTCCTAAACCACAAACAATGGCATGAGCAATCTGCACTTTAAGGACATGTCCCTGCTGCAGATAACAAGCCAGAGCCTGTCCCTTTGTTCTCCGTAAAGAACGCTTTTAATTACTCTATAAACTGCAGAAATGATGTTTATCACAGGCTTACTGTCAATAAATAGGTGGGTCAAACTCTGTTCAAGGCTCTCAGTTCTGAAGGCTGTTAGCCCCCTGATCCCACTTTTCACTCTATTTCTGTGCCTGTGTCTTTATTCCTCTAGTGCCACTGGGTTGGGGTCTCCATGACCAAGCTGGTCTCAGCACACATCTGCAAAATTTATTTTGCTATGTCAGACCACATAGTCACAGATTACTGGAACAGGGACATAGACATCTTGGGGGAAGGAGGGCTAGGATGTTTTTGCCTACCACATACATAAAAAAAGTGTATTTAGTGTATCCATGTTCATTTAGCTCTACCAGAAAAACAAAGATTCAGCTATTTATTTAGCTGTCATTCTGTGTATTTCATGACTACAGTGTTGTAGCTGCTGTATTGGGTGCTATGTATATCAGTAAACAAATTAGATGGGGCCCCTGACTTCATGGAGTTTTCAGTTTAGTAGAGCAGCTCCCAAGGTGTGGTCCTCAGACAGCATCATCAGCACCACCTGGGAACTTCATAGAATGGCACTGACCCCATTCCAGACCTACTAAGTAAGAAACTGAGGGGGAGGCGGTAGAATTGTGTTTTAATAAGCCTTCCAGGTGATTTTTACACATGCTAAAGTTTAAGAATCATTGGTCTAGTAAATCTTTATCCCATGAGGTGTGCAAACATTTTCTATAAAGATCAGATGGTAAATACTTTAGTCTTTGCAGTCCACACCTGTCATCGCTACTCAATTCTGCTGTTACAGCACAAAGGCAGTCATGACAGCACATAAAAAAATGGGTGTGGGGGGCGGAGCAAGATGGCCGAATAGGAACAACTCCAGTCTCCAACTCCCAGCGCGAGCGACACAGAAGACCGGTGATTTCTGCATTTTCAACTGAGGTACTGGGGTCATCTCACTAGGGAGTGCCAGACAATCGGTGCTGGTCAGCTGCTGCAGCCTGACCAGCGAGAGCTGAAGCAGGGCGAGGCATCGCCTCACCTGGAAGCGCAAGGGGGAAGGGGGATCCGTTTTCCTAGCCAGGGGAACTGAGACACACAACACCTGGAAAATCGGGTAACTCCCACCCCAATACTGCGCTGTAAGCATACAGGCATTCCAGGAGAATATATCCCACACCTGGCCGGGAGGGTCCCACGCCCACGAAGCCTCCCTCACTGCTAACACAGCAGTCTGCCGCGATCTATCCGCAAGGCAGCAGCGAGGCTGGGGGAGGGGCGCCCGCCATTGCTGAGGCTTAAGTAGGTAAACAAAGCCGCTGGGAAGCTCGAACTGGGTGGAGCTCACAGCAGCTCAAGGAAGCCTGCCTGTCTCTGTAGTCTCCACCTCTGGGGACAGTGCACAGCTGAAGACCAACAGGGGAAGTAGCGGGAGCCGGTGCAGACGCGAACGACTCTGTCTGACAGCTTTGGGGAGAGCCGCGGATCTCCCAACGCGGAGGTTGAGATCTGAGAACGGACAGACTGCCTGCTCAGGTGTGTCCCTGACCCCTGAGTAGCCTAGCTGGGAGAAATCCCCCACTAGGGGCAGTCTGACACCCCACACCTCACAGGGTGGAGTACACCCCTGAGAGGACACTTCCAAAGGAAGAATCAGACAGGTACACTCGCTGTTCAGCAATATTCTATCTTCGGCAACCTCTGCTGCTGATACCCAGGCAAACAGGGTCTGGAGTGGACCTCAAGCAATCTCCAACAGACCAACAGAGAGTCCTTCTGACTGTCAGAAGGAAAACTATCAAACAGGAAGGACACCTATACCAAAACCCCATCAGTTCGTCACCACCATCAAAGACCAGAGACAGATAAAACCACAAAGATGGGGAAGAAGCAGGGCAGAAAAGCTGGAAATTCAAAAAATAAGAGCACATCTCCCCCTGCAAAGGAGCGCAGCCCATCACCAGCAACGGATCAAAGCTGGTCAGAGAATGACTTGGACGAGAGGAGAGAAGAAGGCTTCAGTCCATCAAACTTATCAGAGCTAAAGGAGGAATTACGTACCCAGCGCAAAGAAACTAAAAATCTTGAAAAAAGAGTGGAAGAATTGACAGCTAGACTCATTAATGCAGAGAAGATCATAAACGAAATGACAGAGATGAAAACCATGACACGAGAAATACGTGACAAATGCACAAGCTTCAGTAACCGACTCGATCAACTGGAAGAAAGAGTATCAGCGATTGAAGATCAAATGAATGAAATGAAGCGAGAAGAGAAACCAAAAGAAAAAAGAAGAAAAAGAAATGAGCAAAGCCTGCAAGAAGTATGGGATTACGTAAAAAGACCAAATCTACGTCTGATTGGGGTGCCTGAAAGTGAGGGGGAAAATGGAACCAAGTTGGAAAACACTCTTCAGGATATCATCCAGGAGAACTTCCCCAACCTAGTAGGGCAGGCCAACATTCAAATTCAGGAAATACAGAGAACGCCACAAAGATACTCCTCCAGAAGAGCAACTCCAAGACACATCATTGCCAGATTCACCAAAGTTGAAATGAAGGAAAAAATCTTAAGGGCAGCCAGAGAGAAAGGTCGGGTCACCCACAAAGGGAAGCCCATCAGACTAACAGCAGATCTCTCGGCAGAAACTCTACAAGCCAGAAGAGAGTGGGGGCCAATATTCAACGTTCTTAAAGAAAAGAATTTTCAACCCAGAATTTCATATCCAGCCAAACTAAGTTTCATAAGTGAAGGAGAAATAAAATCCTTTACAGATAAGCAAATGCTTAGAGATTTTGTCACCACCAGGCCTGCCCTACAAGAGACCCTGAAGGAAGCCCTAAACATGGAAAGGAACAACCGGTACCAGCCATCGCAAAAACTTGGCAAAATGTAAAGACCATCGAGGCTAGGAAGAAACTGCATCAACTAACGAGCAAAATAACCAGTTAATATCATAATGGCAGGATCAAGTTCACACATAACAATATTAACCTTAAATGTTAATGGACTAAATGCTCCAATTAAAAGACACAGACTGGCAAATTGGATAAAGAGTCAAGACCCATCAGTCTGCTGTATTCAGGAGACCCATCTCACATGCAGAGACATACATAGGCTCAAAATAAAGGGATGGAGGAAGATCTACCAAGCAAATGGAGAACAAAAAAAAGCAGGGGTTGCAATCCTAGTCTCTGATAAAACAGACTTTAAACCATCAAAGATCAAAAGAGACAAAGAAGGCCATTACATAATGGTAAAGGGATCAATTCAACAGGAAGAGCTAACTCTCCTAAATATATATGCACCCAATACAGGAGCACCCAGATTCATAAAGCAAGTCCTTAGAGACTTACAAAGAGACTTAGACTCCCATACAATAATAATGGGGGACTTCAACACTCCGCTGTCAACATTAGACAGATCAACGAGACAGAAAGTTAACAAGGATATCCAGGAATTGAACTCATCTCTGCACCAAGCGGACCTAATAGACATCTATAGAACTCTCCACCCCAAATCAACAGAATATACATTCTTCTCAGCACCACATCGCACTTATTCCAAAATTGACCACATAATTGGAAGTAAAGCACTCCTCAGCAAATGTAAAAGAACAGAAATTATAACAAACTGTCTCTCAGACCACAGTGCAATCAAACTAGAACTCAGGACTAAGAAACTCAATCAAAACCGCTCAACTACATGGAAACTGAACAACCTGCTCCTGAATGACTATTGGGTACATAACGAAATGAAAGCGGAAATAAAGATGTTCTTTGATAACAATGAGAACAAAGATACAACATACCAGAATCTCTGGGACACATTTAAAGCAGTGTGTAGAGGGAAATTTATAGCACTAAATGCCCACAAGAGAAAGCAGGAAAGATCTAAAATTGACACTCTAACATCACAATTAAAAGAACTAGAGAGGCAAGAGCAATCACATTCAAAAGCTAGCAGAAGGCAAGAAATAACTAAGATCAGAGCAGAACTGAAGGAGATAGAGACACAAAAAACCCTCCAAAAAATCAATGAATCCAGGAGTTGGTTTTTTGAAAAGATCAACAAAATTGACAGACCGCTAGCAAGGCTAATAAAGAAAAAAAGAGAGAGGAATCAAATAGATGCAATAAAAAATGATAAAGGGGATATCACCACTGACCCCACAGAAATACAAACTACCATCAGAGAATACTATAAACACCTCTACGCAAATCAACTAGAAAATCTAGAAGAAATGGATAATTTCCTGGACACTTACACTCTCCCAAGGCTAAACCAGGAAGAAGTTGAATCCCTGAATAGACCAATAGCAGGCTCTGAAATTGAGGCAACAATTAATAGCCTACCCACCAAAAAAAGTCCAGGACCAGATGGATTCACAGCTGAATTCTACCAGAGGTACAAGGAGGAGCTGGTACCATTCCTTCTGAAACTATTCCAATCAATAGAAAAAGAGGGAATCCTCCCTAACTCATTTTATGAGGCCAACATCATCCTGATACCAAAGCCTGGCAGAGACACAACAAAAAAAGAGAATTTTAGACCAATATCCCTGATGAACATTGATGCAAAAATCCTCAATAAAATACTGGCAAACCGGATTCAGCAGCACATCAAAAAGCTTATCCACCATGATCAAGTGGGCTTCATCCCTGGGATGCAAGGCTGGTTCAACATTCGCAAATCAATAAACGTAATCCAGCATATAAACAGAACCAAAGACAAGAACCACATGATTGTCTCAATAGATGCAGAAAAGGCTTTTGACAAAATTCAACAGCCCTTCATGCTAAAAACGCTCAATAAATTCGGTATTGATGGAACGTACCTCAAAATAATAAGAGCTATTTATGACAAACCCACAGCTAATATCATACTGAATGGGCAAAAACTGGAAAAATTCCCTTTGAAAACTGGCACAAGACAGGGATGCCCTCTCTCACCACTCCTATTCAACATAGTGTTGGAAGTTCTGGCTAGGGCAATCAGGCAAGAGAAAGAAATCAAGGGTATCCAGTTAGGAAAAGAAGAAGTCAAATTGTCCCTGTTTGCAGATGACATGATTGTATATTTAGAAAACCCCATCGTCTCAGCCCAAAATCTCCTTAAGCTGATAAGCAACTTCAGCAAAGTCTCAGGATACAAAATTAATGTGCAAAAATCACAAGCATTCTTATACACCAGCAACAGACAAGCAGAGAGCCAAATCAGGAATGAACTTCCATTCACAATTGCTTCAAAGAGAATAAAATACCTAGGAATCCAGCTTACAAGGGATGTAAAGGACCTCTTCAAGGAGAACTACAAACCACTGCTCAGTGAAATCAAAGAGGACACAAACAAATGGAAGAACATACCATGCTCATGGATAGGAAGAATCAATATCGTGAAAATGGCCATACTCCCCAAGGTTATTTATAGATTCAATGCCATCCCCATCAAGCTACCAATGACTTTCTTCACAGAATTGGAAAAAACTGCTTTAAAGTTCATATGGAACCAAAAAAGAGCCCGCATTGCCAAGACAATCCTAAGTCAAAAGGACAAAGCTGGAGGCGTCACGCTACCTGACTTCAAACTATACTACAAGGCTACAGTAACCAAAACAGCATGGTACTGGTACCAAAACAGAGATATAGACCAATGGAACAGAACAGAGTCCTCAGAAATAATACCGCACATCTACAGCCATCTGATCTTTGACAAACCTGAGAGAAACAAGAAATGGGGAAAGGATTCCCCATTTAATAAATGGTGCTGGGAAAATTGGCTAGCCATAAGTAGAAAGCTGAAACTGGATCCTTTCCTTACCCCTTATACGAAGATTAATTCAAGATGGATTAGAGACTTAAATGTTAGACCTAATACCATAAAAACCCTAGAAGAAAATCTAGGTAGTACCATTCAGGACATAGGCATGGGCAAGGACTTCATGTCTAAAACACCAAAAGCAACGGCAGCAAAAGCCATAATTGACAAATGGGATCTAATTAAACTAAAGAGCTTTTGCACAGCAAAAGAAACTACCATCAGAGTGAACAGGCAACCTACAGAATGGGAGAAAATTTTTGCAACCTACTCATCTGACAAAGGGCTAATTTCCAGAATCTACAAAGAACTCAAACAAATATACGAGAAAAAAACAAACAACCCCATCAAAAAGTGGGGAAAGGATATGAACAGACATTTCTCAAAAGAAGATATTCATACAGCCAACAGACACATGAAAAAATGCTCATCATCACTGGCCATCAGAGAAATGCAAATCAAAACCACAATGAGATACCATCTCACACCAGTTAGAATGGCAATCATTAAGAAGTCAGGAAACAACAGGTGTTGGAGAGGATGTGGAGAAATAGGAACACTTTTACACTGTTGGTGGGATTGTAAACTAGTTCAACCATTATGGAAAACAGTATGGCAATTCCTCAAGGATCTAGAACTAGATGTACCATATGACCCAGCCATCCCACTACTGGGTATATACCCAAAGGATTATAAATTAGTCTACTACAAAGACACATGTACACGTATGTTTATTGCGGCACTATTCACAATAGCAAAGACTTGGAATCAACCCAAATGTCCATCTGTGACAGACTGGATTAAGAAAATGTGGCACATATACACCATGGAATACTATGCAGCCATAAAAAAGGATGAGTTTGCGTCCTTTGTAGGGACATGGATGCAGCTGGAAACCATCATTCTTAGCAAACTATCACAAGAAGAGAAAACCAAACACCGCATGTTCTCACTCATAGGTGGGAACTGAACAATGAGATCACTTGGACTCGGGAAGGGGAACATCACACACTGGGGTCTATCATGGGGAGGGGGGAGGGGGGAGGAGGGAGGGATTGCATTGGGGAGTTATACATGATATAAATGATGAATTGATGGGTGCTGACGAGTTGATGGGTGCAGCACACCAACATGGCATAAGTATACATATGTAACAAACCTGCACGTTATGCACATGTACCCTAGAACTTAAAGTATAATAAAAAAAAAAAAAAAAAAAAAAAAAAAAAAAAAAAAAGAAATGTACAGATCCAGCAAGGAGAAAATCAGTAAAGATCTAGTTAAACTGCAAAAAAAAAAAAAAAAAATGGGTGTGTCTGTGTCCCAATAAAACTTTATTTATAAAAATAGACAGTAGGCTGTAGTTTGGCTACCTCTGCTCTACTAAGGAAAATGAGCTCTCCAGGCTTAAGAGTGGAGGTTTGTTCTATGGATAGAAATATTTTCTTAGGGCTTCACAAAATTAGGTGTCCCCCTTTCAATTACCTGATTTCCTCTTTTCTGATTCCTAACTCATCAAGCCAACCTCTGGATAATAATTAATATTTTTAGGAATACTAGAAAGATGAGATCCTCTTTACAAAATGCTCATGTATTATGATCTCTGTGATTTTATCATTATAAATTAATGCATTAATCTTTAGTTAAAATGAACTGAGCATCTATGGGTGTGCTAAGAATACCCACTGAAGGGTGTAAAATACTGCTTAATAGACATGCAATAGACAGAATTATGCCTCCCTCATAGAAATGCACATCCTCATCCCCAGAACCAATGAATATGTTACCTTACATGGAAACAGGAACTTTGCTGGTGTGATTGGGTTACAGGCCTTGACATGTGGAAAATATCCTGGATTATTCTGGAGGACCCAAGGTAATTTCTCCTTATAAGAAGAAAGCGGCCGGGCGCGGTGGCTCAAGCCTGTAATCCCAGCACTTTGGGAGGCCGAGACGGGTGGATCACGAGGTCAGGAGATCGAGACCATCCTGGCTAACACGGTGAAACCCCGTCTCTACTAAAAAATACAAAAAACTAGCCGGGCGAGGTGGCGGGCGCCTGTAGTCCCAGCTACTCAGGAGGCTGAGGCAGGAGAATGGCGTGAACCTGGGAGGCAGAGCTTGCAGTGAGCTGAGATCCGGCCACTGCACTCCAGCCCAGGAGACAGAGCGAGACTCGTTCTCAAAAAACAAAAAAAAAACAAAAAAAAAAAAAAAGAAGAAAGCAGGAGAGATAAAGCTGGAAAAGGAAATGTGAGGACAGAAACAGACATTAGAATGAGAGAGAGATTTGAAGTTGCTACATTGTTGCCTTTGAAACTGAAGGAAAAGGCTATAAGCCAGGAAATCCAGGGCACCTCTACAAGCTGAAAAATGTCAGGAAACAGAGTCTCTCCTACAGCCTCCAGAAAAAATGCATTCCTGCACAACCATTTTGTACAATTCCCTCCAAGACTGTGAGAGAACAAATTGATGTTGCTTTAAGCCGCTAAACTTGTGGTCATACAGCAACAATATGAAACTAATCTAGTCTGTCATGCAAGGATGACAAAAGCACAATAGGAACGTCTCTGTGCCCTCCACCTGTATCCCTGTGGGCATTGCTGAGCAACCTAGCACTCTTTTTCTGGGTGGATGAAGCCTTGGGATTCTTTGACACCTAGCTCTCCTGGTAACCAATACCTATTGACCCAAATTAGAATACAAGAATGGGCCAGATTCTTAGTTGTAAATAGCAAAACCTATTCTGGCTCATTTAAACAAAAAAGCAATATATTAAAGGACATCAGGTGGCTCGTGGACTTTCTGGGAAGATCAGAATATTAGGCTTGGACAACGTACAACATCAAAAATGCCCACCTTACCCTCCTGCGTGGTCCCAGTGCAGAGCCTTTGGCCTCCACCTCTGGTCACACATTGCAAGGACAGAGAACAAGTACTGAGGCTATTTCTGAGTGCAGGATGTTCCTCCCCCAGCATCACTGGGATGCGTTCCACACTGGGCTTCCTCCTTGCATCACTGCTTTTTTTTTTTTTTTTTTTTTTTTTTGAGACAAGAGTCTTGCTCTGTCACCAGGCTGGAGTGCAGTGGCACAATGTCGGCTCACTGCAACCTCTGACTCCCTGGTTGAAGGGATTCTCCTGCCTCAGCCTCCTGAGTAGCTGGGATTACAGGCACACGCCAGCATGCCCAGCTAATTTTTCTATTTTTAGTAGAGATGAGGTTTCAACATGTTGGCCAGGATGGTCTCAATCTCCTGACCTCATGACCCCCTGCCTTGGCCTCCCAAAATGCTGGGATTACAGATGTGAGCTACCGTACCTGGCCACTGCTTCTTTTTAATTATTATTTTTTGGATTTAAATTGAACTTAGGTAGAAATGAGAGCCTTGTGAGGTAGTCACTGCTTCCATAAAATGTCACATACTTTTGTTTTCTTTTTACTCTTCTCCTTAATTCTTAAAGAATCTGTTTTCCTGGTGAATAAAGAGACTTCTTTTGGTGAAGGGATGGATAGGAACGTTTCCTTTTTAAAAAAAACTTTTTAGTTTTGTAGAGATGGGGGTCTCACTATGTTGCCCAGGCTGATCTTGAACTCCTGTCCTCTAGTGATCCTCCTACCTCAGGCTCCCAAAGCACAGGGATTACCAACATGAGCCGCCACACCTGGCCTCACATCTCTGCTTTTGAATCAGAGTTTAAAAAGCCTGGATTTCTTTCCTCGATGTTCAAAGTATAGGCTACGGACCAGTAGCATTGGTCTCACCAAGACCTTCAGAACTGACTCTCTACAGTCTAACAAGCTCCACAGGTGATTTAGATGCATATTGAAGGCTGAGAGGTCCAGCTGCACAGCATCCCAGCCCCTAACCATTATTCACGGTGCAAGCCCCTACTCCCTGCTATACCACCAAGGTAATGCCCCCAGAAACACAACACTCGGAACAGACGACACCAAGGTAATGCCCCCAGAAACACAACACTCGGAACAGATGACACCAAGGTAATGCCCCCAGAAACACAACACTCAGAACAGATGACTCAAATGTTAGCCAGGCAAAATAAGAAAGTGAGTTGTCAGAGGCATTTAAACCAGAGCGACTCCGCTTGAATAGGAGCTGGGTAAAATGGGGCTGAGATCTACTGGGCTGCATTCCCAGATGGGCAGTCTAAGTCACAGGATGAGATAGGAGGTCAGCACAAGATACAGGTCATAAACACCTTGCTGATAAAATCAGGTTGCAGTAAAGAAGCCAGCCAAAACCCACTGAAACCAAGATGGTCACGAGAGTGACCTCTGGTCGTCCTCACTGCTACACTCCCACCAGTGCCATGACAGTTTACAAATGCCACGGCAATGTCAGGAAGTTACCCTATATGGTCTAAAAAGGGGAGGCATGAATAGCCACCCCTTGTTTAGCATATCATCAAGAAGTAACCATAAAAACGCACAACCAGCAGCCCTCAGGGCTCCTCTGTCTATGAAGCAGTCGTTCTTTATTCCTTTACTTTCCTAATAAACTTGCTTTCACTTTAATCTATGGACTCACCCTGAATTCTTTCTTGTGCGAGATCCAAGAACCCTCTCTTGGGGTCTGGATCAAGACTCTCTTCCTGTAACAGAGTTGAGGGAAATCAAGAGCACCCAATTTTGTGATTGATAAGAGAAATATAATTATAAAGGGCTAAAATGGAATTGTTTAACCAGGAAATATGCACAAATTGCTTAGACACCATAGAGGTTTTTCTCTTCATTATTTCTGGTTCTTCATCCAGACTTGGTGGCATCGAGACGAACTTGGAGCAAATGCATCATTTTATCGTCACAGAAAACTCCTGCCTTATATCATTACTTGGTTTGGTTGCTACAATTTGTGAAGCAACCATAAGAAAATGGACTTGGAGACACAAATTGGTTTGTACTCTGAGTTTCCAAAGAGGTTCCAACAGAGTACAAAAAAAAAAAAGTTTAAAAAAAAATACACACAAATAGTACCTTGACCTGTTCCTTCCACTGAAACATTGAGAAAAAATTGCTCATTCTCTATCCCTGAGAGCTCTTTGAAATGCAAGGGAAAAAGAAATGTGTGGCTTTGTGGTTTGAATTCTCTTACATTATGCTGAATTTTAAACAGGACTATTTCCAGTTTGAATTTTTTTTTTAATTTGGAAAAGGAGAAAGTGAGGAAATAAAGGCTTTTGTGATCCAAAAGTTAAACGTAGCCTAGATGAGCATGTTTCAGGCTGCTATTTCAGCACCAGGAAAATGACTCTTCCGTGAATTTGTATTACATGCTTTTACCAGTAACAGAAGATTTATTTATTACTACTGAAAATAAATGAAAAATAAAACTATTCAATCTCCTTGGTGAAATGATGCAATGATGCAAGTCACCTCCCCAACACAAGATCTAAAAAAGGATGAAATTGCAAGAGGTAAGCAGGTATGACTCTTGTACTGGTCTAGAGCTGCTCATCTCCTTCCACCTGGAGAGATTTGGGGGTTAAAAGGGGGCAGTCAATGGGGAGGCGGAAGCACAGATATCCTGGCCTTAAGTTATCAACTCACACAAAAGACCACAGAGTAGGGACATGTGAAGCTTCTGAAGTAAAGAAAATCTTTTCAAACCAGATCCAAAATATCACATATTATATAATCCTATTTATATGAAATGTCCAGAAGAGGCCAATCCATAAAGACAGAAAGTAGATCAGTGGTTGCCAGGGACTGAGGGAAGTAGAGGGTGGAGAAGGACTGCTAATGGGTACAGGATTTCTTCTTGGAATTATAAAAATGTGCTGGAATTAGTGGTGGTGATTGCACAATCTTGTGAATATAGTAAAAGTCATTGAATCATATACTCTAAAATCATGAATTTTATGGTATATAGATTTCAATTAAAAATAAAGAGAAAGTGGAATTTACACATGTAAAAATATTAGAAACAGTATATGATTAAAAATAAATTTAAAAATCAGTTGGAAAATAAAATTTATTTAATACACAGTATAAAAATATTTGGACACTAATTTGAAAAAATAGAGCTAATTTTCTCTTGCATGCCATTTGAACAAACATATTTATGTACTTACATGTAAACAAATTTTAAAATCTATAGATAAAAAGAAAGAGAGGAAGGAAGGAGGGAGAGAGAGAGCAAGGGAAGGAGGAAGGACGAAAAAAGGGAGGGAGGGAGAAAGGGAGGGAGGGAGAGAGGGAGGAGGGAGGAAGGAAAGAAGGAAAGAAGGAAGGAAGGAAGGAAGGAAGGAAGGAAGGAAGGAAGGAAGGAAGGAAGGAAGGAAGGAAGACAGGGAAGAAAGAGGGAGAGAGGAAGGGAGGGAAGAAAGAGGGGAAGGAGGGGAAAAAAGAGCTTCTGCCAGTTAGTGGAGCTATTGATGGTAGGACCTAGAAGTAAATGGTTCTTTAAAGAGTGGTGCTAATAGTGCTTATGGTTACGAAAGACAGGGCTGATTTAGTCAACAAACATTTAGTGGGCCAGGCTATGTGCTCACTAAAAACCTAGAACTTGAGGAAAGACCAGATCCAGCAAAGTAATGACAAACCAAGACCTAAGGAAGGAGAAGACAAATAAGAAATCCTCCATAATGAGAAACTCCCAACAGAGAAAAGCGCCAAGAAAATGATTTCCTGTTTGGAGCTATATAATCCCCCTCTGCTTTCTCTGCACCTTAAAAATTGCTACACACAAATCCCAGCTACTTGGGAGGCTGAGGAGGGAGAATCGCTTGAACCAGGGAGGTGGAAGTTGCAGTGAGCCAAGATCGCAGCACTGCACTCCAGCCTGGGTGACCGAGCGAGACTCTTATCTTAAAAAAAAAAAAAAAAAAAAATTGTTACATACATAAGTTTCTGACAGTGATGTCTTAGGGACCGAAGAAGAAGGAATTAGTTCACATTTGCAGGCAAAAGGGGACCAGAGAGGAGTGGAACAGCTAGGAAGTGCCGCAGACAGGCAGCCTCAGGTCATTAAGAGTTGTGAACAAGAAGAATGCAGAGAAAGGGGACACACATAAACCTAGACAATTAGCAATGTTTCAAATGCAGTTTGTTGTTGTCAAACCACAAGCAAAAAGCAACATGTTCTAAAAACAAAGCCTGTATATATCATGATTCTCCATTCAAAAAAACATAGTTTACTGAGCACCTCCTACTATGTGCTAAGCACATAATTTTCAGCTTAGCCAATACCTTTCCCTATGTCTTTTTTTTTTTTTTTTTTTTTTTTTGACGGAGTCTCGCTCTGTCACCCAGGCTGGAGTGCAGTCGTGCGATCTCGGCTCACTGCAACCTCTGCCTCCTGGGTTCAAGTGATTCTTCTTGCCTCATCCTCCTGAGTAGCTGGGACTGCAGGCATGAGCCATCATGCCTGGCTAATGTTTTGTATTTTTAGTAAAGACAGGGTTTCACAGTGTTAGCCAGAATGGTCTCGATCTCCTGACCTCGTGATCCACCTGCCTCAGCCTCCCAAAGTGCTAGGATTACAGGCATGAGCCACCGTGCCCAGCCCCTATGTCTTTCTAATAGAAATAATAAGGGTGATGGTTGTGTATTTCTTGCCACAGCCATAATGATTCAGAAAAGTTCATCTCATTCTCTTCTCCCTTCTTTTTATTATGAAAAAAGTATCCATTTTTTCTGAGTAGTTGTGTATACCTGTCCTCTAGAGTTCTTTGTTCCTCTCATGGCTAACCATAGGGTACTAGAGGCTGTTGTGTTAATATTATATCCATTATTTCCGCTACTCATTTTCCCATTGCACTGGTCTGCCTGTGAGCAAGGGAGGTAGAAAGAGCACAGGTTTTGGCATGAAATAGATGTGGGTTCCAATTTCTGCTTTTCTATCCCCACTGTATGACCTGGAGACACTCACTTCATTTCTCCGTTTCTTAATCTGCAAGATGGTATGGTAATATGTACCTGGATGGTAGTTTTGGAGATTAGAGGCAATGTAAGCAAACTTCCTGGCACATTAAAATATTCAATAAAGTGATTGCTGATATTATCATGACAGGGCAGGCATTTTGGCACTTGTCAGTGTTGAACCTGGTAGGAAAAGTGTGGGAAGGAGAACGTGGGAAAGAACAGGAGAAAGACTTCTATTGGACCCCACACAGGACCTGCCCTGCTATCAGTGTTACAGTTTGGTTCTTATGTATCTCTCGCATGTCTCTTCCATAAGTAAGAGTAGGGATGTAAGATGGAGAAAAATCCTATATAAAAATATCAAGATCCCTAGGGCCAAACTTGTGTAATCAAAGCTCAATCACATACAATTACCTTAATAAGTGATCAAGGCTATCGTCCCAGTGATGTTATGTACCATGTACCCCCCAGTATGCTGTGATTACAAAGTACCCATATCTGTGATATTCTTTTCATAAACCCATATCCCCAGTCTAATTGTAACAAAAACATCATACACACTCAAAGTGAGGAACAACATACCTGATCAGTACTCCTCAAAACTGCCGAAGTAATGAAAAGCAAGGAAGACTGAAACTGCCAGAGACCAAGGAAGACTAAGAAGACACAACTTAGCGTCATGCGGTATGTTAGATTGGACCTGGAACAGGAAGAGGACATGACTGGGAAACTCGTGAAATCAAAACAAAGCCTGGAGTTCATTATTAGTGACATGCCAACGTTGGTTTCTTAGTTTTGACAAAGGTGCTGAGATGATGTAAGATGTTAACAATGGGGAAGATAGGATGGGGGGCATTTGGAAACTCTCTGTGCTACCTTTGCCATTTTGCTGTAAATCTAAAACCATTCCAAAATACATTTCATAAATATTATTAGAGGCCGGGTGCTGTGGCTCACACCTGTAATCCCAGCACTTTGGGAGGCTGAGGCAGGTGGATCACTTGAGCCCAGGAGTTCAAGACCAGCCTGGACAACATGGTGAAACCCCATCTCTACCAAAAATACACAAATTAGCCAGGCATAGCAGCACAAGCCTGTAGTCCTAGCTACTTGGGATGATGAGGTGGGAAAATCACTTAAACTTGGGAAGTCAAGGCTGCAGTGAGCCTTGATGGGACCACTGTACTCCAGCCTGAGCAACAGAGTGAGACCCTGTCTCCAAAAAAATAATAATTAAAAACAAAAATAAATAAATATGTAAATATCATTTAAAAAAATGCCATTACATGGCACCATGGTTGGCCACTATAGGAGAGTCACAAATAGATATTAGGAACTTCTATATTCATTTTAGATTATTGTAAAATGTGTCCCAATGCCCCCATAACATTCATAGATGAGCTGTCTTTGTGTTCCTTCCCAGTAGCTGCCCCTGCTGTCATGTCCTTGAACAGTGAGTAACTCCACCTCCACTTGTTCTAACTATTCACTATCATAACAGGAGCCTCTAGCCAGGCACAGACCTACACTGGTACCTTAGTCACACAGGATATGCCACAATCAGCCCCCTCATGTAAGCAGCCCTTACATGACACTATGAGAGGTGTCAGGACCAAAAACACCCTGTCATCAGCTCTCCCCCAATATCTAGAACTCTTGTAAAACTCAGCTCCCTGGTACATAGAGCGGGAATAACCCCTGTGGATGCTGGCCAGTCACATCTCAATGTTGACACACGTTTAACTCCTCTTTAGTGGTGAACAAGGACATGCATCACTCAGGTCCTTCTTCAAGGAAGAATTTGTCACCCCATCTGTCAGCAGGAAGCCTTGAGTTGTAATTCCTTCAAGATTTGCCTTACCTGCAGAGCCACATCTTGCCCATGTGCTCCCCCTTCCTGCCCAGTCCACATCCACTGACTGACTGTGTAGTAGGTATTAAGATCCAGACATTTCAGCCCAACTGGAACAACTTTGCTATGCTCTGGAGCTGTCCAAAGTTGGCTGAAGCCTGGTCAGGCCTGCCTCACAGGTAAGCTTCTTCCTTGGTCCACTTCTGCTTTCTGTCCTTCCTTCCCATAAGTATTGATCTCTAATGACCATCCTACATATTGCCAGCTCCATCTCAGCATCTGTTTCTGGGGAGCTCAGCCTGTGACATCTTTCTTAGAGGGAGAGAAGACTGTGTTCAGGATGACCAATTGTATGATCTTTTACTTGATTTCCCAGCCTCCCTTGCAGCTAGGGTGAATCACATGACCCAGTTCTAGCCAATGAGGCATCATCAAAATTTTATTGGAGGATAGACAGATATTTGCAGGACAAAAAAGTTTTTCTTTCTTCATACACGGTATCCCATTGGTACAGGGATCATCTCAGTACCTTTCGGCTTCCATTTTCTTCTCATCATAGATGTGACATCTGGAGCTGCTGCCATCTTGTAACCATCAGGTGACACATATGAAAGAAATGCCATGATAACTGAAGAGACAATAACTCTGAAATCGCTGAGCCTCTAAATCAATACAGCCACGATCTACCACCAAACATTGCAATCTGTGAGAAAAATAAACTCTCATTTGTTACATTACAGTCGTTTTCTGTTACCTACAACAGAACACATCCCTAACAGAGAGTGAAGAACACATTTACTGAGTGCCTACTGCATACCAGCCCAGGGCTGAACACTCTCTAATCTCCCTCATTTAATGTCCACAACAGCTCCTTAAAAACACACTGCCCAGCCCTGCCTAGGCCCACTGATTTGCTCCTGACAAAGGTTGGATGCAGGGCAGCCGTATTGTGTCTAGTCACCCAGCCCTGGAACCGGAACCTGGGAATTTTAGGCTCCAGTCTGAACCAAGGGCCTGTCTCAGATATGAGGCCATGACAAACACATGTGAGGGCACCAGCACACACCCTGTATGTTACAGCGGGAGAGGGCATTTCGACCTCATCTTCTGCCTCTGCCTGTCTGCTGGCTCCTGTCTGATAGCTTTTGAAACACCAACAGTTCTTATTTTGAAAGATCTCAAAACACAGAAGTGCATTAGAAGAGCGGGATATTACACAAGCACTTTGAAACACAGATTATTTTGCTTGGCTTTCACTTAGAAAACACAGCTACCTAGACATTTCTAATTCTGGCTATTACTTTAGGAAGGCAATCAGTTCCCAAACTACCCAGGCATAATGGCTTTGGTTTTTTGTTTGTAGTCAAGTAAACATTTCTCCTTTCTACCCACATATCTGGGTTCTATGCACCCCAATACAGAAACAGAGAAAACAGCTACAAACCACTGAGAAAAATCAAGATCCAACATCTCCATCAGAATATTGATTTCAGTTAATAGCACATAATCAAACATCTTTACACAGAGGTTTCATTTAGAGAAAGTGGAGCTTTCTTCTGAATTCTATTATAACAACTCAACAGGTAAGACCAGAATTTTAATATTTTAAGCTTGTGCTGCTTTTGCACATGCATTTGTTTATTCATCAATTCAGCAAATATTTGTTAAGTGCCAGATACTTTTCCAAGAATTAGGGATACAGCACCTTCTTAGGTTTCCTCCTTAAATCTCTTCCCTCTTTTGTAATATTAGCAATAGCTAACGATTTTTATGTGTTCACCATGTCATAGGCATCAAATCATTTAATCCTCATAACAAATAAATAAAACAGCCCCTTTAATTATACCTATTTTATATACGAAGAAGCTGAGGCTTGGAGAGCTGTAGTAACCAGTCCAAAGTCACAAAGTTAAATTGTAGCAGAGCTGGTTACCAAAACTAGAAAAAAGCAACAACTCATCCAATCTGTTCTGATCTTCCCAGAAAATTATTTCACTTCAAATCCAAAGATTATTTTTTAAGTCTTATATTCAAGGGATACATATGCAGATTTTTACATGCATATATTATATAATGCTGAGGTTTGGGCTTCTATTTTACGCATCATCCAAGTAGTCTGCATAGTACTCAATAGCTAGTTTTTCAACCCTGACCCCCTACTTTCCTCCCCCATTTTAGAACCTCCAGTGTCTTTTGTTTCCGTCTTGATGTCTATGTGTGCCATTGTTTAGCTCCTACTTCTAAGTGAGAACATGCAGTAATTGATTTTCTGTTTCTGCATTACTTCACTTAGGGTAATGGCCTCCAGCTGCATCCATGTTACTGTAAAGTACATGATTTCATTATTTTTGTGGCTGCATAGTATTCCATGGTCTATATGTACCACATTTTCTTTAGCCAATCCACCACTGATGGGCACCTGGGTTGATTCCATGTCTTTGCTCTTGCGAATAGTGCTGTGATAAACATATGAGTACAGCTGTCTTTGTAGTAGAATCATTTTTTTCCCTTTGAGTAGATATCCAGTAACGGGATTTCTGGGTCAAATAAGTCCTATTTTCAGTTCTTCGAGAACTCTCCAAACTGCTTTCCACAGGGGCTGAACTCATTTACTTTCCCACCAACAGTATAGAAGAATTTCGTTTTCTCTGCATCCTTGCCAACATCTGTTATTTTTGACATTTTAGTAATAGCCATTCTGACTGGTGTGAGATGGTATCTAATTATGGTTTTAATTTGCATTTCTCTGGTGACTAGTGACACTGAGCATTTTTTATACATTTTTTGGTCACTTGTGTGTCTTTTTTGGGGAAGTGTCTGCTCATGTCCTTTGCCTGCTTTGTAACAGGGTTGTTTTATTCTTATTGATTTAGGTTCCTTATAGATTCTGGGTATCAGTTCTTTGTCAGATGCATAGTTTGCAAATATTTCCTTACATTCGGCAGGTTGTTTGTTAACTCTGTTAGTAGTTTTTCTTTGCAGAAGCTCTTTAATTAGGTCCCAATTGTTAATCTTTGGTTTTGTTGCATTTGCTTTTGAGGACTTAGTCATAAATTTTTTGCCTAGGCCAATGTCCAGAAGAGTTTTTCCTAGGTTTTCTTCTAGGGTTTTTATGGTTTGAGGTCTTCAATTTAAGTCTTTGATCCATCTTGAGTTAATTCTTGCATATGGTGAGAGGTAGAAACCTAGTTTTATTCTTCTGCAAACAGCCAGTTTTCCCAGCATCATTTGTGGAATAGGGGGTCCTTTCCCCATTGTTCATTTTTGTTGACTTTGTCAAAGCTAAGTTAGTTGTAGGTGCGTAGCTTTATTTCTGAGTTCCCTATTCTGATCCATTGATCTATGTATTTCTTTTTGTACCAGTACCTTGCTGTTTTGGTTACCATAGCTTTGTAGTATAGCCAAACACTATTTTGTTTGTGAGCCATTCTGTCAGCTCTTCCCTCTTTGATTCTCTGAAAGTCATTGTCTAGTAAATACAATGACAAACATGTAAAAAGTGTTCAGCACTGGTTTTTATTATTGCAGTGAACATGGATTGGGTCTGTTGTCTAGCATCTTCAGGGAATAGTACCATATTTTCCTCAGGGAAATTACCCTTTACTTTCAGATCATGGGATTCAGGTGGCTCTAACTCCTTCTCTGGCTCCAAGCTGGGCAGGTGAAAGCCCTGGCCAATCCCAGCATGGCATTCCCCTGTCCACAGATACTGACTCAGAGATGCATGCCTGCTCTAATCTGATTCACGAAGATGTGATCTGGGAGGTACAGCATCTCCTGGGGCAGGAACTGTGTCTCGTTCATCTTTGTCCCCCCAACACCTAGCATGCTACCAGACACATAGAAGCCACTCCACAATCGTTTAGTCAGTGGTTACATGAAAGAATGACTTTATTTTAATCTTCTTTCCTGTGGGATAAATAAAATTGCATCACTATAGTACGTGTTAGTTAAGGAACAGTCTAAAGTGCTGCAACCAAAGGACTCAAACTTCTAATGATTTAAACAAAATAGAATTTTATTTCTCTTTCATGTAGGAGTCCTAAAGGAAGCATCCCAAGGTTAAAGAGGGACTTCAGCCATCTACAATATAAGTGTTTATTCCTGGCTCAAAAGTGGCCTCTTGTTTTTTCCAGCCTATCCTTATCCCAGCCAGTAAAAAGTTGGGTAAAGGCAGGGGGAAATATACTTGTTTCTTTGAATAGCCCAACAGAGAAGTAGTACTCTCACTTCTGTTCATATCCATTAGTCAGACCTTGATCACATGGCCACCTAGCTGCAAGGGAGGCTGGAAAATGCAGGTTCTAACTGGACAGCCATGTGCTATTATCAGGATTTCGACTGTTAAAACAAGGAGATCATGAATATCACTGGATGATGGTTGATAAATACTGTAGGAGGATTTAGGCCAGCTATGCACTCCTTACAGAGTTTTAAAGAAATAATTTAAGAATATTCTTGTCAACTTTCTCTATCACTATGCCTCCTTATTGTAGAACAACTCTGATCCTATCATGCATGTTCTCATCACTATGACTACACCCAACCCCTGCCCTGTGCAGGCGTGGGGGCTTGTCTTGACTTCGACATTTATTCCGGGGATGGAGCTTTCCAGAATGCCCCGATATGGTTTAGCTGTGTCCCTATCCAAATCTCAACTTGAGTTGTATCTCCCAGAATTCCCATGTGTTGTGGAAGGGACCCAGGGGGAGGTAGTTAAATAATGGAGGTGGATCTTTCCCATGCTATTCTCATGATAGTGAATAAGTCTCATAAGATTTGATGGGTTTATCAGGGGTTCCCACTTTTGCTGCTTCCTCATTCTTTCTCTTGCCACCACCATGTAAGAAGTGCCTTTCACCTCCCGCCATGATTCTGAGGCCTCCCCAGCCATATGGAACTGTAAGTCCAATTAGACCTCTTTTTCTTCCCAGTCTTGGGTATGTCTTTATCAGCAGTGTGAAAACAAACTAATACAACCTCAATCCCACATCTGTCTTCTGAATACCTACTTTCAATGGTTAGGGAAGACTTATAACACTAGTTAAAGGCACTTTGGCTTGTTAGCCAGATATGAAGTTAATCACTTTCTGTGTGACCTTTGCAAATTACACATTCTCTCTGCACTCAGTGTCTCCATCTGTAAAGTGGCAATAGTATTGTTACCTACCCCATGGGTTGTTGTAGCAACTCATCCTGATTCTCAGCTGTAAAGAAGTTAGCAGAGGGCCTGTCCTGCATTAGGGTTCTCAATAAATGTTAATTGTTACTTTTAATTCTAGTTCATCCATGTTCAGATGTTAAGTGTTGGCCTGAACCTCTTTGTATCTTTACTTCCAACGGCTTCTGTATCACCAGACAAGGCCCTGGTACCCTTGGCAGGCCATCAGGATTCTACCCACCTAGGGAGAATGCTGCTCACCTACCCACCTAGAGAGTTCTCTATGGCCTCAAACTGCAACCTCTCTGCAAATACTGAGTCCATCTGCAACCATGTTCCCTGGCTTGACCCACTTCCTCCTGACAATGGCCTAATCTTGGACCTGATAAGTATTTGTAAAATGAGAAGAAGGGTCTATAAACTGAGCAAAAGCACAACAAATATCTTTACTTTCTCTGTGCATACAGTGCCTAAATGAGAAGCAAGGCCTATTAATTCAGTCTCCTCAAGATAATCTCAATCATAAAACAAGTATACATTTTTAATAAGAAAACTCTTCAGAGCAGCTGATAATGAAAGCTCCAAGAATAAAAATGCAATTGGAAGCTGCCAGCACTGCAAATACCTCACGCTCCTGGAGCCAGATCTTGGGCTGGTTGCTATTTCATCATCACAGGAGGAGACAGTATAGAAAGGGCTTCAACTGCTCTCTTAATGCAACACTCATGATAAACCTGAATTCTACAAATGGGTCTTATTTTTGTAATCTCTTAATGCCTCTCTCCTCGTACCTCCACCCTAATTATGAATTTAGGCAAACCAAGATTTGGGAGAAAAATGATCTCGATTCCACAGCATAAAAAGGGCTCTCCTCTCAGTGCACTGATGACAAACTCAAGACAATGATTAGAGGCTTCACTTTCGTATTCAATGGTTTTTTTTTTTAACTATCAGGATGTTAATATATCAATCAGTTGCAAATGTCAGATGGGCATTTCAAACGTTCCTAAGCAAAAATTTAAGAAACTGGTGTGATGGAATTTACTGACTCGTGTTACTGGAAAATTAAGGAGTTGAAGGTTCAGACCTGGCTGGACCGAACACTCAAAGAATACTATGAATCTCTTTTCATTCCTTCTTTCCACATTTTTCTGTGCATACTGCATTCTTAGGCAGGCCTCCCTCTCCTATAGCTTAATCAACTCTCACTACCTGAACAGAGACTTCATCAGCCCAACTCTGCAAATACTAAGTCCATCTGCAACCATGTTCCCAGGCTTGACCCACTTCCTCCTGACAGTGGCCTAATCTTGGACCTGATAAGTGTTTGTAAAATGAGAAGAAGGGTCTATAAACTGAGCAAAAGCACAACAAATATCTTTACTTTCTCTGTGCATACAGTGCCTAAATGAGAAACAAGGCCTATTAATTCAGTCTCCTCAAGATAATTTCAATCATAAAACAAGTACGCATTTTTTGTACTTGATAGGCACCTGACCCAACACTGTGGCAAGAGATCTGGATTGCTTTAGACCAGCGCTGTCCAGTATAACTTTCTGCACTGATGGATGGCAGTGTTGTATATTTCCACCTGCCCAGGCTCCTGACAGCCCCATGTATTGTCATTGGGTGCTATCAGGACTCTTTGTTACACCCTGACCCCAGCTGTTATGATTAGTTTTTCAACCATTAGTTGTGCCCAATATACATATGTGCAAGGTGCTGAGGACTCAGAGGTGGCCAAAATCAGGTTGTTTTCTGATCCCACGGAGCTGATGAATGATAGGTGAACATTACATTAATCAAATACTGGTGAGGCTAAAACTTAACTGAGATATGTCTCTAGGAGAGAAACATGGTCTTATGGGAGCACATGAAGGTAAGAAGTAAGATGACCTAGCTGTTTCAGAAAGGGAGTATGTGGCTGTTGGGGCCAAGGATAGGGGCTTGACAATCAAGGGGAAGAGCCCTTGAGCTGACATCTGAAGAATACACAGGCAGTGCATTGCAGGAAGCAAGTGGGGTTGGGAAGTGGGGGTCTTCTCAATCTAGGACAGGCTTGTGCAAAGATTCCACAAAGACCAGAATGCTCCAAGGGCTGATGGAAGGCTAGGATGTCTAGAGAGTGCAGACGTATGGAGATGTAGGTGGGGAATTGTATGTAACAAGACAGATGGAGGGGCAGACAATGAAAGGCTTGCTAGCCTTGCTGGCTGTCAAAGGTAGTTACGTTTCTCCTGAGAAATGTGGAAACACACTGGAGAGTTATAAGCCAGTAAGTGACATGATCACATTTGGGTCTGGAACACAGCACTGTGCTACCACATCTAGAAAACAATTGAAGGAGGGCAAGAAGAGGAAAGGAGAGACCAGCAGAGGACTAGGGGGTCTAGGCAAGATATAATGGCAGCCTAAGCCGAGATGGTGGAGATGAATTCAAAGGCAATTTCAGAGGTGAAACCAGTTGCATTTGCTGACAGCTTAAATACTACAAGTGAGGGACAAGGAGGTATTCAAGATGCCAGCCTTTCTGATTTGTACACTTGGATGGATGGTACAGCCATTCACAGAAAAAGGAACACTGGAAAAGAACCAAATATAAGCAAGAATAACACAAATTCAGTATCAGACATGCAAGTCAGGACTATCCATGTAGAGATGACAGTTAGAGAAATGGTCTTGAGCTCAGAGAAGGCTGTACTAGGGGAATAAATTTGAAAGTCAAGGACATATAGCTGAACATTGGAGTGGTAGAAAGGATGAAACTACATAGGAAGAAAAGATTGACTGAAAAAAGAAGGCAAATTTGAAGGAAGTTAGCTCTAAGGTACCTCAATAATTAACACTGCGGTAAAAAGAACGAACTTGGCCGGGCGCGGTGGCTCAAGCCTGTAATCCCAGCACTTTGGGAGGCCGAGATGGGTGGATCGCGAGGTCAGGAGATCGAGACCATCCTGGCTAACACGGCGAAACCCCGTCTCTACTAAAAAATACAAAAAACTAGCCGGGCGAGTTGGCGGGTGCCTGTAGTCCCAGCTACTTGGGAGGCTGAGGCAGGAGAATGGCGTAAACCCGGGAGGCGGAGCTTGCAGTGAGCTGAGATCCGGCCACTGCACTCCAGCCTGGGCGACAGAGCGAGACTCCGTCTCAAAAAAAAAAATAAAAAATAAAAAAAATAAAAATAAAAAAAAAAATAAATAAAAAGAACGAACTTGAAAAAGAGGGGTGAGACAATAGCAAAGACTTGGAATCAACCCAAATGTCCATCTGTGACAGACTGGATTAAGAAAATGTGGCACATATACACCATGGAATACTATGCAGCCATAAAAAAGGATGAGTTTGCGTCCTTTGTAGGGACATGGATGCAGCTGGAAACCATCATTCTTAGCAAACTATCACAAGAACAGAAAACCAAACACCGCATGTTCTCACTCATAGGTGGGAACTGAACAATGAGATCACTTGGACTCGGGAAGGGGAACATCACGCACTGGGGCCTATCATGGGGAGGGGGGAGGGGGGAGGAGGGAGGGATTGCATTGGGGAGTTATACATGATATAAAGGATGAATTGATGGGTGCTGACGAGTTGATGGGTGCAGCACACCAACATGGCATAAGTATACATACGTAACAAACCTGCACGTTATGCACATGTACCCTAGAACTTGAAGTATAATAAAAATAAAATAAAATAAAATAAAAAAAAAAAAAAAAAAAAAAGAAAAAGAGGGGTGAGAAACAGCAGCCACAGCAACAGGAAGGAAACCAGGGGAATGTGGTGCAAGAGAAACCAAGCAAAGAGAGTAGATTTAGAAGGAAGGAGTAGTCGAGAGTGCCGAGTTTAGCTAAGAAATCAACTCAAGCAAGAGTGGAAAATGTGCATAGGATTTACTGACAAAAGTTCACCAGGTAACCCTTGCAAAACCTGTCTCTACGGAGTGACCAGTGCAGAAGTCAAAAGTGAATGGGTTGAAGAGTAAAATGGAAAAGAACAGAGAAAGCCACTATTGACAATTCTTCCAAGAACTTCAGCTGGGGAGAGTTGGGGCAGGGGGCAGAAAGTTGAGAAAGAGCTACAAGAATAATATATGAGAAAAAAAGAAGAGGTTGAGGTTTTTATGGGAGAGACATAAGCAATTGCACATCAAGGTCTCAGCCCATCTTTTCTCAGGCAATATTTTAAAAGAGCGACTAATTCATTCAATACTTTTGGAGAAAATGTCCACTAAGAGGCTTCAACTTCCAAAAATGGTTCACTCGATTAACCCTAACTTAGGGTGAAGAAAATTGATCTGAGAAGTCCCTGAGATAATGGCAAGCTCTCCTATTCCAATAATTTCAAGATGGCGTCTTCCTAAAAAGAATAATGCCGTAATCTTTTTAAAATGCATTTTAGTTAAACTGTCTCTTAGAAAAAGAAAATAAGAAGACCAGAAACTTTTTCTTTTATGGGTGGCAAGAGCAATCAACAGCATAAAATTCTGAAGTAGGCTTCAAAAAAAGGGAATGAAGTCAAAGCTGGTGACTATAAGAATAAAATGTCAGTCCAGGTTAAAGGAACAATTAATGATGACTGGAAGCTGACAGAATGTTCAATCATGCGCTGCACAACCTAGAGCTCACAAGAGTCATTAGCTTTGGATGGGTTCTTAGAACTTCCAGGGAATAAGAGAAGGGCCTGGAGGTTGGAAATGGGCTGCACATACTGTACGTTTCACAAGTGTTAACTTTATGTGCTTTCAGAAGGATGTCATCCTAGTCAACACTGTGAAAGGATACATCATTGGCAATTCTTTTTTTCATTTTTTCTTAAACTGACAAGTGAAAATTGTTTATATTTATGGTGTATAATGTGTTGATATACATATACATTGTGGAATGGCTCAATCAATTTAGCATCTTCATTATTAATTCTTTAGGTGACTCTAATATGTTAAAGACACAAGGAATATAATCACAGTTACATGTTTTAACAACTTTGTTGGGGTATATTTGCACACCATAGACTTCACCCATTTTTAGGATACAAATGAGTGATTTTTAGTAAACTTGCTGAGTTGTACAACATCACCATAATCCAGTTTTCTAACATTTTCATCATCCCAACAAGATCCCTAATGCTCATTTATAGTTAATCCCATTTCCACCTCTAATCCCAGGCCACTACTAATCTGCTTGTCCCCATAGATTTGTCTCCTCTGGATATTTTTTGTAAGTAGCGGCATACGGTGTATCGTCTTTTCTGTCTGACTTCTTCCACCTATGTAATGCTTTTGAGGCCCATTCATGTGGCACACGTGCCAATTTTTTATTCCTTTTTATTGCTTAATAGTAATTTATTGTATGGATATACCGTATTTTGTCTAGTCATCATTTTGATGGACATTGTTTGCATGTTTAGCAATTATGAATAATGCTGCTATAAATATTCACTTTCAAGTCTTTGTGTGGACATATGTTTCTTCTAGGGTAGATATTTAGGGGAGAAATTGCTAGATCATATGGTAAATTTATGTTTAACTTTTAAAGAAACTTCCCAATCATTTTCCATAATGGCAGTACCGCAATAGTACTTTGAAGCTGCCTACTGTATCTTCTTTAAGGATATAGAAGTATTGTGCTAAGTGCTGGCATATAAAGATGAACAAGTCAATTTCTGCCCATAAGCATTATATAGTCTAATAGCCAAAATAATTATAGATACAATTACAAAGTTGAGGAAATGAAGTCACTTCCTTTTCTATCTAACTAGTAGAGTCTACCGGGATTTTACATAATTAAGATTGTCTGAAACCAAAATAGAGAAAGCTAAAGGCTTCTTCCTTTCAGACACATATTAAGCACTTGATATGTTTCTGACAGAAATCGGAGCTAAAGATGGCCTTCTGCCAGAAGTTGAGTTCAGCTGCATGAAACAGAAAATCCCACATAATGAGAGCTTAAACAAATAAAGGATTATTTTTCTGTGATACAACTTGAAACCTAAAGGTAAGCAATTCAAGGCTGGGATTACCTCTCTGTAAAGTCATCTGAGATTCAGAGGTTTTTCGGGTTCGGGCTCCACATTCATAGGATCTGGCCCTTGTCTTCAGACTTACAAAATGAGTGATAGAGCATCAGCCTTTACATCACCATTCCAAGCAGTAAAAAGTAGAAACAGTCAAGAGCAGAAGAGTTTGTGCCAGTTGAGGTTTGCTGGCTGGGTTACTTGAATTGCCTCCCTGGAACTTCCATAGAAGACTCCCCTTACATCACTGTCAAGTATTGGATCATGTAGCTACCTGGTCTTCAAGGAAGGCTGGCACATTAGTGTGGCAGCTGGACATGCTGTTGCCCCAGTAAAGCTGGAGTCCATTGGTGAGGAAGAAGATAATAGGTATTGCGTGGACAACCCACAGCCCTGCCTTCTAGGAGTAAGTAATCAAGCAAGGGAAAAAGTGTGCCAAAGAAGCCTGGCGCACAGGAGGTCTTTTGTAGTCCTTAATTTGGACCCTTTTCCCCTAAAGCTGAACTTGTTACAGGGACTTGGAAGCATGTAATTTATCTGAGAGGCAATCCCAGGAAAAAGGCATGAGGGCTCAGAGAGAATGAGATGGATACGGAGCAAAAGCCAGTTACAAGACACATTATCAAGCATGTTGCAGTAGGTGATGGAGGTTCAGGGGATATCTGGGAAGCACATACAGCATCTGCCATTGTCCACCTGCAGGATAGGGGAGCTGAAAATGTATCTATTGCCTCTGGCCCTCATTAGTTGAGCACTGCCCCTGGGGGCATTTACTCCCCCTCATTTCCAGGATGAACTTTGTCAGATGAGGAATTACACACACACACACACACACACACCAGGGAAGACTCTGGGGCAGAAGGTGTTTGTCACCCTTAAAGTGGCACTCTGGCTGTGTAAGTTGAATCTGAGCTCACAGGGAACTGGCGGAGCTGTCCAGCAAATGGTGGCTGAAATCAGAGGTAGGCTGGGTGCAGGGACACGGGCATCAGCAGCATCTCCCCCTCATGAAAAGTTCATATTTATAATAAAATCTAATCATTGTGCTCTAACATGACCACTGGCCAAATTGTCCCCCTTTTCGTGGCATGGATGTGACCTTTAATTATGCAATATTCTGCATGTCATTTTTTAAAACAGCTTTGTTGAGATAGCATCAATATACCACACAATTCACCTAACATGGACAATTCAATGGTTTTTAGTGTATTTTAGCATTTTCACTAATGACTAATCATATTGAGTCTTTTTTCATGTGCTTGTTGGACATGATATCTTCCTCGGTGAAATGTCTACTCAAATCCTTTGCTGCCTATCATTGAATTGGGCTGTTTGTCTTTTTGTTATATTAAATTGTAAGTGTTCTCTATGTATTCCAGATACATGTCTCTTATCAGAGATCTGATTTGTAATTACTTTCTCCCATTCTTTGCGTTGTCTTCTCATTTTTGTGGCACCTTTTAAAATACAAAAGTTGTTGATTTTGAGAAAGTCCAATTCTTTTTTTTTCTTTTTTTAGATGGAGTTTCACTCTGTTGCCCAGACTGGAATGCAGTGGTACAATCTCAGCTCACTACAACCTCTGATTCCCGGGTTCAAGCAGTTCTCCTGTCTCAGCCTCTCAAGTAGCTAGGATTACAGGCGCGCACCACCACACCTGGCTAATTGTTATATTATTAGTAGAGACAGGGTTTTGCCATGTTGGCCAGGCTAATCTTGAACTCCTGACCTCAGGTGATCCACCCGCCTCAGCCTCCCAAAGTGCTAAGATTACAGGCATGAGCCACCGCACCCAGTCCACAAATTTTTCCCTTGTTGCTTGTGCTTTTGAGAGTGAGGAAGGAGTGCTGAACCCTGTCAGTTTGTCAGCAAGGAGAGAGGGTGGTAAATTAGTGTATGAAATTTAAAAAAAGCTGTAAAAAATAGTTGATATTTAAGCTGGATCTTGAAGAATAAAGAGGTGTACCAGGCACAAAATTGAGGAAGAACTTTTCAGGCACAGAGACCACCTGGGTGGATTATCTCCTAGAATAAGAATCTTCTTGTTACATTTACTATAACTGGTTCAAAACAGACACCCCCACATATGCCAGCAACATACGGTAAACACTGACAGAGACTGTCATGTCTTGCAATTGTTATTAATAAAGCCAATTCATTTACACAAGATTCAATTAAAACGTAATGCTGCATCTGTGCAACTCCCCCAGGAAAGTGGGAAGTAGTGTTTGGAGAAGACCAAATAAACACTCATTAGTGATGACGATACCTCTGAGGACACAGGTTTTAAGTACTAGGTCCCATCTGCTCTCTTTGAAGGATGCACACAACCAAGATTGAAAGCAAGAAAAGGTGTTCAGTGCTCAGTGCGTGCCAAGCACAGAGCAGGAAAAGACCTAGTAGATAACAAATGGTCCCTGCCTTATAATCTAGCTTTGCATGTACGACTCTTGCTCTTGAAACCACAGACTGGATGTGACCCCGAGGGTAAGAGAAGTTCCCAAAAGGATTAAGAATGTGTTTTTTTCCAACCTGGAAGAATAGTGGCTTGGCATCAGAAATTAAGTTGCTCTGTTGAAAACAAACAGAAGTGGAAGTGTATATTCAGGGCAACTTAAACTCATGCTCTTGACAAAAATATTTTTTAAAAAAAGCAAATAAACAAAAGTATTTCTCATGCCCCTCAGTTCATAGACTGAAACTCATACTGACATGCATTTTTTTATTTTAGTAAAAACTGCCAAATTGTGAAACTATTCACAAACACTAGAAATGCATGAGAGTGTCCTCCCAATATTCTCACCTGAATTTAGCATCTTTTTATCTCTTGTCAATCTAGCTGGAAAAATGATATTAAAATCTCATTTTGACTGGCATTTCCCCAACTTCCTAGACGGCTTCACATCTTTTCATGTTCATTAACCGTTTGCATCTCCTCTTCAGTAAATTATTATGTATATCCTTTGCCCAATTTTCTTAGGGGTAATTTATCTTTTTCTAATTCATGTGAAAGTAGTAAGAGATAGTAACTTTACCTATAGCAAATGTTTTCATCCTGTTTTTCTTTTAACTTAGTTCAGGGTGTTTTTCCATACTAAATTTTAGATTGCTCATCTTGCTTAAGATCTTTCCACCCCAAGGATCCTAAGTTTTCTTCTATTTCCATATGCATATTTTTAATATTTCTCACACCTACACACATATACATAGTCAGATGGACAGATGGATCAATTCCTCGTGTGTGTGTATGTGTGTGTAGGGGTGAGACGACTCAGTGTTTTCTGAGTTCATATGATCTATATGGGGAATCAGATCTAACATGGACCAAGTGTTAAACCATACTTCCAAGAACAACACTACATTAGTAGGCCACCTGCTAACTTCTGCCTTTCACATTTTCCAGCTTAAAACATCTCCATCCTCCCCATTATGTAAGAAAGAAGTAGAAGTGTTTCTGACTGCTCCCTCTCCCATGATCCCATAACCCATCAGTTTTGAAGCTACATTATCCAACCTCCTGAATCTCTCTGACCACCCTCCAAGTCCTCCAAGTTCCCATGGCCACTCCCTTGCTCCAGGCCACCATCATCTCACCCTGGGTCTTTGCAGCACCCTCTGCCCCGGACTCCCTGGCCTACATGCTCATTCCTTCTCATTCATTCTCCACCCTGCAACCAGGAATATTCCTAAAATACAGACCCCATCTCATTCCTGCCCTACCTATGTTTCTTCCACAGCCCCCACTGCTGTCAAGGTCCTGTTCAAATTCCCATATCTGGCTGCAGCTGTCCTTCAGGATTCAGGCAATTCTCAACTTTTTTAAGAAACCTGTGCAGCCTCATTTCTCAGACCATGTCTCCTATTTCCATGCTCTGACCAGAGCAGACTACTTGCAGCACTTTCAAAAGCCCAAGATTCTTTTTCAGTGGAGCTCAACTGTGACTATGTCCCAGCTCAGCTGTCAAAAATTACAAACACACTTGTTCAGGTCTTACACCTGGGTGATTCTGACTCCGTGGGTCAGGTGGGATCTCCACATCCACAATCTGTGATGACTCCTATGACCAGCGTGCTCTCTGCCTTCAGGTTGCAGACGTTTGATTCCTTCTGCCTGGAGTTGTCTTCTACCTCCTCCAGCTCCAGCCCCACCCCACCACCCACCCCAAACTGGATATGGCCTCTTCCTCCTTGAAGTCAAATCATAGGTGCTCCTTCCTCCAGGAACTTTCTTTGACAGTCCAGGTTTGGGCTCTTCCTCTTTGCATCCCTGGTTTCCTGGACTTTCCTGATTCAAGCATTCATTGATTCCTCTTCTTCCACCCCAAACTCTGAGTTCGGGGAAACCTGAGACAGTGGCTGCTGTCTTGCTCACCACTCTATTTCCTGCACTCAGCAGAGACCTGACACATAGTAGGTGCTCAATAAATGTTTGCTAAACAACAACAACAAATGAATGAACAAATAAACAAACAAATGAACAGATGAGTGGATGCCCGTGGCAGTTTCCATGACAAACACAAATGGCTCGGCCAAGCCAGCAAGCAGACAGCCATGTGGCCTGCAGAGGGCACCAGTCTGCTTCTTAATCTCCCTGCAGAATCCTCAGGGCCAGGCACCTGCTGTCAGTCAGAGAGGTGCCCGATGCTCAGTGGTCATTCTGCTGCGCTGAAGATTAAGTAGGAGTTGTTTGCCCTTGGCCAATATAAAAAAAAACCTGAGTGTTCTCCCTTCACTTCTGGCGACAAGTAACACATCCCCTGTCTTGCCATGAAAAGAGCTGTAACTGTAGCAACCAGTGGCAGGTTTTCTGTTCCCAGGTGGGGGAATGAGGAGAGACAAACAGAGGGGTGAGAGGGAAACAGAAGGAAGACTTGCTGGTAAGAGACCCTATTATGTATTTTTTTCTACGTAAACAAGGTCAAAACTGCTCCTCCTGGAACAGCAAAGTTCTCCGCATGTCTCCAAGCTACGAACTTGCATGCTAGCTACTAACTAGCTACTCTCCCTCTCTCTCTCTTCCCCCTTCTCTCTGTATGTGTGTCTCTCTTCTCTCTCTCACTATCTCTCTCTCTCTACCTTCGACATCCTTTTATTCTAGGGGAGAACAAACTCTAAGTTCAGATTGAATGAGCATCCAAAAGAAGTATCTGGAGGGAGATTTTGTCTTCCCTCCTACGGACCCTGCTGGAGCCCCAGCTCAGATCAGCCCTTCTGTCAGCAATGAATGCTTCGTGCTGCCTGCCCTCTGTTCAGCCAACGCTACCTAATGGCTCGGAGCACCTCCAAGCCCCTTTCTTCAGCAACCAGAGCAGCAGCCCGTTCTGTGAGCAGGTCTTCATCAAGCCCGAGGTTTTCCTGGCCCTGGGCATCGTCAGTCTGCTGGAAAACATCCTGGTTATCCTGGCCGTGGTCAGGAACGGCAGCCTGCACTCCCCAATGTACTTCTTTTTCTGCAGCCTGGCGGTGGCCGACATGCTGGTGAGCGTGTCCAATGCCCTGGAGACCATCATGATCGCCATCGTCCACAGCAACTACCTGACCTTGGAGGACCAGTTTATCCAGCACATGGACAACATCTTCGACTCCATGACCTGCATCTCCCTGGTGGCCTCCATCTGCAACCTCCTGGCCATCGCCATCGACAGGTACGTCACCATCTTTTACGCGCTCCGCTACCACAGCATCATGACAGTGAGGAAGGCCCTCACCTTGATCGTGGCCATCTGGGTCGGCTGCGGCATCTGTGGCGTGGTGTTCATTGTCTACTCGGAGAGCAAGATGGTCATCGTGTGCCTCATCACCATGTTCTTCGCCATGATGCTCCTCATGGGCACCCTCTATGTGCACATGTTCCTCTTTGCGCGGCTGCATGTCAAGCGCATAGCAGCACTGCCACCTGCCGACGGGGTGGCCCCACAGCAACACTCATGCATGAAGGGGGCAGTCACCATCACCATCCTCCTGGGGGTGTTCATCTTCTGCTGGGCCCCCTTCTTCCTCCACCTGGTCCTCATCATCACCTGCCCCACCAACCCCTACTGCATCTGCTACACTGCCCACTTCAACACCTACCTGGTCCTCATCATGTGCAACTCCGTCATCGACCCGCTCATCTACGCCTTCCGGAGCCTGGAACTGCGCAACACCTTTAAGGAGATTCTCTGTGGTTGCAACGGCATGAACTCGAGATAGGATGCAGGGCCATGGAAATGATCATCAGTCAGGTCACTTTTGACCCTCCATCCACCCAAGATGTTTAGAAAGAAAAAAAATACTTAGAAGATATAAAAATGTGTTAACAGCCATGATTGTACTTGTCATTTGTTTTTAAGTTTACAACGCCTTTTAAAGGGGGGAAATGGTGAATAACAGACTCTCTGAAAGGATTCCAAGATGGGGAAGTCACAAACTCTGATTTCCCAAATAGTCACTGGGAGAAATCAGCAAAGGCTTCTCTGTGTGCTCTCTGCACTCATTTCCAAACACCCAGAGTGTGTGACGCCTGTCTGCTCCTCTGCTCCACACCCATGTCTTCATGCTTCAGGCCAGACCAGACTGAAGGATTCTCATGAACAATAAGGGTGGTTGAGATCTCTTGCAAGCAAACCCGTTACAGCTACGACCTCCTGCTGCCAGCTGCATGGATAGATAGCTTTGCACTTATAACTCCATCGGAGACTGAGTTCTACTCTATCATTGTATTTGCAGTTAGACAATTGTCTCTTTGTGAAAGAAGCAATGCTATGCTGTTTTCCCCTTTTCTTACCCCCATATCCCTTCAGTTGTCCCCTCCCCCAAAGGTAGCATGAGGATGGAACCCACTTCTATTTTCTGTTGTTGTATTGGTGTTTGTTGTTATTTTGTTTTTATGGATTAAGTCTAAGACAACCTTCAAAACTCTAACAAAAGAGAGAAAGTGTTTTGGACAATCAGAATATACTTGTGTACTTATATTTTGATAGCTTGCTATTTTAAGGCATAAATTACTCTTTTTAAAATAACTTCTTTTTTTCTATCATTTACTTTTAGCCTTTAAAATAAGAAAGGAAATCATGGGTTGGGTGTACAGTACATGTATATATATATATATATATATATATCTGTCTTACACACAAGAAATTGCTTTACTGTAGCTTAAGATAGTTTGAGAAACTGTAGAACCACTGTGTGGCTTTCTTGGGAGCCCTCGTTTTTGCTTATATCAACTGCATCTCTATAACAGGACTTCTTCAATATTATCTATGAAAGAGAAAGGGTTTCTTTTGTTCTTTTCCCCTTTTGCTTGTTCTTTTCCCCTTTTGTGTTAAAGTTGGATGACCCTATTATCAATGTCTATACCTTATCAACTACAGGAATTCATTCCTGGGAGCAAAGGGTGAGATTGGCTGACTAGAGCTGGCATTGTCAGATCCTTTTCTGCCCTAGATAACTTCAGTTTGTGCTTTCTGGCTGTGCCCATATCTACCCGTCACAAATTCTTATATTAAGCTGTGTGTTGGGGTGCAATTGTGTGTTTATCTTGTGCTAGCACACATTGGGGTTCTTTTGTTCTTGAAGATTTTCTGCTAATGTAAGCAAAACCATTCCTTTCTTGCTTTATGATGTTTGGAAATAATAAAAAGCTTTTATGGCTGCTAAATGTGTGCTACATTGAAATATACCACCTGGAATCATTCTGGTGACTCCTGCACACGGCCGTGGTATGTTTCACTGCAATTCAGTCATGACTTTGTAAGCGGCATAAACAGCTCCATTGACCACAGTGCTAGTCTTTTCTAGGGCAATGCCTTTTAGCCAAACTACAAAACTCTCCCATTTAGTTTCCAAAAATACCAGGTTTGTGGTTCCCGGGCCACTGTCATTTCCCATTATTTTAATCAAGACACTAAATCACAGGACTCTTCTATGGCCACTCAGTGGGTAAATGTAGAGAAGGGGGAATCTAATTATTTGAAAGTGATATGAGTAGCTGTAGGGATTATGATGTCTTTTTTCTATGTAAACAAGATAAAAATAACTTACTTTTCACTCTTATATCAATTTTCACATTATTTCATTTTATCCCGTTAGCAAACCTCTAAAATAGGTGAGTCATTTTACAAATGAAGAAATTTAGTCTTGGAGGGGTGATGTGGTTGTCCGGGAACGCCCAGATAGTTAAGGTCATGGTATATTCTGCATCCTGAGGCTGATGTCCTTTTGCACCAATATGCTGCTGCCAACAGGTTTTCATCATCAAAACTGATCCCCCTCTCCTCCCTGTATGTTTTAGCTTGCAGGGGCACTTCCAAACTGGAAGGCCCAGGAGCATCACCTGGGATCTTGTGCAAGTGCAGAATCCGATTTGGCAGGTCCAAGGTGGGGACTAAGAGTCTGCATTCCTAACTCTGACAAGCTCCTCCGGGATGTGGCTGCTGGTTCGCGGACCCCATCTTAAAGAGCAAGGGCATAGAGGATTTTCAAATGAGCATTATGCGAAGTAAAAGTACTATTCTGCCTAGAACGCTGACCCCACACCAGGGACTGTGCTAAGCACTTCACAGGCATTTGCTCCTTGTGATAACCCTACCAGGTAGGTACCATGGTTATCCTGATTTTACAGATCAGGGATGTGAAACTCAGAGAGGCTGTCTATAGGAACTCAGTCAGCAAGCAGAGATAGGGAGACTCGAACTCAGGCTGACCAGCTCCCACCCCCAAATCCAACCCAGTGTCCTAGTACCTCTCATGAAGACACAGGGACCTTTGAGCTGGGACCCAATGACTTGGGAGCCATGTGTTGCCATGCAGAGAGAATCTGATGCATGTTTCTACCACACACAGGTCCAGATGTTCCCAGCAGTTTCCAGAGAGATGTCATAAAAATCAAAAGGCACAATTAATTATTTAACTTGCTATAAATTTTCCAAAGTCTGTGAGTAGCCCTGGGGAGTGCAGCAAAGAGGTAAGTTACAGAGGCGTGCGCTTCTCTAGTAAACAATCCTGAATGCTGGGGTGCTACTGTCTCCTCCCCGAACACTTTCTCAGATTCTCAAGTGGGAACTCACCAGATGTTTCAAGCAGCAGGACAGTCATGTTTGAAAATGCTTAATGATTGGAAGTAAAAGCACACCATGATTTTAGTTCATTTGTTAATTCATTTGTCGCTTTTCACCCCCATCCCCAAGGCAGAATCCCTGCAGCACTTGATTCTCTGAGTCCTGAGAAGTCGTTGCCTGCTGTCCTTATTTAGGATGAACTTTTGATTTTAATTTTGAAATCCTTCCATAGGGCTGGGTGCTAAAACATACTGTAGCCTCTCCGGCTGAAAACATTTTTTAATTCACCCTCACCTCCACTAAAATCCATTCGCCACATAGCAGCCAGTGCAATTATTTAAAAATATAAATCAGATTATATTGCACTTCTGCTCAAAACTCTTCAGTGTCTCCCATTACCTTTTGAATAAAAGGTCAGTTCCTTACCCAGCCCTACTAAGCTCTAGTCATCTGATCTCTTCTGATAACTCTCCAGCCTCCCCTTACACCGTGCCTCTGCCCCGCCCCCAAACCAGACTCGTATCTGCCATATGCTCCTCTCTGCCCCAGGACCTTCGCAACCACTGTTTCCCCTGCCTCGAGTCTCTACCTCAGATCTTCTTGGCACAGGCTTCTTCTTAGCCTGCAGCCCAAATCCTCAGAGAGGCTTTCCCTGACTACTCTCTCTAAAGGAGGACTCAGTCATTCACACTATCATTGTTTTATCACAGATCTTATTGCTATTTTATATTTTCTTGTTAATTTATTTGATTTGTTCTCATCAATCTCTCTCACCAGAAAGTAGTGCCTAGGAGATAAAAAGTCAATAAAAATATGTCACTTTATTAATACATTTAAATACGAGCTCAAGTCTAAGCAAAGACAATATAGCACACTAGAGATCTCAAATTTTGGTGACTGTCAGCACCATGTGAAGTTTGAGAAAGACAGCCTGTTGCCTGAACCTCATGATCCAATAGATCAGAGGTCATCTCCAGATATCTGAAAATTTTAAAATCCACAGGTGATTTTCTGAGTTTGGTATACACAGTGTACGACGTCCACCAAACTCAGAAAACCACCAAAACCAACAAGTACTGATTATTATCCTTAGAGAATAACAAAAATCAATACCTCAGGAGCTTCCGCGTCTGCCCTATCACTCACTCCTGAAATCCTTTCATGTCAGGATGTCAGCTACCTTAAATTAATGTTGGATCATCCAAAAACCAATGCAAATCTAGAAACTCGGAAGAACCAGATAACAAAGTGAAGAAGAAAAGAGAAACCCTTCAATTAGACAACTCAACCTTTCACATCTAAGAGCACCTATTTAGGAGCCAAATCAATAAAAATAATAATAAAAGACATTATATGGTGTTTATTATGTGGCTGACACTTTACTAAGCACTTAGGTATATTAACTTACTTAATCCTCGCCAAAACCCCATAAGGCAGGCACTTTTATCCCTTGTCCTATAGACAAGGAATCTGTGGATCACAGACGTTAATCATCTTGACCGTCTTGACCGATACTACTCAGCAGGGAAGAGGCAGAGATGAGATGATGGGAAAATGACCACTAATCCTACAGTCTTAAAGAAGCACTTATGCATTGAATTCACTTTTCTTTAATCATCAGAGATGTAGATAAAAACCCACACACAAGGACGCCCAAGGCGGTAGTGACAGCAAGGGGAAAATGGCTTTGGAGGAGGAGCCAGGCAGTACTGGGTGTGCATCCCTAGGCGAGTCTCCTGACCTCTGGGTGCCTCACTGGCTCGTGTGCAAAGTGGGAGCTCCACCTACTTACATGGCAGCAAGCAGTTGTGATGATTCAGTGAAGTATAACAATGTTCCAAAATAATTAGCACATGAACTTCACGTCCCCTTTCCCCTTCGCTTGCTGGACTCTAGACATTTCTGACATTGCCTGCAGTTTTCCTGCCCCTCGTCTCTGAGGTTCCTGAAAACAGCAGTTATTAATGAGGGGAAGGAGAGGAGAAGGCGAAAGTTGAGCCTAATGTTTCTACAAGTACAAAGTGAATTCCACTGGAGGCATACGAGATGGTTTGTGACGGGTACCCATATCAACACACGCCCACTTTTCTTCACAGAATAACTTTCCAAGTAAACAACAATTTGAATATTTTAAAGTGTATTAACATAACATGTCTGAATGTATATTATATTGTTTATGAAACTCATGATTTTTAAAATAGCATTGCTAAACCTAAGATTTGAGTGGTACCTGCAAAGAAAGAAGTGAGTTGACTAGGATAAAATTAAATAAAGCCAGGCACAGTGGCTCACACCTGTAATCCCAGCACCTTGGGAGGCTGAGGTGGGTGGATTACTTGAGGCCAGGAGTTCAAGACCAGCCTAGCCAACATGGTGAAACCCCGTCTCTACTAAAAAATACAAAAATCAGCTGGATATGGTGGAGCATGCCTGTAATCTCAGCACCTTGGGAGGCTGAGGTGGGTGGATTACTTGAGGCCAGGAGTTCAAGACCAGCCTAGCAAACATGGTGAAACCCCATCTCTACTAAAAAATACAAAAATTAGCTGGGCATGGTGGAGCATGCCTGTAATCTCAGCTACTCAGGAGGCTGAGGCACAAGAATCACTTGAACCCTGGAGGCAGAGATTGCAGTGAGTCGAGATCGCACCACTGCACTCCAGCCTGGGCAACAGAGCAAGACTGTCTCCAAAGGAAAAAAAAAATTCAATTAATGGGATATAGGCATTTTAAAATTCAGAAAAGGAATGTTTGAAAAATTGAAGTTCAAGACAACCTACACTCAAAAACTTTAGAGGAGAAGGGGAGAAAGGCCCAGAAATAAGGCAGGAGAAGAGAGGAGGAAGTCAAGAATCCCACTGAGACTGGGGCAAGAGAGAAGCTGCCATCTATGTGATGGGTCCACAGAGAAGGATAGATCGAGTCAGGATTCTCAAGCAGTTTGGCTGTGCAATTGGCAGGTATTCTCTGACCCCTTGGCATTCTCTGGAGAAAGTGCTGAAAATATTTTCACTGCATTTCACCTGGGTTTCTCAGCCTCGACATCACTGACATTTGGAACCAGGTGATTCTCTGTTGTAGGAGGCTGTCCTGTGCATTGCAGGACGTTTAGTAGCATCTCTGGCCTCTACCCATGAGATGCCAGTAACTCCCCAAATCATAACTCATGGCAAAAATGTCTCCAGACATTGCCAAATGTTCTCAGGGGGATGAAATTTCCTGTATTACCCTCATTTTGTTCCTCTCCACCTTATTTCTTTGACCGTGATGCCACACTGGGACTGAACCACATGGGGGCCTGGTTTTATGCAGGCTGCCAAGGTGATGTACGTGAACATCCAATCATATGCCTGGAAAACAGTGCTCAGAAAAAGGTGCTATTGTACTGGGTTAAATAATCCACTAATTCAAAAGAGCAAAGGGAGCATGTTAAGCCTTACATGTCACATTAACATGAGTCACCTTAAACCAAGCTTTGTTGGATGAGCAAAATGGTTTCAGCAATGCTCCCCAGGCCCCAGAGACTCCCCATCAGAGAACTTACTACCCTGTTTCATTTTTCTTCTAACTTCTCCTTTCTACCGGGCTGTTAACCAAACATTGAAAGCATGTTAGGGCACTGATAAATTCAACAAATGGCTGAGTGAGGTTTGTGGCTCACTCCTGTAATCCCAGCACTTTGGCAGGTCAAAATAGGAAGGCTGCTTGGCTACCAAGAGTTCCAGACTAGCCTGGGCAATATAGCCAGGCATGGTGGCATACACCTGTAGTCCCAGCTACTTGGGAGGCTGAGGTGGGAGGATTGCTTGACAAGCCCAGGAGTTGGAGGCCGCAGTGAGTCATGACTACACCACTGCACTCTAATCTGGGCAACAGAACAAGGCTCTGCCTCAAGAAAAAAAAAAATCAACAAATGTAAGCATGGACCTCTGACCCAGGGGTTTGCAACTAATGGCACAGAGGCAAAAAGAAAATCTTGAAGGCCTAGAGCTCCCTTCTGATTTTGTTTTCCAGTCTCTGAGGTCAGGCAGACCCATGTTCAAATCCTGCATCTTTTATTTGCTGTGTGATCATCATTGAGGTTCAGCCTCCACATCTGTAAAATGGGATAATAATGACTGCACTTTAAAACCTGTTTTAAAAAGCAAAGCAAAATCAGTGCAAAGGATCCCACATGACAGCTGAAATAAAAGGCACACAATAAATGCTCTCTGTATCCAGGATTTCTCTGGAAGGAATTTCAGCCTCTGTTTCAACAGCCACCAAGCACAAGTGCAAGGTTGTCACTCTTAGACTAAGAAGTGATGCCAAGTAAGCTCTCATGAGCTAAGTGGGAATCCAGCAGCTGCTAAATTGGAATTTTATTTTATAATTAAATTCTTCATTATTTGGCATAACAGGGGCTTTGGCAGGGGCTTCGTAGCATTCTATATTCTATCCACTTGTGAACATTCATTAAGCTTTTGTTTCTGAAAACTATGTAAGAACTTACAAAATGTTCTTTCAAATGCTCCATTTTGCCATCTTGTTAATTAGGCCATGCTGAAATCAAGTCTATACCCCCAGAGCTCTCCGCAGAGTGGAAGTGAAGAATTTGGCTAATGATGTGAGCTGCTCAAGCCAGAAACACACATTTCCCATGAAATATCCCAATAATCAGTTCATTTCTCTCAACACTCTATAGAACACAGGCCTGAGCACCAAAATAGAGACATGTACAATCCTGCCAGTGTGTTTGTTTTTATTAGGGGGAAAGAATCCTTCCTAGTGTTGTTCACATTGCGTCTGTGATGTGTGCTGGATTTTGAAGAGGCTGGCGCATCCCACCCGGCATCAGAAAGAACACAGAGCAAAGTCACAGGTGGTCCCCAGGGTAACTACCAGAGAGTGGCTGTGAAGGACTCTGTTTATCAGGAAAGAAGAAGCTGTTTCCTCACCCTGAAAGGATGGGGGTGCTGAGCAGAGGAAACCGAGCTGAAATTCAGGAGAGCCTGGGACCAGGCATGGCTCAAGGCTCGTATGACATGAGCAAGTCTATTGTTGTCTTGTGGGTTTCAGTCATACCATCTATGCGACTAGCAGAGCTGGATTCTGAATCCAATGTGTGGCTTTCAACCCTCACCCTTATCTGTGATGGTCACAGGTCACGGCTGCCACAGCACTGTGTTTCAGGTGAGACAAACTCCACCTCAACACCAGCCCCAATGCAAGTGCCCGGCCCAAACTGACCAACTGGAGTCCTTTACCTCTTGGCCACAGCAGCCAGGTCCATGACCTAAGGCAGCCCAGAGAGACTCAGTAGTACCGTTCTTGAAATACAGAGAGAGGACCTCCTCCCCCAGGCTTTTGGTTACCAAGCTACCTGAGCCTTAAGGAGTGAGGGAGCAGGCTGTTAGAGGATGAAGCCAACATCAAAGAAAGCAGGTAAAAGAAAGAGAGGAGATTTTTGATGCTAGCATTTGAGCACCATGATCCAGCTATGCCTGAAGCTAGTCCAGATTTTCAGTTACTGAGCCATTTGTCATTTTTAACCAACAGTATTCTGACACATACAGAGGCCAAATTATTGATTATTCAGAGGCCAGTGGTCATGGTTAAGGGGGACGAGAAGAAATCAGGTCAGGGAAAGGGGACGATAGAGGGAACCTGAGTGAGAAGAATGGCTCCAAGCTCAATGAGACCACCTCTATCTTGATCTGCTTTGCATAGTGAGTTTACACATTTGCAAAAAGAATTAGCTAAAAACCACATAAACAAAGGCAAACCCCTAGAGTAGATGATTTAAAGTAACTTCTGATCTGCCATCCTATTTATACTAAGAATAAACAGGCAGAACTTCACCGAAACATTTCTAATTAAAGTATGAAAAGGAAGGTAGAAAATTGGACAACAGAAACAGAATTTCTACTATGTTGAGCCACTGGCCTCCTTTTCTGTGACCCCCATGATTTCCGGATGGAACTGCACCACACCACTTCTCACGTGCTATGGTAACTATAAAATATGATAACATTAAGACAACCTAGGTTTTCTTGGCAACCGAATGGCTAGGGAAAGACAGGTTTCCAATAGGTGGAGGCTCTGAGATGCTCAGTGAGAGGCTGCATCTCCAGGGTTTATGGACCAGCCAGTGAAAAGCTCAGAGTCTTTGCAGAAGGAAGCAGAGGACGGTGATTCAGTGCTGCATGGAGGAAAGTGGAGAGAAGAAATGAGGAGGGCTTAGGAGTCTCGTGGTGACGTCTCCTAAGCTGCTTGCTGCATGGGGTGCAAAGAAACCTCTTCTCTCGTCACAAAACCTTCAGTAAAATGCATGAGTCACCAGTGCTTAGAGCAATGGATTTAGTCTTTGGGATAGAAACAACAGGCTGAGTTCAACTTCAAGGTTGGCGGACAGCATAAACTACGGGTGCCCAGAGGAAGCAAAAGATGTTCAATATTTATATCTGTCTCCTCTTCCCTCCCATCTTCCCGTGACCCCTCCACACTGAGAGGGCCATGAGGAGGCAGGCTCTACCTCATTCCTCTCCAAGTTCACCCCAGTGCCTGGCCCATAACCTGGTCCAAAGTAGACTCAGAAAATGTCTGAGGACTAAGCAGATGAATAAATGAAGGCAATTTGGGACTTCCTAGTTAATTCATTCAACAAGATGAGCAGTGTAACGTAGAGCTACCATGAATTTTAGAAGAGGGCAAGACTTGAATTCCATCTGGGATCATGCTTCTCATTGCCTCTCACCAGTATGGGGCCATTTATTTCTGTTTCCTCTCCAAGAAATATGGCAATAATGCTAACATCTAGGTCAAGGATTGTTTAGATAGTTCAACAAAATAATACATATAAGGCTTCTCAGCACAGTGCCTAGCATCCATTAGTATTCGTACTATTGCTAATAATATCATGAAAGAATATTAGTGGGTCACCATAGTACATTCTGGGCACAACCCATAGGGCTTCTTAAATAGAAATATGTACCCAAATCCCCTGGGAATCTTGTTGAAATGCAGATTCTAATCCACAGGCCTGGGGTGGGGCCTGGCACTCCACATTTCTAGCAGACACCATTGATGCCAATGCTGCTGTTCTGAGGCCCATGCTTAGTGTGGCGAGGGCTCCCACAACCAAGACAGCAGAACAGAGGACAAGTCAACCCACAGCAGGAAGTGATAGCTAACATGCTCCTTCCCAAAGCAACTGTATCCACTCAATCCTGTAAGACCAAAGGAAACGCCTTGGGAAATCAAAAGGGATCATAATTAAATGAAATTGTCTTGCATTTTTCTTCATACGGGATTAGTTTCCATCTCCCCTCTCACTCTGCTCTGGCAGTCTCTCTCTCTCCACGGCACCCACTTGTTTGGGATGAAATGATGCAGTTAGGGGAGTTATCAACATTCCAGACATGAGCATGAATCACCAGCAAACAGTCCACCCTCTGAGTCACCCATGTCTGAGATGATTCCATCCACACAAAATCCCACTAGAAAACTCCAAAAAAAGGAAAACTGAGCTGTCAAGCAAGCAAGGTATGGAGCAATGGGAAGACAGGATGGCTAGTGAGGGTGAGTCAAGGCGCCCAGAACTATTTGCACTGGCTCTAGGTGAACTAGCACCACTGAGAGAAGTGGTTCTCAAATGTGGAGGCAACTATAAAACTTTAAACATAGTGATTCTAGGTCCTATCCCTCAGAGCATTTGATTTAATTGGAGGGAAGTGCAGACCAGATGGGGGGATTTTTTTTCAAAAGCTCCAATGTGACACTTTGGAGAACTGGCATCAGTTGGCTCAGGATGGGACTGCCATCAGTCCTGGGCAATGCTCATCCCACTAAGCCAAGGGTTTCCCTTCTGTAAAATGGGAAGAATCGTTTGCTTCAGGACCATGGTGAGCATCACAGATAAAAAGTCCCAGCAGTCTCCTCAGCAAATGTTCATCATTCCTATGCATTTTCCTGCCAGGGTAAAACCTTATCCTTTTGAACTTATATCTCATCTATACTTTCAAGCCAATTTAGCAAGTATATCTTATGTGCAATTTCAAGCCAATTTGGCAATCACCAACTTTGCAATTGCTTGTTTTCAGATGATGTTAGGCTTCAACTATCCTACTTGGCACATAAAATCTGTACCTTCTTTCTGAGCCTACCCTTTCTTCTTCTCCAAGTCTGAATTTCCTTCTCTTCTGTCAACACAAGTTGAGTGTTCAACATGGACCGGGTGCTTTGAATGCAGCAGAGAATGAGATAGCTCGGTCCTCACAAAGTCTGTAGGGCAGGTAAAGTGACACTCCTTAGACAAGCATAGTTTGGATTCTTCTTTAAAGTGAAAGTTTGCAGGGAAAGGGAACAGAAAGCTACAGACAGATTGACCTGTTCACTGTGTCTCTTTAACCCAATCGTTTAGCATTTCTGTGCCTCAGTTTCCCCATCTGTAACACAAATAGTTATTGTACTTACCAGCTGACACTGGGTAGGTAAACAGACTCTGAAGGTGATAAGAACACCTTATCAAGCAGGTTTTATATTAACCAAGACTTCTCTCTCAATCTCAGATCACTTTCCTAATGGGGAACAAAAAAGGAAGCAAAGATTTAGTGCAAAGGCAAACAAATTGTTTTCCGTGTTCTAAAGCTCAGCCAGAAACACTTGAGCAGGTAAGAACTTCCTCCACAACACTGAGGAACAAGAGACAGCATGTCACTTTCATTCCTTTCAATCAAATTCTGATGACCCCTATTTATTCCAGACACAAGCAGAGTCAAGATTCTTTCCATTGCAAGCAACAAAATCTCATCTCGAACTTGAGCAAAAAACAGAACCGTGTGGAGAGGGGATACTTATTCAGGCCCTGCTACATCTATGTAGTGAAATGACATCATCAGAAATCTTTCATTCTGTGTGTCCCAAGAATATTCCCTTCTTTTGGTTTTTTCTCTAACAGGTTACTTTTGCCATCAGCTCACCAACTCCAGGAGAAAACCAGCTACTCTTTCCCAATAGTCTCCCTATTCATGTCCCTCCACCTCAAAAAAAGAACACAAACTTTAGGCCAGCTAGCTCAAATCTATGCCAGCCTGAACTAATCACTATGAGCGGCATCTTGCTCAGGCCAGGATACAACCACACCCTGGAGTTGGTGATGGGGCAACAGCCACACCCAAGCTACAAGGACCAGCAGAGATGGAGAGGAAGTCTCACACAAGAGAACTGGGTGCTGATTCCAAGAAAGGGCCAGCAAAACCAGTCACTTTTCTCTCCTATTCTATTCTCTTAGTCCCCAACACTTTGACTCTTTCATAGGCTCTGTTTGCACAATCCACTCATTCTTGCAGGGCTGCAGGGGTTCTTTTGCTTGCTCTAAAATATAGCTGGTAATTTCTAGATAGCAATTTAGTACATCCATTTTAAAATATTAAACCATCTTCTAAAAATTATATCCAAAACCACAGACACACGATAGGAAAAATGCTTAGTTTTGTAGTGAGTATTCCTACAAGGTGGGTTTTTCAGTTCGTTCTTTCTTTCTAACATTTAAGGGCTTGCATAAGCTAGCCTGCTAAACGGTTTGTTTCTCATGCCTAGTCTTGTCCTTGGTTTCATAACACCACTAGACAGAAGCTTTGATTTTTCTGGGCCACAGTACTGCTCAGAACTAATCAAGTGGATGTGTGTTATGAATCAAAAAATAAGTAAATAGTATCTTAACTCTTAAAGCAGTAGTATGAAATAAAAACAGGCAAACCATTCCCTCAAATTTTACTCAATTTTAAAGTTCTCCTTTCCCACTCCAACTTACACACAGTTAGGTTATTAAAAATTAAAAAAAAGTATGCAAGCAAATTTTCTTTTATATTTATTTATTTATTTATTTATTTATTTATTTATTTATTTATTTGATGGAATCTTGCTCTGTTGCCCAGGCTAGAGTGTTGTGGCACAATCTCTGCTCACTGCAACCTCCGCCTCCCAGGTTCAAGCAATTCTCCTGCCTCAGCCTCCCAGTAGCTGGGATTACGGGTGCCTGCCACCACACCGAGCTAATGTTTGTATTTTTAGTAGAGAAGGGGTTTCACCATGTTGACTAGGCTGGTCTCAAACTCCTGACCTTAAGTGATCTTCCCACCTCAGCTTCCCAAAGTGCTGATATTACAGGCGTGAGCCACTGCATCCAGCCTGTGCAAATTTTCTAGTAGGAATTTTTGTAATAACCAAAAATGAAAAGCCAAAATGTCCATTCACTGGTGAAGGGATAAACAAAATGTGGCACACGCATGTGAGGAAATAATATTCAGCTATAAAAAGGACTGGATCGCATTTACACAACTGATCCTCAGAAACATTCTGCTAAGTGAAAGAAGGCAGACACACACAAGACTAGATTTTGTATGACTTTATGAAATATCTAGAAAAGACAAATTCATAGAGACAGAGGGTAGTTTCGTGGTTTTTCTGGGCCTGGAGGAGGCAGCAGGGATTAACTATGAACAGGGTTTTATTGGGGTGGTAGAAATGTCCTGATACTGGAATGTTGTGATGGCTGCAGGACTCAGTAAGAAACTAAAAAATAACTGACCCTTCACTTAAAATGAGGGAATTTTATAGGAATAAATTATACCTCAACAAAGTTGTTCTAACAGCTAAAAGACAAATGAAATGAGATAATGTGCCTGTTGTTCCATTGCAATGGTCAGTGACCCACCTACCCGTATTAGCAGGATGTCCAGACCATCCCCCTGAAGACACTCCAATACCTTACACTTTTGTTAGGATCACAGAGGGAAAGTTCAGTTCTGCTCATATCTATCTCCAAGAATAAATTAGGTCCCAGCTTTTTAAGACTAGGGACAACCACAGCAAGAATCCCACTACCCCAACATGTAATGGGCCACCCCAAAGTGGCCCAGACTCCCAGTACATCATGGCCAGGCCCCTTAAACTTACTGAAGCTGCAGATTTCCAGGGCATAAACCTCCCACAGCTCAGCCTCCTTTTTGGCAACCTAAAACCACCACTCAGACCTACTCCCAGTTCCACGTCAGACCCAAGCTCCACAGGCTATTTCATTCATCCCCTACATAGGTCACCAGATAAAATAAGGATGCCCAGTTAAATCTGATTGCAAATAAACAAATCATCATCTTATATAGTTTAAGCATATTCCAAATATTGCACAGGATGTACACTAAAAAACTGTCATTTATTTGGCAACCCTACAAAGGAAATTAATGAGGTGATTCAAGTGAGATATATTTTGATTTGCTAAATCAAGCAACTCCATCCCCACAACTATTTTCTATTATTTCTTGGCACTTTTATTCCCCCTGTCTTTAGGTCTTAGTGGGAACCCTGTCCCCCCAAACCCAGTAAGTCTTTCTAACTTGAAATCTCAGGGATGCCCTGGCTGGCTGTTTGATTTCCCTCACTGTACTGCTTCTGTGCTTCCCAGGAGCAGCCTGGGCAGTTTCCACATGGAGCTGCATTCTGGGAACTGAAAGCAGCTCGTAGGACTGGAGCACAGAGGGCTTGTTTAGGATCAGGGAGTGACATGGCTGGAGAGTCAGACAGTGCCTCGTCATAGGCAAAGAAGGACCTTATATGGTATCCCGAGGGCTCTGGGTGTATTTCTGTAAGTGATGGAATGCCAAAAATGAAATCTGGGCAGTGAAGTAACACAATGTGTTGGATGTGTAGGAATGATGACTTAGTTGGAGCAGTTAGGAAGCAGTGGTAATAGTCCAGGTGAGATGGCCAGCTCTGTGATTATTAACAGCATCACTCATTTCCACATGTCATCGTCTTGACAGCCTTCCACACTTGTATCTTATTTTCCTGTTAGACTAGTTAAAGGCATTGTTGAATATAATTAGATCTTCCTGATCATTCTGTGGAGATCTATGCACCATCATTATCCATCTATTCCTGTTTATAATAAAGATCTCTCAAAATAATCATGGAATTTGCTAGATTTTACTGTAATTGGCTATAAAAATACATAAAAATCATTGCATTAAAAAAAAATCCCAGGGAGAAGCAACTGTGTTGTCAACCTGTTCCCTTCCAGAAGCCTCCGTGGTGTGTTAAGTTCAACTGGTCCTCTCACCCACAAGCTCTGTATTCCAAAAGTAAGATCAGCCTTGCTAAGGTTATTAAGTCCTACAAAAACTCTATTTTCCCCTTTCCCCTGATCAAGGGAGCCTCTTACCTCACACTGGTGCACCTAAGAGGAACCTAGAGCATCTCTCTGGTGGCCTCTGTGGCTGAAAAAATAGATATATATTTTAATGCATGCTCTATCTTTGCTCAAGAAATATCTGTTAGTGTTAATATTTATAATTCCTCAAGCAACCACATTGTGCTGGACTCTTTTCAGGTGTTATGTCTAATCTCAACAACAACCTTGCAAACGGAGTATAACATTCCCATCTTACAAGGGAGAAAACCAAGGCTCAAAGACAGCCATGTCACTCCTGCAGCACTTGATTTGGTACTGTATTAAAGCTCCCACAACAGCTAGGAAGATACGATTCTGATATCTTTCTGTTCTCTGAGGTGAGGGATTATGACAAACAGTATTGACTATAACAATAAAGAGAATTAGTATGTGCTGGGAGGCCACCATGCACCAAGCACCATTTCAGGTGCTTTAAAGTGACAAACTTATTTAATTTCATGTTTATTTAAATCCTCTCCATCCCTCAGGTGCCAGACATTGTGCTAAACTATCTGCAGAGATCTGAATTTGTACCATTCGAGTTCATCATGCCATTTTCTCTTTTCATTTTATTTAATCCTCAAAACACACACACACACACACACACACACAGAAATTCTCCTCATTTTGTTGATGCTGATACTGAGACCCAGAGAGGCAGGTAACTTAGCCAGGGTCACACAGCTAGAAAGCAGCAAAGCCAAGATGCACACCCAGGTCTGAGGTGAAAGCCTGAGCTGTTTCTGATGCGAGGAGTGAAACGGGGCAGGGAGATCACCATCATTTCATCATAAAAACACATTTTTGAAGGATTTGAAAGTGTATGCCATTTAATAAAGGAAACACTAGCATGTGTTTAGAAAAGAAAATAACCAAACCTCAAAGTCTAAAATGTTTGCCTAATATCCAAGAGCAATTTTGATAAGATGGACACACCCTTTTAATGGATAAATTCAAACTTCTGAAAAGAAAAAGACCAAAATCTGTCTAGCTTTACTTTCCTATGACTGGATCATGATTAGATGTTCGGTACATACACACACACAAAAAAGTAAATTAAATGGGACAGGAAGTGACTGTTCCTGCTTGGGGAAAAAAAGCTTAGTAATTATACATTCTTCAAAATGAAAGGTCAGACTGTCCTACCCCAGTGAAATTGTCACACGAGCCATTAGCCATTTAAGCCAATGAAGTCCTGTCTTTGGTGTTTTGATCGATTTCAAAAGCTGTTCTGAGTTTCCAGTGCCTTGCTCTTCTCAGTCCTGAACACTCTGTGCAGGGAAAAAAGCCAACTAGAAGAGCAAACCACTGCATCAAGTGAACTCTTTATGAGCAGAGATGCTAAATCTGAGACACACCGACCCTTGTCATTTGGAGTCTGCAGCTTCGCCTCCTTCTCAAGTGTCCAAAGATACCTGCCTGAAGGAAGACGTGCTGACCAGAAAGAGTTAACGCCACTCTTAGGATCCCCCTGCAGTCTTGTACAGGCGTCATTTGGGGGTATCATTTTGGGGTCATCTCTGGGCTTTTCTTTAGCAAATTCTCATTTTTTGTGCTCTATTCTGAAAGCTCTTACAAAAATTCTGCATCCCTCAGGGGCAAGGATTTCTCTTCTGGGATTTATCTATAAACAAAACGAGTTAAGATGGGGGATGCAGAAATGAGAGGAGATAAGATATAGAACTAGTACCAGGAGGCTGGGTTCTAGCCCTAGGTCTGGCAGTAACCAAATATATGACTTTAGGCAGGTGGGTTGACCTTCATGAGTTCTCTGTTTCCCTAGGTTGAACTTTATCTGCTTTTTTAATTTTATTTTTTTATCAGAGTTTCACTCTGTCACCCAGGCTGGAGTGCACTGGCACAATCTCGACTCACCGAGGTGAGGTGATCCTCCTGCCTCAGCCTCCCAAGTACCCGAGTAGCTGAGACCACAGGCACGGACCACCACACCCAGCTAATACTTTGTCTTTTTGTGGAGACAGGGTTTCACCATGTTGCCCAGGCTTATCTCAAAGTCTTGGGCTCGAGTGATCTGCCTGCCTTGGTCTCTCAAAATGCTGGCATTACAGGTGTGAGCCACTGTGCCGGGCTCATCTTCAGCTTGTAGGCTGAATTCTGGGGTGCTCCAGAAACATAAAGGCAAGGTCATCTGAACCCCCATTCTTAGACCAATTCTGTATCTTACCTGTTGGGCTGAAAAAATATCTAACACCTACATAGGTGTCAGGCACTATTTTAAGGCCAGAAAGGCTTCAAGGAGGCAGTAAATAGAGTCTGGAAAAAGAGTGAAGAAATCGATACTGGAAGCTGAAGAAAGGACAAGCCATGATTTGTAGTGGCAGAAAGTTTAGCAACATATTCACCTGCAGTAAGTTAGAAGATAGAGGGTAAACCCAAGAGCCACCTAAAGTCTGACTCTGCTGAAGGCAAATGGCATGAGCCACTGCATGGCATGTGCCCAGGGTAGATTGTAGAGTGGCTGCAGGAAAACGCCTCCTCTGGGTTCAGGGCCTGAAGCAGGTGGTAGTCGCAGCTCAACACAAAAAAGAAAAAAGAAAAAAAAAATGACTCTTCTGAGGTCAGGAGCAGGAATCTTTCCATAAAGGAGACCCTTCAGCCTGGAGACTTACAGCAAGACTTCAGGGCAGAGCCAAGAGTCTCAGAAGGTTTGGAGGCCTGAATCTGTCCTTGATCATTGCGCCCAAAGGAAAGATTTCCATGTTGTCTCCACCTCCTGAGAGCCTAAGAGCCTGTGTAATGACACAGGGTTTAACTAATGTTGGATGAGCCAGCTCCGCTTTTACTGGATTCTGCTCTTTCCCAAGAAGACTTTGAAAGAAGCAAGTACCAGGTATCAGCTACAATCACAAATGTAGCTATGGATTCCGCCTGAGGGACGGGGAATAGTTCAAAGGCCCTCTAGAGATATCATGCTGTTGACTTAAGAAGCCAAGTCTCCATGGATTATCGAACAGCAAACTACATGTGAACTAGAAGTTGGAACAAGGAGGAAAACTATGGATGAAAGGGAGAAATTCCAAAAAAGCTCTGTCCAGTATGTTCCTTCTCAGAACCGAGAGAGAGTGAGGATACTTGCATTTGAGATGACTGTATATTAAAGAGAAGGCTGTAACTAAACAGGCAACTCCATGGCAAAGCATTTATTTATTTATTTATTCATTCATTCATTCATTCATTCAAGACAGGGTCTTGCTCTGTCATGCAGGCTGGAGTGCAGTGGCATGATCTCACCCCACTGCAACCTTCATCTCCTGGGCTCAAGTGATTCTCCTGCCTCAGCCTCTGGAGTAGCTGGGACTATAGGCGTGTGCCACCATGCCCAGCTAATTTTTGTATTTTTAGTAGACAGGGTTTCGCCATGTTGCCCAGACTGGTCGCAAACTCCTGGGGCAAACCATTTTTCAAAATGGGTTTATTCTTACATAAGTAGAAAGATTCACCGTGAAGATTTTATTATATTCTACTTTAGAAAAACTATATATATACATACACACATACACACACACACACACACACACACACACAAAGATGGTGGTTTGACAGACTGATGATAGGAAACAGGTGAGCCTTTCTACACACATGACATCCACCTACAGCAAAATCCAAACTGAGGTGATCCACAATGAATATAATAATGTTGGAAACATTTTGGTTTAACCTCCAAACTTATTTCTCCAAGAACTAAAATGCCATCAACGGGATACACTTAGAACAAATTTGAAACATAATTTAGACTTAGGTAATCATAAGGGAAATTGTACAAGGAGAAAGTCATCTCAGTGTGATAGAGACAAATAAATCATTCTGCTATGGCTCATCCAATGTTGAATGTAATTATCCAAAACTTTGAATGTAATGATTATGTGAAAGCCTTAGGTCAAAAGTCAAACTTCATCATATGTTTTAGAATTCATAACGGAGACAAGCACTATGGAAGTAATGAATCTGAGAAAGGAGATTAATGAGAGCATAACTCTTACTCAAGAAAGAAAACTTTACCAGAGCAAGAGGCCCCACAAATGCAGGCAAAGTGGGGAAGCCTATAGCCAGAAATCACATCTCATTAAGTATCACAAAATTCAAACATGGGAGAAACCTTATGAATGTCATCATGTGGGAAACCTTTTTTTTTTTTTTTTTTCAAAAATAACACACACTTCATTGTACCTCAGAAAATTCATACTGCAATAAGTCCTTGTGGGTGTAATCAACATGGAGAAATCTTTGGCTATAATTCATCCCTCGTTACACACCACCATGGATTTCATACAGAAAAGAAACCCTATGAATGCACTGAATATGGGGAATCCTGCTTTGGTAACACACATCTCACTGCACATCAGGGCTACGGTGGGTGTTTATTACTTCCAACTGAGTCAGGACCCCAGCAGGAAACAGATGGGCCTTTTAAATTAAGCTAATTCAAATAGAATTTACTCACAAAGGTATTATTTACAAAGTGTAGGTGTAGGTGAAAGGAGTTAGCCAACTTGGGTCCCTGGGGAACCTCCAACCCACCCAACAAGTGCTTACACTTGTACAGATGTTTTGTGCAGCTATTTTGTGCAGATAAGGGAACTTGCACAGGGGGCTTGCCTAAACATGCTCACAGCAGACTAAGGGTCTGCATGTGCACTGGGGGAATGGGGTGACACCACCAAGAATTTACACCTTATACAAATGGGGAACCCAGCCCCATCAGCATATGAGCATATATATATATATGGCACTGAGCCCAAGGAGACAAAGAATAGTTCAAGTTGAAAGGAGAGAGATGTTAGAGCAGGCTGATTTCAAAAGAGCTGTGGGGACAGAAGGAGGCAGCCAGAGGAATTCATTGTCCAACCTCACTCACTCATCCCTCCCCCTCACATCTCCACTCGTGCCCCATGGGCTGAGCCCTATCAGAAGCCAGAGGGCAACATGCTTGGAGGGATCAAGTCCTCCAGGCATTGTCTTCACAACTCTGTCCTCTATCCTGGGCTCTGTACCTAGTATACCAATTAAATTTGTTTACTTTGTTACAAGTAAAATTGTTTACTTCCAGGGTTTTTTTTTTTTAACCAGGAATTAGGATTACTAAGAGTTAAAGTTTTAACTAATATATAAAGAAACAATTCTGTATATAAAATGGACAAAAAGAGTAGGACATGTTTAGGGCAAGATAAGTTATAAGAAAGACATAAATATGTGGCTTTTGTTGAAGCCAGAGTTGAAGGGAGCCTGTGATGTGGTCAGGCTTCCAGGGCAGTGGGCAGGTACAGAGTGGGGAAGATGGGTCTGGCAGACAAACAGAAGATGTCCAGTCCAGCGACCAGGAGCCCTCTGAGTAGTGACCTGGCTGTTTTGTTCCCCAATGACTCCCAAGGCATTCTTCAAAGCCTGGCCCAGAACAGGCACTCAATGAAAACTGTTGAATGAAGAAGGCAACTCATAGCAAGTAGATCTGGGGACAGGCTGACATTCAGCAGGAGAAAACTCACAAGTCCTGTTTTCTTCAAGGGCCTTGGGGAGCACAGGAACAAGATGCTGTTGTAACCCACATTAGATGGTCACCAAACAATGACATTTAAAAAAAACATAATGCAGCAAGAGCTGATAACCTTAAACAGAATGAGAAAGATGAAAGTGAATCTATGGGCACTGTAGTGGAAGCTTGCAATGTACGTTCCATCAAATCCCTGTAATTGTGACCAGCAGGTGTTTCCTCACCTTCAGTAAGTAAGAATACTCAGGCTCTGAGGACTTTGTAAGTTTCCTATGGTCACATGGTAAATTGAAATTGGGATTTGAATTCAGAACTATCTGCATTAAATCTGGTGTTTTCCCATGTTGCGGGACGTGGGATAAACTCTGCTCTTGTTGAAAGACTAAAACAAATACAGCTGAGAATAACGTTATAGTTTTAAGAAAATATCTCCACTCTGATGTGTCACAATAGCCACTAACACATTTTCTTTTATAAGCACTGACAAAAGCAGCTATTAGGTGCCAAATTCATGGCTCCAGACCCCATAAGCAAGTTAATGATTCACTTACTAACCCCCTTGCTGTTCCTTAACATTTGAAATGAAATGGGCAAAGTGCTTTTATGTACTATAAAAGAAAGTGGCAGCTCACTAAGTGCAAAGAAAGGCCATTTTTACAACACATTTCTATTTATAATTATTGGCATTTGTGCTTTAATGGAAAATGGAAATCCTACTGCTTACCACGTTGAATCCCTCTTAAGAGAAAGCTAATTTAAAAAATCGGCTGGGCACAGTGGCTCACGCCTGTAATCTCAGCACTTTGGAGCCCTACGCAGGTGGATCATGAGGTCAAGAGTTTGAGATCAGCCTGGCCAACATGGTGAAACCTCGTCTTTACTAAAAATACAGAAAAAATAGCTGGGTGTGCTGGCACATGCCTGTAGTCCCAGCTACAGCTACTTGGGAGGCTGAGGCAGGAGAATCACTTGAACCCGGGAGGCATAGGTTGCAGTGAGCCGAGATCGTACCACTGCACTCCAGCCTGGTGACAGAGCAAGACTCCATCTCAAAAAAAAATCAAATTTACCTTGAAAACAAAACTACATTTTTATATAGCCTGGCTGAGTTTCCCAGTAGAACCACTTTTCCTAGAAAACTCAGAGGTGACTTTGAACTACAAAGAAATTCCTTCTCTTTCTTAAGAACTGGCTTTTCCATGGAAAGCTCCCTGCTATGGGAAGACTTTGCTGACTACAGTAGCATCAATGATCAGCTCCTCCTCCTCTGAATGGCTTTAGCATTTATTACAAGCAACTCTTAGTTATTTTATTAACAAATGATTTTTTGAGCACCTACCCACACCAACTGCTGCGGCAGGTACAGGGAATAGAGCATGCAGAAGACAGAGAAGGGCTCTACGCTCATGAATCTTAAGCCACCAAATAACTAAACAGAATACTACCAATTGTGATAAGAGTTACTGATGGCAGCAGTGGCCCATCTAGAGTGACCACTGCCACGACCGGCTACAGTGGGGAGACACAGTTGGACCTCCCACTCCACAGAGCGGGCAGGAGCTCCACCCTCCCCAAGTGCCACTGCAGCAACCCTGGTGTGGCTCCAGGTGTCTCTGTGCTCTTGGGGGCCCAGGGAGGCCCCCCTCCCCGCTGCACTCAGAAATGCCTGCTCCTGATACCTGATTTCTTTCTGCCTTCAGTGCCCTTTCCAATCTCAGAGGCATGGCCAGTGCTGCACACTCCATGAAGCCGGCAGGAACCAGGGAAAAGTAGGAGCCCTGCCCCTTCTGAGTTGGTGGGCCAGGAGTTCCCTGGGTACAGCTGCAGCTGCCCAAGCCCAGCTGTGGACCCAGGCCTCTCTGTGCTCTTGGGGGCCTGGGAAGGTCCCTCCCCACTGCAGGCTGGGAAGTACCTGCCCCACTGCCTGTCCTCTCCCCACTCCCAGTAACTGCTCCAATCATGGAGCAAGTTTGGGGCTAAGCCTGGGCACTGTTGCAGCCTGGCCAGGTGGGCACACACTTGGGGCAGTGCTGACATGCCAGCCCCCTGCCACCTGGGCCCCCTCTTGACTTTGGGCACCAATGAGCACAGGAGGGAAGTTAGGAGGGAGCTAAGGATCTACCCTCTCCAGGGCCTCCTCTCTGCCGAGAGCAGCAGATGTTGGGTGACCTCTCTGCTGAGAGCTGAACACTCATTGGGATGACCTGGCTACAGAGAAGAACCCCCCACTCCAGGGCCTCCTCTCTGCTAAGAGCTGAACACTCAATGGGATGACCTGACTACAGAGAGGAGCTACCCACTGTGGGTCTCCCCTGAGCTGTTCTAACACTCCGTAAATCTCCTCTTTGTCTTGCTCACCCTCCACTTGTCTGCAAACCTCATTCTTCCTGGATGCAGGACAAGAACTCGGGCAAAAGCGCCATCAGGCACAGAGGTTTCTGGCCAGAAAAGCAGCAACACCCCAAAAATCCTGTACCATTTGTGAGGGCTTGTCTGGGATCTGCAGAAGGTTGAGTAAAAACAGATCTGCTTTCTGTCCTTTTTTTTTTTTGCTTTTTTTTTTTTTTTTTTTTTTGGAGTCTCTAAACTCCACCATAGTCAAAATGAAAGAAAAAGAAAAATACCAGGCCTCTTTCAGCCAGTTAAAAGTGACTAGTGTGGGTGCTGCACAAGACACAGAATACAGGCTTGCTGGGGAGGACACTGTCAACCCCCTCCCCATTCCCCTCAGGGGTTGGGAATGTTGGCTTTGTTCCAACCCAGTTTTTCTTCACAAGGGTCTAGCCATAGCATGGGACCAGAAAGAGGTCCTGGGTAGGACAACTGAGGATATTTGGCTGAGGCTACAACTCAGCGTTATCCAAATACCCCTGGACTAACTCCAGTCCCCAACCACCCATTAGGGTGTCAGCACTAGGAGCTCCATCTTACCTATCATTTTTTCTTTCTTTCTTTTGCGGTTATCATGGTTTCTAATTCTTCTTTACATACAATATTAAATGTTAAGGATATTGTTGAAAATGACAGAAATATTATTGGGTAGAGTGAGTATTTGGCTTAGTCATCAGGAGTTTACATGAGAACAATGTGGTGTCTGCCTTTTCTTAGAAGTAAGGAGTATATAACAATTGAGAGTTTTCTTTCCCCTGTTGAAGGAGCTCACATGCGTAGGGTTTTTTTCCCCAGGCACCTTCCCCTCCCCTGCACTTAACTTGTCCTTTTGGGAGGCACCTTGTTGGGCCAAGACCCCAATTCCCAGGACTCCCTTTATCTCCCTTGGTTGAGGAGGACATGGCCCCACAGCTTATGATAGCGAAGCAACAGAGGGGCTGCCCCACCAGTTGCTGGCTACAATTTGGCAAGAGCCACCTGGGACTAATTTAATGAGTCCATGCATCCTTCTGAGGCACCTTTTTTCCCCCAAGCTTCAGTTTGAGGTCCTAGAAAGGAAAACTAGATTTGAGGGTTCCAGAGGCAGAAGACAGCAGAAGTCAAGGTGCACAGCACAGGTGAGCAGTCCAGTTAAGAACCTGTCCCTCCCAACTGTAAACTAGTTCAACCATTACAGAAAACAATGTGGTGATTCCTCAAGGATCTAGAACTAAAATACCATTTGACCCAGCCATCCCATTACTGGGGATATACCCAAAGGATTATAAGTCATGCTGCTATAAAGACACATGCACACATACGTTTATTGCAGCACTATTCACAATAACAAAGACTTGGAACCAACCCAAATGTCCATCAGTGACAGACTGGATTAAGAAAATGTGGCACATATACACATGGAATACTATGCAGCCATAAAAAAGGATGAGTTCGTGTCCTTTGTAGGGACATGGATGCAGCTGGAAACCATCATTGTCAGCAAACTATCCCAAGAACAGAAAACCAAACACTGCATGTTCTCACTCATAGGTGGGAATTGAACAATGAGATCACTTGGACACAGGAACGGGAACATCACACACCAGGTCCTGTTGTGGGGAGAGGGGAGGGATAGCATTAGGAGATATACCTAATGTAAATGACGAGTTAATGGTGCAGCACACCAACATGGCACATGTATACATATGTAACAAACCTGCATGTCGTGCACATGTACCCTAGAACTTAAAGTATAATAAAAAAAAGAAAAAAAGAAAAAAAACCTCTCCCTTCCTAAACCCAGCCACTTTCCTCCCAGAGGGAGCTGGGGAGCTTGAACATGACTATAAACAGATAGTAGTGCCAACTTATGAGGCCAGAGAGGACCTCAAAGAAACCCCCTTAGAGAACTCAGGATGCGTTCTCTTTATGAACAGAAGTTTCTTTGTGGAGCAAAGGATCTATAACGCGGGGTACGCAGTAGTCACCCTGAATGACGCTACTGAGAGTGCGCCTCTCTCCTTGGGCACAAGTGCTCAACTAGCTGAGCTAATTGCCCTCACGGGGGCACTTGAATTCAGCAAGGGGAAAATGGTTAACATTTATACTGATTCTAAGTACACTTTCCTAGTCCTCCATGCCTATGCCACTATCTGGAAAGAGAGGGACTTCCTCATAGCCAATGGGTCTCCCATTAAATACCAGCAGGAAATCAACAGACTATTATCTTCAGTCTTTCTTCCATGGGAAGTGGCAGCAGTACACAGTAAAGGCCACCAGAAAGGGAGAGATGAAGTAGCCAAGGGAAAAAAGTTGGCAGACCAAGCAGCTAAGTCAGCAGTGAGAGGGCCCCAGATTTCTGATCCACTCGAGGCCCCTATGATCTGGGAAAGCAACACAAAAGAAATAAAACCTCAGTATTCTTCTGTGGAGATAGAATGGGCTGCTTCTCAGGGATATGCCCTTCAGTCCTCAGGAAGGCTGCAATCGGAGGACAGCAAGATTCATCTACAAGGTTCCAGCCAATGGAAAGTCCTTAAAATCCTTCACCAAGTCTTCCACCTAGGTAAGGATAAAACCTATCAAACGGGCCAAAAATTGTTCTCTGGTAAAAAAAATTGGCTAAAAACCAACAGGTCGTTAATGCCTGTGAGACTTGCCTTAAAAATAATCCCCTCAATCAATGGCTTCTCCACCCTGCAACCCAAAGCATAGGAGGTTACCCAGGGGAAGAGTGGCAGATGGATTTCACCCGTATGCCAAAGACAAGGGGCATCCAGTACCTCCTAGTATGAGTAGATACCTTCACTAACTTGGTAGAAGCCTTTCCATGTCAAACAGAGAAAGCCTCTGAGGTGATAAAAGTACCCATTAACAAAATGATGCTTCCTTGCTTTGGACTTCCTAAGTATGTCCAGAGTGGTAATAGCCCCTCGGTTCAAGGTGGCTGTCATGCAAGGGGCCTCAAAGGCACTAGACATAAAATTTCATCTTCATTGTGCTTGGAAACCACAATCCTTGGAAAAGGTAGAGAAGAGAAATATTATCAAAAGGCACCTCAGGAAACTGGCTCAAGAGACTCATCTCCCCTGGGTTACTCTTCTCCCCACAGCCCAACGACCTGTTAGGAACACCCCTTCAAAGCTAGGTTTAAGCCCCTTCGAAATGATGTATGAATGGCATTTTCTCACCAATGATTTCTTGCTAGACCAAGAAACCTCTGACTTAACTAAACATATAACCTCTTTTGCCCGTTTCCAATAGGAACTGAAACAACTATCAGAGACCCAATCCCGTGAACTGGGGCCCCCTCTCTTCAACCCAGGGGACTCGCTACTTGTAAAGGTTCTTGCTTTCCTTTCTCCCTCTCTAGGCCTGGAATGAGAGGTAACTTACACTGTACTTTTTTCTACTCCTACAGCAGTAAAGGTCACTAGAACAGATTCTTGTATTCATTATACTCGAGTTAAGGCCTGGGAAACCAATGAAATTGCCTCTGTTGACCCAGGAGCGCACCTAAAGTACGGAGTGAAGAAATCAGGGACTTCAAGATAAAAACCTCAAAGATTAGCAAAAAGATAAGTGCTAATAATTAACCCTCCAGGGATATCCTATGCCTAATTGTTCTCACCTTTGTTCTGTTCCTCACCATAGGCATCTTTGTCAAGGACCTTTCCCAAGGGATTATCTACTCCCCTAAGCAGTTATTTCTCTTTTAAAATTTAACTGTCCCCATAGAAGATTCAAATTCTTCCACCAGTGTGAAACAGCTCTAGCCCATCGCATGTTTAACCTCCTTGTAAAATTTGTTTCTTCTCACCTAGAAGCCATTAAATTTCAAGTGGTTGTGCAACTGGAGCCTCAGATGATGGCTCCTTTTTTTACTGGGAACCCTTAGATAGGCCTCTGAGAGAGAACTGACTACTGTTTACCCCAAAACAATGCCCCCTGTCAGCATGAAGCAGTTAAGAGCAACCGTCATCCCTATCCTAACAGCAGTTAGATGCACTTCTTCAGAGGGGGATTGATGGCAGCAGTGGCCCATCTAGAGTGGCCATCGCCAAGACACCAACTGCAGTGGGGAGGCATGGCCAGGCCTCCCTCTCCATGGAGCAGGCAGAAGCTCCACCCTCCCTGGGTGTTGCTGCAGCTGCCCTGGCATGGCTGAAGACCTGAATGTTTCTGTGCTCTTGGGGTCCTGGGGAGCTCAAAAGTGCCTGCTCCTGCTGCCTGACTTCTCCCTGCTGTCAGCAGCCTCTTTTTTACCAGAGCTGCACAATCCATGGAGCCGTTGGGAGCTGGGGACAAACAGGAGCCCCACTGCTTCCAAGTTGGTGGGGCAGGAGCTCCCGAGGTGCAGATGCAGCCGCCTCAGCCTGGCTACAGACCCGGGCATCTCTGTATTCTTAGGAGCCCAGGAAGGCCCCACTGTCCCCCGCTAGTTCAGGCCTGCCTGGCCTCTCCTTGCTCCCAGCACCCACTCTGATAAGGGAGCAAAGTTGGGGTCAAGCCTGGGCACTGCTGCAGCACAGCCAGGTGGATGCATGCTTGTGGCAGCACTGACACACCAGACCCCTGCCACCTCCGCCCCTTCCAGACTTTGGGCTTCAACGAGTACATGAGGGAAGATGAGGAGGGGCTGAGGGCAGCTCAGCACTGGCCTGCAGGTGCCCCTTGGCACAAACAGCCTGAGCATCATGAACAGAAAAGGAGGTGGACAGGCTCCTGGGCAGAAGGAGAGGGGTCTCCAGTGAAGACCCACCTTCAGGTCAGAGAAGGCCTGGAGGCTGGGGACCGGGATGCCAGTCCTGCACACTGGAGGGCGAACTCATGGTGCTTTTTCCTGCCCATGATCCAATCAGCAAACACTTCCTGTCTCTGAAGATATAGAAACTCTGGACTCAGCCAGAGCAGAGCAGACATCAGGATGACCAGCTGCAGAGAGGAGCTACCCTCTCTGCTGAGAGCTGAACACTCACCGGGATGATCTGCCAGCAGAGAGGAGCCACCCACTCTAGGGCCTCCTCTCTGCTGAGAGCTGAACACTCAACAGGATGACCTGCCTACAGAGATGTGCTACCCACTGCGGGTCTCCTCTGAGCTGTTCTAACACTCAGTAAAGCTTCTCTTAGTCTTGCTCACCCTCCACCTGTGTGCATTCCTCATTCTTTCTGGATGCAGAACAAGAATGAAGGCAAAGGTACCACTGACCACAGAGGTTTCCAGCCACAAAAGCAACACCCCAAAGATCTCTAACATCATCTAACATTATGATGGAAATAAATCAGTTGATATTCTTTAAATAATGAGATTCAGAAATTATTACAGAGTGTATACAAGCACAGGCTTAAGGATGGCCACCTGGAAAACACAGGCTCCAAAAGAATGGGTCAGCATTGCAAAGTGGGGAAGTAAGGGTTTTACTTATATAGACAGTGAATGGGGCTGCAACCCTCTCTGCAGGAGATAAATATATACGTTACAGTGATTTGATTGGTTACAGCTTGCTACATTCCAAGGACTTGCTTTAACATTCCATGAGGAGGGGCGATGATCTAAAGGGGTCTTATCCTTGGTGTCATCTCTGTGGCCTTTCCTAATCATTTATAGGAAAAAGCAGAAGTTGTAACTGCATGCTATGTGACTCAGACCACATAGCCACCACATGCCTCTCAAGGCTCAAAATAGTTTATAAGTTTCAACTGCTTTAAGTTGGAATTATGTAATTTCACAACATCATTGAAAGTGACTGGGTTGACGGCAGTGGTATCCTAGTAAATGTGTAACCACCAGCTCTCCAGAGAGAAATAAGCTCTGATTTAGAGCATTTGCCAATTTCTTTTGTGCAAATGCTCTCACCATGGCTGATCTCAAGCTACTAACATGACACCATTGAAAGCGGACTTGGGAAGAGCTGTGGAGCAGCATACCATTGTATAAGATGTCTACTATACAGAGAGAGTATACATACATAACATCAAAAGCATGAATAAAACTACAATGCAGTAAAATGTGTTTGCTTTCTGAACATTTGTATAAAGCTGCTGATATCCTGTACCGAAAGGCCACTTCACAAGAATGCAACATGTAATCATGTTTAAAAACAACTTGAATGAAAGAACTTTAAGTTTTGATGTTATAAATGTTTCAAGTTGTTTTCATCAGGTGGGCATGAAGGCTGAGGTGTGAGGACTGACTGAGGCCAGGAGTTCGAGACCAGCCTGGGCAACATAGAGAGGCCACATATCTACATTAAAAAAAAAAAAAAAAAAAAAGTTTTAGATTAGCCAGGCATGACGCCTGCAGTCCCAGCTACTTGGGAGGCTGAGGTGGGAGGATCAGCTGAGGCCAGGAGTTTCAGACCAGCCTGGGCAACATGAAAGGCCGCATCTCCACCAAAAAAAAAAAAAAAAAAAAAATCTTTTAAATTAGTCGGTCATGGTGGCACATGCCTGTAGTCCCAGTTACTTGGGAGGCTGAGGTAGGAGGGTCACCTGAGCCTGGGGAGGTCAAGACTACAGTGAGCTGTGACTGTGCTACTACACTCCAGCCTGGGAGACAGAGTGAGACCAAATCTCAAAGAAAAAATTTTTTCTTCTGTAAGTCTTCTCTAAGGACAAGAAACAATATACTTTATATATAAGAGTCTTCAATATTTTCAGTGTAACTAACAACACTGACAATGCATAGTAAATACATCGTTTTGAAGAGAAGGAAAAAAATGCAGTGAAATAATTAAGAACTGATCTCAAAAACAAAATATTGGTCTCAAAAACCATTCCCCACTAAAAACCAGGCTCTTTGGTGAAGTGGCTGATTTTATGGCTAGAACAGGGAAAGTACAAGATACACCTGAAACATCTTGTTATAACAGAAAATAAGAAAGTGGTTGAAACAATGATGGCATGTCGAAAGAAGCAGCTCCCACTGGGTAAACCTGGGGCAACCTGAGTACCAAAACAATGAAGGACAAGAGTGCATTTTAAGAAACCATTAGGAAAGACAGGAATCCATGAGTCCGTACTGCTGAGAAATAGAAAGATAAATAATACAAGAAAAATGAAAAGGAGAGGGGAGTAATATGGTTTGGATGTGCGTCCACTCTGAATCTCATGGTGAAATGTGATCACCACTGTTGGAGAAGGGACCCATGGGAAGTATTGGATCCTGGAGTCAAATCCGTCATGAACAGCGTAGCCATTGTTGGCGATGAGTAAGTTCTCGCTCAGTTAGTTCACGTGAGATCTGGTTGTTTAAAAGAATCTGGGACCTCCCCCTTCTCTCTCTTGCTCCCTCTCACCATGTGATACACCAGCTCCCCTTTGCCTTCCACCATGATTGTAGGCTCCCTGAAGCCTTCACCAGAAGCAAATGCCAGCACCACGCTTCCTGCACAGAGTGCAGAACCATGAGCCAATTAAACTTCTTTTCTCTATACATTGCCCACCCTCAGGTGTTTCTTTATAGCAATGCAAAAACAAACTAACAAGGGGAGGTTCTTATTTACAGGAAGATGTAAATTGCCAACTGGCAAATGGCAGAAAGTGGCAGATTTGTAGAAATCATTGATTAATTAAGGCAAAAATCATTAAAGAATGCCAAGCCTAGGGGAAAATTTTGATGAGAAACAATATATATGAATGATCTTATAGTGTCTCTATACAAATTGCTTCTTTAATACAAGAAAAACAGTTTCTGTTCAGTTGAGAAGTCACCTAGGTGATAAAAATTAACATCTCTAGTGAGGTGCAGGTGGACATAGTGTATCTACAGATGGGACAATCTGAGAGGGTTACAACGTTACTATATAATATCCCAAATAGAAATGGAAAGCCTGAATCTAACCATGAGGAAATTTAAAATAAATACCAAAAAAGTAACAATTTTATAAAAAAGGATCAGAGGGTGCTATATTATTCCAGAACGTTAAAAGAAAGGCTATGAAGGAATAGAAAACCAAAAACCATACTTTCTCACTTATAAGTGGGAGCTAAGTTATGAGTATGCAAAGGCATGCAGAGTGATGTAACGAACTCTGAAGACTCAGAAGTGGGAGGGGGCAAGGGATAAGAAGATCAGATTAAAATTAATGTATTACAGCAATGATTAAAAGTGTCCCAATGTGGAGAATAAATTCTACAGTCACCCTACCTATTAGTTCTCTAGAGAAACACAACTCACAGGAAGTATAAGTAGATATATATAAATATATATATATATATATATATATATATATAGAGAGAGAGAGAGAGAGAGAGAGAGAGAGAGAGAGAGAGAGAGAGAGAGAGAGAAATGTTTTAAGGAATTGGCTCACCCGATCGTGGAGGCTTGGCAAATCTAAAATCTGTGGAGTAGTCCAACAGGCTGGAGACCCAGGGAAGAGCTGCAGTTCAAGTCCAAAGGCCTTCAGTAGGCCAGCCTCCCTCTCCTTCTGTGGACATCTGTCTTTTTCTATGAATGCATTCAACTGGTTGGGTGAGGTTCACCCACAAATTGGAGGGTAATCTGCTTTACTAGAAGTCTACTTATTTAAATGTTAATCTCATCTGAAGAATAATTTCATAGAAACATCTAGAGTAATGTTTGACCTAATACCTGAGTACCATGGCCCAGCCAAGTTGACACATAAAATTTGCCATTACACCAAAGCGGAAGGGGATGAGATGAAATTCTACAGGCTCTCCCATATTCAACTCAGCAGCCAGTGACTAAAGCCCTTAGGGTGTCATAAGCATGTTATTAAAAATAACTTTCTATATGGAACTATAAAAGACCTTGAATAGCCAAAGCACTCTTTACCAAAAAAGAAAAAAAAAAGCTGGAGGCAGTTAGAAGCACTATACTACCTGACTTCAAAATATACTACAAAGCTATAGTAACCAAAACAGCATAGCATTGGCATAAAAACAGGCACATGGACCATCAGAGCAGAATAGAGAACCCAGAAATAAATCCATGCATCTAAAGCCAACTAATTTTTGACAAAAGTGCCAAGAAAACACACTGGGAAAAGGAGAATCTATTCAATAAATTGTGCCAGGAAAATTAGATATCCATATACAGAAGAATGAAACCTGATACTTGTCTTTCACCAAATACAAAAATCAACTCAAAATGGATTAAAGGCTTATGCATGAAACTCAAAACTATAAAATTACCAGAAGAAAACATGGGGGAAATGCTTCATGACATTGAACTGGACAAGGGTTTTCTGCATAAGACCTCAAAAGCACAGGCAATCAAAGCAAAAATGAGCAAATGGCATTACATCAAACTAAAAAGCTTCTGAACAAAGAAAACAATCAACAAAGAGACAATCTACAGGAAATATTTGCAAACCATACATCTGACATTCTTGTGATATGTTCATGGTATATTCCTGAATGAGTGGCTCACATGATATATTGTAATATACTCATGATATGTAAAAATCTCAAGTCAATTGGAAAAATACCTAATTTTAAAATGGGAACAAGACTTTAATAGACGTTAGAAATAAGACATATAATTAGTCAACAGGTATCTTTAAAAAATGTCCAACATCTCTAATATCAGGGAAATGCAAATCAAAACAATGATGAGATATCACTGCACTCCAGTTAGAATGACTATCATCGAAAAGACAAATGAAAAGATGTGTTGGCAAGGATGGGGAGAAAAGAGAACACTTACACACTGTTGGTAGAAATGTAAATTAGTACAGCCATTATGGAAAACAGTATGGAGATTCCTCAAAAAACTAAAAATAGAACTATCACATGATCCAACAATTTTACTACTTTTACTACTAGATATACATCCAAAGGAAATGAAATTAGTATTTCAAAAAGATATCTCCATTCCCATATTTACTGCAGCTCTATTCACAATAACCAAGATATGAAATCAATCTAAGTATCTAACAGCAGATGGATGGATAAAGAATATGTTGTATATGAACACAAATGGAGTATAATTTGCCATAAAAACAATGAAATCCTATCATTTGGCAACATGAATGAGCCTAGGAAACATTATGTTACATGAAATAAGCCACCTAGTGCAGTGGCTCACACCTGTAATCCCAGCACTTTGGGAGGCTGAGGTGGAAGGATTGCTTGAACCCAGAAGTTTGAGACCAGCAGTGAGATGTCATCTCTACAAAATTGAAAAAAAAAAGGTGTGGTGGTATGCACCTGTAGTCCCAGCTACTCAGGAGGCTGAGGCGGCAAAGATTCATATATATATGAAATATATATATATATTTCATATTGTACCCCATAAATATGTACAATTATTATATGTTCATGAAAATTAAAATTTTTTTTAAAAATTCCCTTTATACTCAGCAGATGTAGGGTTAATGTGCTGAAGGAAAAGAAAAGAAGGAAGGAGAAACACAAAATGGAAAGAAAACTGAGTGTCAGGGTCAGGTTCTCATAAACCACATTCCTCAGTATAAATATCACAATATAATTTGCCAGTGTTACTTTCCTGAAGGACAGCTGAACACAGGGTTCTGTTTTTCAGCAGCAGTTGAGGTACCTTGAACCATGAAGAACCCTTGGCATTAGAACATCATGACTTCTCAAACAAAATACAGAAACAGAAGCTACCAAACATTCACCTTTTCAATTCATCTGAAAAGCCAGTAAGTGAGATTTTTTTAATGGCACATTTATACCAGATAATTGTCTGGCATTATTTAAAAAATGGAATGAATCTGTTTGTTGACATAGAAAGGGCAACAGGATGACATAGTTACCAAGGACACAGGCTTTGAAGTCAGACAAACCTGACTTCAAATCTCAGTTCTGTTACTGGTAACCTGTGTGATCTTGGGCAGGTTATTTAATGTCCCTACCCTAAGCCCAAACATCTTCATCTGTAAAACATGATAAAAGTATTACTGCCCATAGGGTCATTTTATGATACCACTGTTTTTTAAGTGCATATGTGTGTGTGTGTGTGTGTGTATACATATACATATATATACACACACACACATATATACATATATATATGTACACACACACACACGCAAAATGTTGGGAATATATTTTTAAGGTTTCTGTGTACTTTTCATTCTGACCATGTATTATTTTAGTACAATAAAAACATAACTGTAATTAGCTAAAGAGTATACGTTCATAAAGAAAGTCCTAGAATAATGTATATTAAAGAGTTAACAGTGGTCACATCTACGGGTTGGGAGTCACGGGCAGACAAGAGGTAAGAAAACTGGCACTTTGGCTTTATATATTTGTGTAACATTTGAATACTTTTGACAAATATGTATACATTATTGCTTTTTCATTCCAAACAAATGAAGGGGAAATGTAAAAGAAATGTAATTAGCATCTCTGTCACTCTAGCTTTGGTGACTAAGGGCATTTGCAGCAAATGGTAGCCTTGACCATCCTGCCTTCCTTAATTGAATTCTCTGAAAGCCTTCCACATCACTCAGGCCTTCTTTTTTTCCCTGAAATGTTTAGCTTTAACAAAATTCTGAGTAGAAGCATGACCATGAGTCACAATTACAGGAAGGTTTTATAAATATTATGTAAAAATTACCTAAGGCAACTTGGCCAAAAATTGCACGAGTGGGCATGATTCACCCCAGTCATGGAGACGGTGTGGTGAACTGAAAAAATCCCCAACAGGTCATTTTGTTTCATATCCTCCCACATTGCCCACATCCAGAATCTTTGGGTACATCTTCACTTTCAAGCAATCCTGAATCCCAGTGGCACTTCACTTTCTCACCAAACAGGTTCACAGATGTCACCATGAACTGAACACCAGGTGTTCAGTTCCCACCACCAGGCACAGGGACCCTCCCTGCGCTCTGCCACATGGGAGCCTCTGTTTTGAAGAACAGTTTTTCCCTCTGCATTCAAGCACAACTTTACTGGAATTATAGAAAAGCCCAGTGGATGCCTGTCTGTAAGCACCAGCAAAAAGAATCGTATTTATATCTATGCCTATCCATCTAATCCTTCTCCTCAGCATTTTCAATAAAACCTCATTCTATCAGAACTTCACTGTAGCTTTCATTCCTTCCTTAAACCTTTAACCAGATTCAGCCACTTTTCTCCCTATCATCATTTATTTTCACTGCCTCCCAGAAACCCACATTTAACCTAAGCAAAATGTGCAAAAAAGAACTAAAGGCCATGCACATCTACCCTAAATCCAAGCCTTCCTTGAGCATTCTGTACCTTCTCCTGTGAGACATTAAACCCGTTTTCTCACATTTCAGTTATGATTTTTTTATTACCTCCAGGATGACTATCATACTGGTATACAACCTGTCCTAACACAGACTGAAAACAGGAAGACTATCACACTGGTATACAACCTGTCCTAACACAGACTGAAAACAGGAAGACTATCACACTGGTATACAACCTGTCCTAACACAGACTGAAAACAGGAAGACTATCACACTGGTATACAACCTGTCCTAACACAGACTGAAAACAGGAAGACTATCACACTGGTATACAACCTGTCCTAACACAGACTGAAAACAGGAAGACTATCACACTGGTATACAACCTGTCCTAACACAGACTGAAAACAGGAAGACTATCACACTGGTATACAACCTGTCCTAACACAGACTGAAAACAGGAAGACTATCACACTGGTATACAACCTGTCCTAACACAGACTGAAAACAGGAAGACTATCACACTGGTATACAACCTGTCCTAACACAGACTGAAAATTAGGAAGAGGATACCTTTGTGAACTTAAATATGTTTAAATGGAACACGGATATCTGTTCCTAACAATGCAAAAATCGCACTGCTTGCCGCATTAGTCAGGATATGTGGGCTTTTGTGGCAGAAGCAAGCAATCCTGAATCCCAGTGACATTACACATCAGAAGTGTATTTTATGAGTACCCAAAGACTACACTATTGTAAAGAAGATTAAATCAAATGATATATTTAAAGAGCCTAGCTCATTGCTTGAGACTAAGAGGAGGGATTTACTCTAGTATTATTATTACATCAATTCAGAGAAGCAGTGTGCAAATATTAACTGCGATAACTATGACCACTATGCAACAATATTGAAAAACTTGTACACTAAGTATAAAAGTACAAACTAAACATGTAACTATGAGATAATTACTTCATAAAAATATGTACCTATGTCCAGGCGCGGTGGTTCATGCCTGTAATCTCAGCACTTAGGGAGGCCGAGACGGGCAGATCACCTGAGGTCAGGAGTTCAAGACCAGCCTGGCCAACATGGTGAAACCTCATCTCTACTAAAAATACAAAAATTAGCCAAACATGGTGGCATGCACCTATAATCCAGTTACTTGGGAGGCTGAGGCAGGAGAATTGCTTGAACCCGGGAGGTGGAGGTTGCAGTGAGCCGAGATCACACCACTGCACTCCAGCTTGGGTGACAGAAAGAGATTCCATCTCAAAAAAAAAAAAAAATGCTAAGAACTTTCAGTTTTATTATGTCATTCGACCCCCAGAATTACCACAGGCCAAGACGGGGCTTCAAATTCCAGTTTACAAATAATGAACCTGAGTTACAGAAGGCTGAAAACCTAGCCCATGCTGTATAGCTTATTACTGTATACAAGAAATGGAGATTTCAACACAGGTCTGTCTTATGCTAAGTTCCAAACCAGAAGGGGATTTTTAAAATTTCAAGTGACTTTCCATCTCCAAAAACTCAGATATCCAAAAATAGTGTATCTCTTTATCTTCCATAAATTGATTTTGACACCAAGCCTTCATTCTGCTGGACTAAGAAATTCAGTTCTGATGGTTCTTGGTGTTTCACCAAAACCACCACCATTGACCACCATTACCTGCACCCTGAAGGCCATGAACAAGGGCTAGGACCTTATCAGAACCAACTGGGAAGCTGCCCAGGACACTGGTCATCCGTCCGCAGTAGCTGCAGCTAAGAAGAGCATTCTTAGTTCCCAGCATCTTCAGGTTCCTTCACTCTGTTTTTTTCCATCCCAAGTTTAGGGTCAGGACTCTCTGGCGATGCTGATAGCCCCCTGCTAAGGATATGCCTCCCCTGTGTAAACACAGGGAGGCATCTAAGATCTTCCAAGGAAGGAAGATACTTCCTCTCTAAGATCTTCCTTCTGAGGAAGGAAACAAATTCCAGCCTATGGAATTTCTTTGTAAATCTGGGGAAATCCTTTTATCTCTTTTAATATCTCTCCCATCAGCATTCCCTCCCTCCTCAAACCCCATTCTTCTGCATGGGCTTAGGCAGGTAGCCACGTGGGAGCTCAGGGCCCCGGCAGGTCTGTAAATGAATAAAATCTGCAGGGAATAAAGCAAAAGGAAGTAGTAAGATTGTGGCAAACTAGAGAACACATGACCCATTTCAAGAAGCAAGCTGCTACTCTGCAACACCACCACCCCCCCCCCCCCCCCCAACCGGAGTTATCACACAGGAAAGTTAGGACGAGAGCTGCCAGGTAATCTGATTTTCCTGGAGATCTCAGAAATCCAGATGCGTGAGTGAAATTGTCCAATTTTTAAAATACTATATAAGACAACTAAAAGTGCCTCATAGGCCACAACAAGCCCAATGGGGCCCAGTTTGTGACTCCTGTCTTACTTAGGCTTTGAAAAAAAAAAAAAATCCAGGAAGAAAAGTGACTTTCAGGCAGGTTCAGCTTCCTGCCTACCACAAATCTTCCCCAAAGAAAAACACACTAAAGCTGCTCTCTACCTGAATGGGAGACGGAAAGGGAAAAAGAAAGAAATAAACTCTAAATTTAACATCTCAAAAAATTATCCCATCCATTATTATCCATTGTTGTCTTATCTGTATAAGTTATTATCTTATTTGTAGAAGGTATAAGAAGTCAAAGAGGGGCAGGTGCTCACATCTGTAATCCCAAAAGTTTGGGAGGCTGAGGCAGGAAAATTGCTTGAGGCAAGGAGTTTGAGATGAGCCTGGGTCACATAGCCAGACCCTGTCTCTACAAAAAATTTGAAAATTAGCCAGGTGTGGTGGTACATGCTTGTAGCCCAGCTACTGGGGAGGCTGAGGTAGGAGGACTGCTTGAGCCCAGGAGAGTGAGGCTGCAGTGAGCTGTGACCATGCCACTGTACTCCAGGATAGTCTGTAGAGTTAGACCCTCTGTAAAAGAAAAAAAAATCAAAGAGTATTTTAACTCAATAATTTAGCACATGTCATTTATCTATTAGGATTCTCTGAGTTACACATAACAGAAAAAAAAAAAAAAACCAGCTAAAACACAAAGAGATTTGACTGCTTGTTTAACTGAAAAGGATAGATCTGGCTTTATGTTCAATTTGCAAATAATTCAGACATCATCATATTAACAGAAACTTGGTTTCTCTCCATCTCAATAACTTGGCTTCTTCCTCAGATTATGCCTGGCAGCAAGATGGTAGCAACCTTTAGCCAACTTGCTTCCGGGTTCAAATATGAATCCTAGTTTCTTTCCCAGGATTCCCAGCCTGAGACTCCTTGCATTTCATTGGTTCTGGTTGGCTCACATGCCCATCCCTGAACCAATCAGTAAGACCAGGATATTGTGATGTAGTGATTGACCTAACTCTAGGTCACTCCACCTTTGACCTGTGGGTGTGGCCCTGCCACTGAAGCACACAGTCAGAGAGTAGAGAGCTTACTGCCAAAAGAATATTGAAAAGTGAAGAAATAGATGCTGAGATGCCAAACAATGTTCACCACAGGCACTTCCAAAAGCCTTCACTCAGAAACCTGTTTTGCACAGCTGCTTAAGAGGAGCTTAACAGTTTTGAAGTCAATGCAGAAAGACACCAGTGGAAAATGACCTCTTCTAGCATAATTCAGACAGGGCCAGCTACATAATTTTCAGGATCCGGTGGGAAATGAAAATGTGAGATGCCTTGTCCAAAAAGTAGGGGGTAAATGCTGTGAAATGTAACAGAAGAGAAGGCTGTTTCCTTTTCTCCGTGGCCTCTGAATTTGTCCTGGTGTCTTTTATTTGCTAATTAATATTGTTCTAAGAAAAAAATAAATTGTTAGCATGAGTCGTACTGTTTATGTTGTACAACGCCAGTTCAAATGCAAATATAAGAGCATTTAACTCATGTTCAGTGTCACTGAGATTACCCAATTTGTATTTTGTAGTTCATACGTGCATATATATTTCATTCTTGCCAGAACATTAGAAACACTGAACCAATAATTTTATTTCACTTCTTGATACTTGCACATCCCACCAACACTGTCTACATTTGGCTTACTGATGAGGAAGGAAAAAGTTAAAGGAAAAGGGGCTCTGGGTTGCCCTACCTTTCCTGTCCTTCTGTTTCATCTTCAGCATAAGTGGTTGGCTAACACAGAGAAGTAAAAAAGGATGTCATTTTTGTTTCTTAGAACAACACTGCCTTCAAGGCAAGTTCTGGTTCAAATAAAAAATAAAATTAAAAAAAAAAAACCTCTCAAGGCTGTCAGCATCCCAGCTCCTTCAGCCAAAAATGCAAGGTGCTTGTCTCGTATCCTTTGAATCTCATTGAACTCCATGAGGGGTGGGCCCACTGGAATCCTGAGCTCATAGGGCATCGTGAAAGCTATATGCAAATGAGCAGTAAGGAACTGCAATGTATACTCACACTGTAGGTGTCTCCTCTGCGCATACAACATTGTGCCATCAGGCTTCACTTACAAAACACAAGTTCAATGACAAAACTGTTAAGTGTTTCGAGATGGCCACAGCAGGGCATTAAACCAAGAGCAAGTGCCGCTTTGAGCATAGACCCCTGAGCAACTGTGCAAGTCAGATGCCCATGAAGCTGGCCCTGACTTAGGGAGAAAACGCACTCCTTGTATGAGCACAGACGTTCTCTGTATTATTCCAGATATTTCAACCCCATCATCACCACCCAAAATAGAAACATAAAAGCTGATGCTGAACTCAACAATCTTGCCTATCTTGTTAATTACATGTTGTTCTGCTCCCTAATGCTCCTTTTATATCCAACATCATTGAGTTGGTACAGATGGAACTGTGTGGTCTGTTTGTTTCCTTGTGGGTAAATGTCCAGAAACAAGCCACTTTATGTACCTTTGCTAAAGTTAGCTAAAGAATACTGGACATCTGTCCCTGACCGATGGTCCACAAAGGGATGTCTCAGATTGAATGCATCAGGAACAAATCAGCCCTTATTTAGGAAATGCTGTGTAGCTTCGGCTCAGTGCTAACAACTGTTCTAAACATTTTACAAATTATCTTATTAATCCCCAGGACAACCCCAAAAGGTAAGAAATTATGATTATCTCCCATTGTATCGATGGGCAAACTGAAGTACAGAGATTAAACAACATCTGGCAACATAACTAGTAGGCAGTTGTTTAAAAGGCTGTTACAGTGGTCACAAAGTCCAGATTATAAAAGAACCAGTCATTTTTCTCACCAGGCATAACATAACCCACCTGAAAAAGGTAAGCCTTCACTCAGCTGATCTCAACCGAATCGAGGGTTCCTCCAGCCCTGATTATACATTGTAATCACCTGGCAGCTTTTAGATAGCTGGATGCCTGGCCTCACCCTAGATCAATGAATCAGGACCTCTAGGGGTGGGACGCAGTCACCAGTCATCTGGAAAGCTCTCTAGGTGGTTGCAATGAGCTGCCAAGATTAAGAACCAGGCAAGTCTGGCCTGTTCTTCCTAGTACAGTGATGCTTGACCCCCAGAAGAAGCAGATCCTCCATTTGGGAATGACTTTTTTTTTTTTTTTTTTTTTTGAGACAGAGTCTCACTCAGTTGCCCAGGCTGGAGTGCAGTGGCGCAATCTGGGCTCACTGTAAGCTCCGCCTCCCGGGTTCACGCCATTCTCCTGCCTCAGCCTCCCAAGTAGCTAGGACTACAGGTGCCCGCCACCACGCCCGGCTAATTTTTTGCATTTTTAGTAGAGACAGGGGTTCACTGTGTTAGCCAGGATGGTCTCGATCTCCTGACCTCGTGATCCACCCGCTTCGGCCTCCCAAAGTGCTGGGATTACAGGCGTGAGCCACCGCACCGGCCGGGAATGACATATTTTAATATAACCTGCCCACCTCTTATTTTTTTATTGTTTTGTTTGTGTGTTTAAGAAAATACTTATTGCAGCAGAAACAGTACTGATCTTAACACTGGCAGGACCTGGAGCAAGGGTACAAATTGAGGTCCACATACATAAGTCTCAATACTTCAATGTTACGAAGTAAGGTGAGAAATCGTTAAATAAAATTAGTTCTATTCTCTGACCTTGGCAAACATACCCACCTAACAACAAAATGGAAAACGAAAACAAAAACACATGTGTGAAGCAACAGTTCATCCAAATAGCTGTGGACAGTACAAATTCAACATCAATTGTATATTCTGCCAAAGACAATGATTTCCTCTTGGGCAAGAGTGGGAATGGGAAGATGGGATTGCAAAGAATTTCTCCCTCCCTCACCAGGTCACACCATCTGGCCTCTTCTACTTTCTTGTGAAACTCACAGAAACCATGTTCTTTTCCTCATTTTGAGAGGAGAGGTCTTTCACCCCCCACTAAGATTCATCTCTTCCCCCACCTTCACCCCCATGATCTACGTACCAATGAAGAGCCCCACATCAGGCCATAAGAATTCCCTCACCTCCTTCCACCCAAGCCTAAAACTTCTGCTCACGAGGTGCCACTGCCCCCGACCTACACTGACCACACACCCAACCTTACCCCCAGTTCTTCCTTCCCCTGACTCAGTCCTGCACCCTGCAGGGCCTCAGCCACTCTTCAGGCTGATGGGGGCACCCATGGATGATGCACTCTGGGAGAATGGATCAGGGAAGAGACACATGCAGCCCTGGGAGAATACATAGGGACTTAGAGGGAGGGAATTCCTTCCAGGGTCCTGGTACTGGAAGGCAGCACAAAAGAGAGAGCATGGGCTAGGGTGGACATGTCCCCTTGGCTCCACAGACTCCTCACCCCAATGTAGCCCCCACCATGAGACTGGGAGGACATTGCTGGGCACAGGGACCACTCTTGCCCTGAAGACCATGCTAGCCTGAAACCTTGTCTTTCATTGTCTCTGTGGGATCTTGCAAAGAACCTAAAGTTGCAAATATCACTTTTATCCCCACTTTTCAGTGAGAAACAGAAGCCTATTAAAGTGAATCACTTTCCAAGATTCTGCACCCACTGGATGAGGCCAGGATTTGAATTGAGCTCTCACTCTAAAGCCCATGTCTCTCCCCCTCCCTGCTGTCCAAATTGGACCTCTTGTACTTGGGTATCCACAAAACCCAGCTGCCTGGCAAACCTTTTCCCATTCCCCATACCCACTATGGTCTGCTCAACCTGAACTCATGTTGCCTGTAGCAGCAAGCTTCAAACTGGAGTATGCACACCATGAAGACTCTGGAGTCAGCCTTGAGGATAGTTTTGCTGTTGTTGTTTGATTTGGGGTCTTTGTTTGAGACACGGTCTCTGTATTAGTCCATTCTCATACTGCTATAAAGAACTTCCCAGAGACTGGGTAATTTATAAAGGAAAGAGGTTTAACTGACTCGCAGTTCCACATGGGTGGGGAGACCTCAGGAAACTTACAATCATGGTGGAAGTGGAAGCAGGCATCTTACATGGTGCCGGGTGAGAGAGACAGCGTACATGTGAAAGAGGAACTATCAAACTCTTACAAAACCATCAGATCTTGTGAGAACTCACTATTAAGAGAACAGCATGGGGGAAACTGCCCCCATGACCCAATCGCCTCACACTAGGTTCCTCCCTCCACATATGGGGATTACAATTTGAAATGAGATTTGAGTGGGGACACACAGCCAAACCCTATCAGTCTCACTCCATCACCCAGGCTGGAGGGCAGTGGCACAATCATGGCTCACAGTAGTCTCAACCTCCCCAGGCTCAGGTAATCCTCCCACCTCAGCCCCCTGGAATTAACAGATACAGCTAGCTGGGACTACAAGCACATGCCACCACACCCAGCAAAGGAATAGTTTTCAAATTATCAGTTTCCAGGTTCTCAAATCTCAAACATGCTCACTCTAAAACTGACCTGAGAACATTCCTGCTGCCCAGGAGTGCTTAAGAATCCTGCATCAACTTTTCCTCTCTCCCCTTTCATATTTATCCTGTTGCTTCTACACACACAGGCATGAACACCCGCACACATGCACACACACAGCCTACCTCTCCCTACCCTGAATTTTACTATGGTGTATCGTCCCCAAGTCCAAAAGCTCCAAAGGCATCACACAAAAGGATACTTCTAAATACTGGAGATAAGTGTTGAGAAAATGAATAACCCTACAGTCTAGGGGATAAATCCTTCCACAATTCCAATAGCTTTCAATTCTTTGCTTTCAAAAATATTACGGCAAGACCTAATTGAGCTGTCAGCTCATAGATCATTAAGAATAAATTTTACAGTGAATTGCCATGTGACTTTTGGCATCTGGCTCAGGAGGAGCTTAAATAATTGAGTGTCTTTCCTATAACAAAGTTCTTTTCATGTCTATCAATTTATTCACATGTGAACAAGGTTTCTCAGCATTTACATCTATAAAAATGAATAGTAAGAATAGAATTAATGCTGATCCCTGTATCATTAGAACAATAAGTAATTTCCTCCTTTTGAACCGACTTTTTTAAGAAGCTCTATTCATCTTATTAAGCAATGTAGTCTAATAAAACATTACATTTATGCTTAACAATTATTTCTCGGTCAGGTGTGGTGGCTCACTCCTGTAATCCCAGCACTTTAGGAGGCTGAGGCGGGTGGATCACTTGAGGCCAGGAGTTCGAGACCAGCCTGGCCAACATGGCAAAACCCAGTCTCTGCTAAAAATATAAAAATTAGCTGGGTGTGGTAGCACGTGCCTGTAATCCCAGCTACTTGGGAGGCTGAAGCAGAGAATCGCTTGAACCTGGGAGTCAGATGCTGCAGTGAGCAGAGATTGCACCACTGCACTCCAACCTGGGTGACAGAGCAAGACTCCATCTCAAAAAAAAAAAAATTCTCATATTGTTAATGAATTTGTGTTATGTGGCTCAATTATATTAATAACAATTGAATTTCAAATCCAATCTAGAAGAATTTCTTTAGGCACTAAAAATCTTATGGTGCCAGAAAACCTATATACCATCTCCAATGTGTGTGTCTGTGTGTGTTTGTATGTTTGCTTGTAGAGAATCATAACAGAATAATCAGTAAAAGTCTTTGAAGCATAAATATCAATTTCATTAGAGTAAGACTCTACGGAAATTTTTTAAATAGTAACTTCAAAGAAAAACAGAGACCATGTAAAATTTTAAATAACTTTTTATACATTTTTAAATAATGATGGGTTTGAACTCATTGGATATAATATTTTAAACATGCAACTTTTTATTTTAAAATGTCAATATTTATAATATTCCAGAAGTAATATTTTTTGCAAGGATTTGAACCTACAAATAAAAGTTTTGAATGTTAACCTCAAAATGGGTAAAGGGGGGGCCAGGCTTGGTGGCTCATGCCTATAATCCCAGCACTTTCGGAGGCCAAGGTGGGCAAATCACTTGAACTCAGGAGTTCAAGACCAACCCGGGTAATATGGTGAAACCTCATCACTACAAAAAAACATAAAAACTAGCTGGGTGGTTTTATAACACCTATATTCCCAGATACTCGAGAGGCTGAGGTGGGAGGATGGCTTGAGCCTGGGAGGCAGAGGTAGCAGCGAGCCAAGATAGCACCACTGTACTCTAGCCTGGGTGATAGAGCCCAGACCTTGTCTCAAAATTTTAAAAAAAAAAAGTGTAGGGGAATTCGTGTGTTATGAACTGTTTGTGTTCCCCAAAATCCATGTTGAAACCCTAATCTCCAACGTGATGGTATTAGGAGGTAGGTCTTTGGGGAGATAATTAGGTCGTGAGAGTGAAGCCCCCATGAATGAGATTAGTATCCTTATAAAAGGGACTCCAGAGAGCTCTCTAGCCCTCCTTCCAATGAGAAGACTGGGGTCTGCAACCTGGAAGAGGGGCCTCATCAGAACCTGACCATGCTGACTCCCTGATCTCAGACTCCCAGACTCCAGAACAGGGAGAAAATCAATTTCTGTTGTTTCTAAGCCACCCAGCCTAAATATTTTGTTATAGCCCCCTGACTAAGACATAGCTTTTCTCAATAAGTTTGGGGTGATTTGGAAGTAAAAACCTGTGCCATTCACTTAGTTACCAGTCCCCTCCTTGGGACATGTTCTGGATTCAGGAACCATTTGGCTGATGTATTTGCTGAATTTCCTTCCACAAGTATTGCCTCTTCAACTAGACTTGAAGCAAAGAGTCATATGCTTTGTCAAGTCCCCGTTATCCAAAATATGGAATCAAATTGAACCCTGACTCTAATGCCTCTTGATCCACGCTCTTGGAACCCATATATGAAGATCTGAATTGAAATCTCACACCTGCTGGTTATTACATGTGCACCATGGGCACTTGCTAAGCCTCTGGGGGTCACAGTTTTCTCATCTGTAAAACAGAGACAAGACCACACCTACTGTATCTACGTTACAGAATTTGTACAAGGCTCAAGTAGGATCATCTTTCCTTCTAGTTTTAACTCTGATTTTTCAAGTATTGCCTTGCAGCCTATTTGCCTTGTTCTGAGGTCACAGAGCCTCAAGAAAAGTAATAAAAATCCCTTCCTGGAAGAAACCAATGAACCCTAAAACAAGTGAACCTATTCCCCTTTTCTTGCACAATAAGACAAATATGGCCTAAAATTCCTTCACAAAACCCACTGATACAGTTTGGCTGTGTCCCCATCCGAATCTCATCTTGAATTGTAGCTTCCATAATTCCCACCTGTCATGGGAGGGACCTGGTGGGAGATAATTGAATCATGGCGGAGGGTCTTTCCTGTGCTGTTCACATGATAGTGAATAAGTCTTACAAGATCTGATGGTGTTATAAAGACCAGTTCCCCTGCACAAATTCTCTCTTGTTTGCCGCCATGTAAGATGTCCCTTGCTCTTCCACCATGATTGTGAGACTTTCCCAGCCACATGGAACTGAGCCAATTAAACCTCCTTCCTTTAAAAATTACCCAGTCTTGGGTATGTCTTTATCAGCAACATGAGAATAGACTAATACACCCACCCTCTCTAAGCTACTACCCATTCATCTGTAAGCCTACTTACCCTCTGATGTGTTGGATTATTGATTATTGAGTATGAAGTGTTTTAACCATTAAGCTTTTGATGACACCACCCTCCAGGGGAGGCAGAGCTTCACACAACAGGGGCCACTACCAGAAGGGAAGGAAAATGACACCTTTTCCCTGCATCCTGGGGAAATACGTAGGCTCCTGAACTGGAAACAGAACTGAATCCATCAAGGGCTCAGACCAAAATGCGAGGTGAAGGCACAAGGATCAGCCAGGAAGAGATCACACTTATTTCTCAGAGCCCAAGAGCTGTGTCACAGATCTGCCGTCACTCAGGTGAGTAAGCACAACTGCTCTCAGGTAGCAACAAGAACCTACCTGTGTCAGCACAGGACGTTCAGAATGCAGGCACTGCCACCTGCTTTGATTTCTCTCATCCCAAGCAAGGCGAACAATCCAAACAGACACTCCAGACATTCCCTCTGAAATTCTATATACGGGTTTGCTGTCAAGTCAAAGTTTGGGACTAACTGTGCTCACATCGTGTTGGAATGAATGGATGCTAACATGAACAAAAGGTGAGGATGATCCAATCTTAGAACAGAAATGGGAGGATGGATGAAAAATCTTTTGAACATAAAATCAAAATTTAGCAAAGAGCCTCTGAGGTCTCCCCTAGGCTCTCATAAGCTCTGCATCTACCACCTCCAACTAAGTGACTTTGGACACATTATTTTAGCCCCTCCCCAAGCTTGTTTCCTCATCAGTAAAATGAGATAACTATAGTGTGTGCCTCAAGAGGCTGTGAAAGGATTACATGAGATAAATCCAGGTAAAGTGCACAGCAATTCCTGAAGGATAAATAGAAAGTACTTAATACACATCAGCTTAGTGATGGTGCTAGTGACACTTATTCATCCACCTAATGTTCCACTACTCCCTACCTCACTCCAATAGCAATGAACTGCATTGATCTCCAAAACACAGCACAAGCTGTCATGCTCCTACGTAATGTCTTATGTGGCTCACTCTGCTCAGAACCCCTTGAGCTGGCTAAGTCCTACTGGGGTTTCAAGACCCAGCTCCTGTGTCACTTCCTCCAAGAAGGCAATGGTACATACTCTTCTTCCTTCTCATTGCTTCATAGCACATGACACATAACTTCATGACATTCATGTGCATCCTTTAGATTCCAAGAGGCAGAAACACTACTCAAAATGACTTAAATTGAAGAGAAAGTCCAGGAGGTAGATCTGACTTCAGGCACAGATGGAAACAAGAACACAGATTATTTCAGCAGAAGCCCCTTCCCACTCTTAGCTCTACTTTTTCCTCTGGGGCTGGTGTCACTCTCAGGCACCTCTCCCCTGCCAAAGCAAGGGTACTGCCAGCAGTTTCAGGCTTCCATCTTTCCAGCTTGCCCACCCCAGAGGAAGATGCCTGTCTTTTGTGATGGTCCCAGTAGTAGGCCCAATACTGACACTCATTGGCTTAAATCGTGTTCTCATCCTGGAACAATTACTGCATCAGGAGGCAAAATATTTTGACTGGCCACACCTAAGTCATATGCCAACCCTTTGATCTAAACAGGAGGGCCAGCCACATCCAAGCCACATGATCTGAAATTTGGAGTATATGAGGTCCCAAAGGAAAGTAGCAGCTTATAACCTGAAAAGGAAGCATAGATGGCAGGAAATCAAAAAAGCAAAAGCTCAAATACCAGATGCCAAAAACCCATCATCCTACTAACAACAACCTACTCACCATTGGTGTGCACACCCTTCCTTGCCATTGAAAAGTGTTTCCCTAGGATGGAAACCATGCCTTGGTCATGCTTCCCCAGGGCCTAGGAGAGGGCCTGGCATAACAGAGGTATGCAGTAAACATTTGTGGAATAAACAAGATGCCTTCGGTTCAACAGTTTTTGGATTGTACCATAAATAAGAAAATAGAAAATAGAACTGGAACTCAAATATCAACCTGGAAATGTCAAGGATCAAAATTCTCAAAGGGCAAAAATGAGTCTTCCTGGAACCTTCCTGGAAAAAAAAAAAAAGGCCAGTGAGTCCTAATCCCCAATTAGATACTATCTACAGACCAACAGACCCTAACTCTTCCCCCATCCACTACAGTCCCTTGCCAGGGCACGCACCCCTTTGAACAAGTGCATCCCAGCTCAGCTCACTAGGCATGTGCCAGGAGGAGATTCCTTTATTCCAGGAAGTGTTTTCCTACCTCTGAAGACCCCAATTAACTCCAGTGTGAATTCTTGCTAGTATCTCTAATTCTTGGTGGAAAAATTTCAGGGTGCTGCGTCTTGTACCATGGCAGGTTTCCATCAACTGCAAGACAAATTGCTCTCAATAGCTATTTAATAAGTCACGTGCTTGCTTTTTGATGTGTTGGGGTAATCCACTTTACCCTCCAAAGCCAGAAAGGTATAACCAGTTTGGAGAAACAGAGAAGAGTATTAGTGCCTAAATAGTATCCCTGGTGATTGCCAGGAAAACAAAAGAGATATACACGCATGTTTAGAATAAATTTTTTGTATAATTGCACCAGAAGAACCATGTGGACTTGGCCAAAATATGGCCCAGAGCTTATAATTAAGGACTGAGAAATGTGGTGGATTTGTACAGCTTCATTTTGGAAATACTGTTTAAATTAGCTTAAGTCACAAAGGAACATGAAGGCTCTTATATCCAGGAAGATTGCTGGAAAGTCATGGACCTATGATAAGACTGTCTCTCCAGCATTGCCAGTCATTCTCTTTGCCTCATCCTCTTTTCATGCAGAAAGGCTATTTCTGAGGCAGGACTACAGCACCAGTTTAGGTGCTCCCACAAGAAGAGAACTCCTTTCAACCATGCCAAAAGTCTATTCCAGGAAACATTCTGGTTGGACACATTTAGGTCAAGGGCCCATCCCTTGGACTAATTACTGTTATCAGAAGCATGCATCCTAGGATTGGCCAAGTCTCTGTAGTCAGGAGAGAGCAGGGTGATTGGTGGCCCCACAGAAGTACACAGAATGATTGGGTGGGCCACAAAGGAGAGGCAAAGGATGCCTTGACAGAAGAGGAAGGGAGAATGCTGGGAACACACACACACTTGCACAAAACAGATGACAAACCCCTCAGAAACCACCAGTATAACAGTAACTTTTCCAGATTCCAAAGTCTATAACTCCAAGTGTAAAAGAAATTCGATTATTTTGGCAACTCAGCAACAAGGGTGCACATATTATTGTTGCTATTATCCCGTTATGGAATTATTGATACATGCCAGGCACTGACCTAAGTGCTTTGCACACATTATCTCACTCAGCATGCTGTGAGGTACTTATTATTATCCTCAGGACACAGAGCGGGAAGTTGAGGCTTAGAAAAAGGAAGTGGCTCCTTCAAGCTTACACAGCCAGTACGTGTGGGAGCCTGGATGCAAACACAGGCTCTTACTACAATGCTATACCTGCTATACCATAGAGTGAAAAAATCACACGAGTAGAAGGCTGCAGACACCCAATTCACTACTACACACATTCCCTCCAAAAGGATCAAGGGCAAAAGACAACACAATACAGAACTGAGAACAGATTTTGAAAGCAGATGGACCCCAACTTACTAGTATGACTTTGGACAAATTATTTATCCTCCCTGTTCTTCAGCTGCCTCATCCATAAAATGGAAAAGTAATGCCTATCCCATAACAGTGCTAAAAATAAAGACTGCACACATGTATCTCAAAAATACGATGTGTCCCTTCTTCTTCCCTATTCTTTCTTGAACAAGAGGATAAATAAAAGAAAATATCCAAAATGGTCCTGATCACTTGAATAGGCAAATAAGCCCCTGACTACTGTACAATCTCATCTACAAATAAAAAGCCTTAAACATGCAAGTGAAAAATAATGGTAACACTTTTTGGTGGTTGGCAACTCTTCTTAAATACAAGTGTCTGCTTATGACTAGGGCATAGGGAAATGGGAATACCGGTTATTATTCACTGGGCACCTACTATATACCAGACACTGTGATGCATGTTTTACATTTGCTGTCTCATTTCATTCTCACAGCAGACTTCAGAGCTTCAAGCTTAACGCCTGCTCTAAATCCCTCTGTGGCTAATGGGACTATCAACTGGTCAAGCATTTACATGCATACACTTTGCTCCTGCAACCCTCTATCTAGAAATTAATCTTAGAGAAATAATCAGACATGCCAACAAAGATTTCTGCACAAGAAAGCTCATCATATCGGTGTATATCATTTAAAAATTCAAAAACACCTAGACATCCAGCTACAGTAAAAATTAAATTAGTTGTGATCCATCCACAGGATGAGTGTTACACAGCCCTTAAAATGAAGTTTTCCACTAACTGACTGATCGCTATCATTACTGCTACAACTCAAGTACTTTGCCTCTGCCAGCCACAAACAGACCTAAGCAGCTGTGCCCCGAACAGAAGATCCCTTATTAAGGAGAGCCCTTAGGCAGCCATGTTTTATATCACATGACCTCCATGGCCACGGTTGATTGGACCTTTGGCAAACACTGTTCACAAGAGCAGCCAATCCAGGAGCTGCCTAGCAGTGGACGCCACAGTCTGGCATGAAAAAATGAAGTGGACCAACCAAAGACTACCTTCAAGAATGTGAACTAGGAAATAGGGGGAAACACTACAATTCACTGTGGGAGCATAGCTGGGAATGCAATAACATAGACTGGTGTAGAAATGGTACACCAGGAGAGCCTGGATGGGTTATCCCAATTTAAAGTTACATTGACATGGAAATGGATTGGGTACAAATTATATAAATGGAGTGTAGTGAATGCACAAATTGGAAACCTGCTGATTTCATCAGGCCAGTAGATGTGATTTATTTGGTCACACAATGTTTTCTATATATAATTTGCATTAGTTAACAACATTTAAAATTAATTTATGTAAAAAATCAAATTTCTGCCGGGTACAGTCGCTTACACCTGTAATCCCAACACTTTGAAGCCAAGGACGGCAGATCACCTGAGGTCGGGAGTTCGAGACCAACCTGACCAACATGGAGAAATCTCGTCTCTGCTAAAAATGCAATATTAGCCAGGCATGGTGGCATATGCCTGTAATCCCAGCTACTCGGGAGGCTGAGGCAGGAGAAGTGCTTGAACCTGGGAGGCAGAGGTTGCAGTGAGCTGAGATCATGTCATTGCACTCCAGCCTGGGCAACAAGAGCAAAACTCCATTTCAAAAAAAAAAAAAAAAAATCAAATTTCTGATGATTTCCCCCAAAGATCAGGAACAGGCCAAACAAAACTATATGGGAGAAAAAGACAATGGTGATTATCCCTGGTGGGGTAGGGGTGGGGAGACACTAGAAAGGCAAATGAAGGAAATTCTAGGGTAGTTATAATGTTCTACAACTTGACAGCTATTTGGGTTACATAGATATATGTATTTGTCAGAATTCATTAAATGGTATATTTAAAATATATACACTTCACCTGTATATATTTTAAGTCCAAAAAGGGAGAACTGTAAATCAATATTGAGCTCTAGTTAATGACAAGAATGCTGAAGTGTGCAGGTGCAAAGTATACTGATATCTGCAACATACTTGGAAATGCATCCAAAAATAAAATGAAATAGTAGGTAAACGCAAGGATAGATGAATATGTATGTGGTAAATCAGATAGTAAACTATTAATTATAGCATCTCAATTTGAAAATTTTTATAACAAAATGAAAAAGAGGCAAATTTCTAGTGGCTGCCCCCTTTAGAGAGGGCAGGTGTTCTCCAGGTCACCACAATCCCCGCCCACTCTTTAATGTCTGTATCAGCCTACTTCACCTCTTTATGGGACCTTCCTGTATTCCAGTGGGCAATCTCTGAAACAGAGAGCAAACAAGACAACTGGAGAGGTGATAGGAGCAGGTACCCTGATACTAGAGTAGAGATCCATACCCTCCTGTTCCCAAGGTCCCTGTCACCAAGCATCTCTATCTGCCTTCTAGTTCCTTCCCTTCCAGAAGTCCAGTTGGTTAGTGTCACAGCCTGTGCTCCTCTGGAATCAGAGCCTGACATGAAAGCTGATACATGAGTAGTTTATTTAGGAGTGAGATTATCAGGGAGTAAAAGGAGGGACAGAGGAAACAAACAGTGACAAAGAAAGAGTCAGTACAAAAATATGTAACTGAGGTGTCCACTGCTGGGGTGACTAGTTGCTCCACTCAGGGGTCTTTCTAGAAGTCTTACAGAATGCACCTGAGAACTATCTACCTAAGGGACAAAAGGAAAGAATGTATCCCAAGAGATATCTGTTATAATCATCATGGAAGTTTCCATCCAATCATAATTGGAAGATTCCTTCCCAACATCCACTCCTCTCTTTGCTTCCCTGCTAACAAATTCTCCCCACCCCTGACTTTTTTTTCCCCCAATAGCAGTAGAGATATCTTGATCCCAGCTCCAGAGGGTGAATCATGATTGGTTAAATGTGCCATAATAATTTTATATCCATTGCCCACCCATTTGCCTAAAGATGACTGTGGAATCCAATTCCAGTGAAAGAAATGTAAGCAAACATCTTCTAGGGCAATCTCCAGAAAACCTTTTGATTTTCTGACAAAGAAAGACTAAGTTAGAAGTACCCAAGTTAGAAAGCCCATTTACTCATCTTTCTTCTTTCTACCTGGTACACGGAATTTATGCTTGGAGGTACAGCAGCCACATTGCAATTAGGAGGTGACAAATGTTATAACAAAACAAAAATTCTGGAAATGGTGGAGCAGAAAGGGAGAAAAATCCCAGGTCTCTGACAGCACTGGATCTGGACTTCTACCTCTGAACTTCATATGGGAGGAAATAACACCCACTAGTTCAACCCTCTGTAGTCCGCCTTCTCTTTGCAGCTAAATGCATTCTTAACATATACTCTTGGAATTTCCCAGGTGTTCAAGAACTTACTATCAACCTTTTCCTACCCACCATTCCTTGAAGCACTTGAGCAACCATGGCCTTATATCCAGAAAAAAAGATAAAGATTTCCCATCTCAGTAAATGATCTCAACCTTTTTTGTTTTGAGACATGGTCTCGCTCTGTTGCCCAAGCTGGAGTGCAGTGGTACAATCACAGCTCACTGCAGCCTCAACCCCATGGACTCCAGTGATCCTCTGACCTCAGCCTCCGAGTTGTTGGGATCACAGGCATGCACCACCATGCCTGACCTTTTGTTGTTGTTGTTGTTGTTGTTGTTGTTGTTGTTGTTGTTTTGTATTTTTGTAGAGACAAGGCTTCATCATGTTGCCCAGGCAGGTCTCAAACTCCTGGGCTTAAGGGATTTGCCCACCTCAGCTTCCCAAAGTGCTAGGATTACAGGTGTGAGCCACCACGCCCTGCCTTTCAAATGTTTTTCAACTCTTACCTCCTCAAAGAGTCATTGCGCCCAGGGTTAGACCATGTGTGACCTGGAAGAAGATTTGATTTAGCTAAGGCAGCTGTAATAATACAGAAGAGAAAGAAACAAAAGCAAGCATCTCCGCAGAGCTCAAAGCACCATTCACGAAAGAAAGTCACCTATTCCTGCTTCTCCTGGCAGTCGATTGAATTTGGAAACCTCCCATAAGGAAATCAAGCAGAAGAGTATGACATTCTATCTACCCACCCAACATGCCCATTGCTGTGAAAGATAGAGAAGCAAACACGGACAGAGGATTTATTTAAAGAGCTGTTCGGAAAACTAGAGAAAGGCACATGAAAGTAGAGAAGAGCTTATGGCAACAAAACACCATAAGAACGCAGAAAATAGGAAAAACTTCACTGAGTGGGACACAAAGAGCATTATCTTGAGAAAGACCAAAGAAGTGATACTTGAACAGCAGCAAGTGGGAAGAACTGATTAGGCGCTTTCGGAGACGTGAGTTCTGGTCAGAATTCTTCTGCTGATCTGTGGGACCATGATTTCATCTCTTGAATCTTCACTGAGCATCTGCTGTGTGTCAGCTCTGCTCAGCACCTGGAACACAAGAAGCCAGGATCCATTAGCTGGCTGTAGCGGTGCCCACCTGTAGTACCGACTACTTTGGAGTCTGAGATGGGAGGACTGCTTGAGCCCAGGAGTTGAAGGCTGCCCTGAGCTATGACCATACCACTACATACCAGCCTGGGCCACAGAGTGAGACCATGTCTCTAAAATATATTCTAAAATAAAAAACAAACCAGGTTCCTACACTGAAAGTGCTCATTTTTGCTTCTCAATTTCTCTTATTTTTCCTAGAGATCTTTGATTCTCAATCTCCTACAAGGAGGAATATTCTGCACCAGCTTCCCCAGGCTGTGTCCTGGGAAACATGCTCTTTTCCCCAGAAATGCCAAAGGGAAAAAGAAAGATTCTGTGAACAGATCCGTTGGAGACAGATGTTAGTTTACATCTTCCTCTAGACCTGTCCTGTCTAGTATAGACAAGAAGCTGTTTAAATTTAAGTTAAAATTTAAAATTCAGTTGCTTGGTCTCAATAGCCACACTTCAGTGCTCAACAGCTATTCATGGGTAGCAGCTACCTTACTGAACAGTGCAGAGAACAGTTCCATCATCACAGAAAGAACTTCTGGATGCCACCGCTATTGAAAAGTCAGGCTGAATCTGGGCATACTGCCTATGAGTTCACCCTGTTCTGCAAGGTTAAAATATATTTAAAAGATTAAAAAAAAGAAAATGAATTAAAAACATGTATAAGGGCACACTGCCCCCATTACAGGCTCTGAGAAAATTGATGTGCAGTAAAATAAAATGCCAAAATTTTCAGCCATCTTTGACATTTATTCTTTCCTATCACCCTTTATCATTATACAGCTTGGCACTTGACACAAGCAGATTTTTGCAGGACATGTTTCATAGAAGGAAAACTGAGGCCAGGTGTGGTGGCTCACACCTGTAATCCCAGCAGTTTGGGAGGCTGAGGCAGGTGGATCATCTGAGGTCAGGAGTTGAAGACCGGCCTGGACAACATGGTGAAACCTCATCTCTCCTAAAAATACAAAAATTAGCTGGGTGTGGTGGCATGTGCCTGTAATCCCAGCTCCTCGGGAGGCTGAAGTACAAGAATTGCTTTAAGGCAGAGGTTGCAGTGAGCAGAGATCACGCCACTGCACTCCAGCCTGGGCAACAGAGCAAGACTCTGTGTCGAAAAAAAAAAAAAAAAAAAAGGAAAACTGATCAGCTGTTCCTCAGTGTCTGACCACCTCTTTCCCAAGAAGCTCTTTTTTGTATTTAGATAACTTGCTATTTGCTCATTATTTCTGGCTTTCAACTCTGCCATTTGATGAGTGCAATCAAAATCCAAAGAAAAACAACCTCAGAGAACATGCAAAGACAATGTTGACAAGAGCTGCTATATTTGGAGAGAAAATGAGGAACAACTAATCTACCTAGAACAAGGAAAGAAATCATGAAATCAATTCTCATCCATTCACTGGATAGAATACCATCCTTCCCCTACAAGTAATAGTTCTAATGTATATGTGAAAAGTTGGAAATGCTCATAACCTGATATAAGTGAAAAATGAGGACACCGTGTTGCACATGTGCTATGATACTGACTGTGTAAAAACAAACTATATTTGGGGGAAAACAAAGCCAAATGTGGGCATGTTTGTGTTTAGGTCTTAGAATTTGGGTATTTTGTTTCCTTCTTTCCTTTATTTCTTAAATGTCTTTTCAAAGCACCTAGCATTTCCAGGAAAACAATTTTAAAAAATTAAAAAAATAAAATAAAAAAACACTGATAGAATGACAGCAAGATGCCTGTGGGGTTTGGGGGGTTTGCTGCTGATTGACTTTGGTCCATGGATTTTCTGACGCTGTTTCTATTCTGTTCAAGCAATTTGGGCAGTGTCAGCTCTCCACCCCTGCTGTAAAAATGCAAATGTGGTGGCCTCTCCCTACTCCCACTGCTCTGAGCAATTCTCCGTCACCCATGGCACGGAGAAGTTGCTAGGGATCCCTGTCTCCAGGCTTCCCTGATAGTTGCCTTGCCCGCACCATTTCTTCCCCTTGTGAAAGCCACTACCGGCCCATGATCCCGCCCTCCCAGCACCGGGTCCCAAACCCTAACTGCCTCTCAAAATTCACCTCCAATTCCTCTTCATTTACATCTTTCCCATCCACTCAGCTAGATAAGTCTTCCTGAGATGAAGTATGTGCCCAAACGCCCAGCCCTAATTCTGGTAGAGAGTGAATAGTTCAGTTTCCCTTCGCTTTCTCCCTCTTCTTTTAAAAAATTAAACACTTGATTAAACAAACAAATCATTTCTTTGCAAATACCAGCCTGCAGAAGTGTCTTTGGCAGATAGTTTTTCCTGTCGGTTCTTCTCTAATTTTTCCTTGAAACACCCACCGTTCATTTCCGCTCCCTCTGCGCCTTCCCCTAACGCCCACGACTTGGTAATAATTGGGAGGCCAGCGCCAGACTGAGTGGATTCAACAGTCATTAAGCAAAATGCAAAAGTTAAACCAGAGCCTCGCTGGATCGTACAGCTGCTTCTACACCTGAAGGGGAGCCACTTTTATTAAATTATGCATCCAGTGTGCCTTTTATTTCCTCAACGAGAACGTGGTTCATAAGTGGTTATGGGGATTACCTTAACCAATTAATTTCAACAATTTATAGCCTTGAGGCAATTTCACTGCATTACATAGTGGGTGGATTGAGGATTTGAGCTTATGAAAGAATAATGATTTGTGTTTTGAACTCTGGACATTCCGTGGGTCAGGGAATGTGTTGTTTGGTGTGCTGTACCTGTCCAGCTCTTCGGAGGTGGTCTCTCACTCAAGCTGGGTTACCCCCTCAGGAGATAGAGTCATAATATATAACTCTTCGCAGGGTTCTAATTTTGTCTACTGATCACAAGCACCTCATATGTTCAGGAAGAAAAATAATCAATAGCTTCCTGGTTAGACTGACCAGGATAATGGGAAATGGGCTTGAGGAGGGAGAGCAAATGCCAGGAGCTTGGCAGGCAGGTTTCTGGAACGATTTTGCTTTCAAAATCATATATAAGTAGCTGGGCCAGGCAACCTGATCTGTTGAGAAAAAGTCCTCCAAGGCCAACAGTGAAGAGTCTGACAAGCATTTGTTTTGGTCCTACTATGCACTGAGGGCAGCACAGGATGTAAGAATGAGTGAGACCCGGAGCCTGCCTGCCCTCAAAGGGCTTACGGTCTCCCAGGCACAGCTCTTGGAACAAAATAGGCTCCCATTTGTATTTGAGTACAGAAATCCTGCAATTCAATGTGGTAATACAGTAAAGAAACAAAAGATTTCAGTGGTGGGCTGGCTTCCCTATCTACCAGCCCTGTGACCCTGGGAAATATTCTTAACCTTTCTGCTCCTCAGCTTCCTCACCTTTAAAATTAGGATAATGGTAATGTCCACTTCTTGGGATTGTTATGAGGAGTAAATGTGTTGAGATTTGAAAAGCACTGGAACAGTATCTGGCTTAGGTTTCATTTTTTCATTCTGCTTAATGACTTGAAGGTAGTTTGAGCCCAGGACTGGCCTTCCAATTATTACCAAGTCATGGGAGTTAGAGGGTACAAGGATGAACTGCGGGTGGTCCAGGAGAAACTTGCAGAGGAACTGGCTGAAAAAAATAAAATAAAAGGTACGTGTTCAGCCTGACATTTGCAAAGAAATTATGTTCTATTCACTTAATATTTGAGGCATAATTTAGAAATAATAAGTCATCCTATAATTGATAATCAAATTTAAAAGTAAAGTACAAAATCAAACGCCACCATGTCCTCGGTACCCAAGGGAGGGACCTTCATTATTAACCTAGCTCCTGCTTCTAGAAACTCTCAGGACATAATAAATATCAAATAATATGATGAAAGCCAAAATATAGACAAGGCATTTAAGAGAAGCAACTATTTTTATAAAAAGTCCTTTGTTGGATCTTGTCTATCACTTAGGATCCAGGCATGAAATAAATGGCATGCTCAAGAGAGACAATTAAAAAGAATTTAACAAAGGATCGACTTACAAAGGTGTGGCCATAATTAAGGAAAACCAACAAGGAGTGAGGAAATCCCCAGGAGCTGGAAATAGCAGGACGCCATCCCCAGCCTGGACCTGAAAGGGAATGTGGTTGTGGGGCCCAGAACCTGGAGAGACCCAAAACCGGATGAACGTGCCACCTGACAGGTGCCGTTACTTAAGGGGAGGAGCTCAGCCTGCCATCACATGATATTGTGGCTCGAGCTTCAATCTCTTGATGGCTCCCATTGAACAAACCCAGCTGGAAACCAGGGAACTAAGGACCATGATTGACGTAGCACACACAGGTCGTCCTGCCAGGACCAAGAGCATTATGGGATTAAGAGGCACACAGGGAAAATCTGGCACATCTCAACTGTAAAATTAGGATAATAATGGTAACTTGTCAGAGAACTAGTCTGATCATTAGATAAAAAGATACATAAAGCACAGTCTCTCACACATATTAATGCTCAATAAATGTTAGCTTATTATAGGATTATTAGTTCACATAATAAATTTACCTCTAAAGTATGGGGTATAAATACTGATGTTTTCAAATAACTATAGAAGTGAATTTGTAACATCCCCTGCCCATCGAGAAAGAAACAGTTCTTACAAAATAGAAATGATTTTTATGCAAAGAACCTGCTGTTCCAAGTTTATAGAAATTGATTCAATATTTTGTTCAATATTTGCCCTAATTCCTGTGTCAAAATCTGTTGTAAAAAATTTAGGTTTATCTATAGCCTGAGACATACAATGGTCTGAGTGGTATTTCACCACAAAGATTCCTGAAGAAAGTTTTACTTATTAGATCTTCCCCTCTTGAAAGCAAAAGATGAGTTTTTTGTTGTTGTTGTTGTTGTTGTTGTTGTTTTTTTTTGAGACAGAGTCTCGCTCTGTCACCCAAGCTGGAGTGCACTGGCCAGATCTCAGCTCACTGCAAGCTCCGCCTCCTGGGTTCATGCCATTCTCCTGCCTCAGCCTCCTGAGTAGCTGGGACTACAGGCGCCCGCCACCTCGCCCGGCTAGTTTTTTGTATTTTTTAGTAGAGACGGGGTTTCACCGTGTTAGCCAGGATGGTCTCGATCTCCTGACCTTGTGATCCGCCCACCTCGGCCTCCCAAAGTGCTGGGATTACAGGCTTGAGCCACCGTGCCCAGCCAAAAGATGAGTTTTTGAAAACTGAAATACTGATCGAAAGCTCAACACTCAAATGTAACAAATAACATTGCTATCAATAGTATTTATATTGGAGGATTTTCATTTCTTGTGGTAATTTTGTGCCAGGTATATCCAGGGATTTGTACCAGCCTGTGGCAACCCTGGCTGTATAGGTGAGCAACCTATAGTTACAAGCCCTAGGTACACCTGGATTATGTGCACCTTCATCTGGAATGGAAGCCAGAGTGCCTGCTTCAAATCATACCTCTACAACTTAGTAACTAATGACCTTTGGCAAATTACCCTTTCAGGGCCTCGGTTTTTCCATCTATAAAATGGGAATAATAATAGCACATGCCTCAAAGAGCCACTGTGAAGATTAAATGAATAAATGAGTGCAAAGCACTTAGCATGGTACCTGGCATTCATTCATTGAACAAATATTTACTGAGCATCAACTATGTGCTAAGTACTGTTTTAGGCACTGAGGTTACAGGGGAAAAACCCTGCCTTCCTTGATTTTCCCCAAGTAGAATTACTTGGGGAAACCAGGCTATAAAAATAATAAACAGGCAAATTATAGAGCATGTTAGAAGGTAATGAATTTCATAGAAAAAGTAAAGCAAGAGAAAGGGGCATCCAGGCAGCCAGCAGGAGTCAGGATTATGATTTTAACAAGATACGAGGGAAGACTTCACTGAGATGACCTTTTAGCTGTAGCATTTGAGGATGATGCGGTGTGAGAGATGGGGATATTTGGGGAGTGTTCCAGGCAGCAGAAAATTGCCAGTGCAAAGGTCCTGAGGCAGGATATTCTCTGTCACGTTCAAGGAAGAGTCATGGGGTCAGAAGGGATCAATAGCAATATATCTTGAAGGTAGAATCAGGAGGATTGGGTATGGTGAGATGTGAAAGAAAGAAGAGTCAGGGTGATCCCAAGGGTTTGTCTTGGGCAAGTAAAGGGATGGCATTGCCCTTTCCTGGGGCAGTGAGTCTACCAGCCTACTCTTTTGTATTTTTTTTAATTTACATCCACTTTTCATTCGTTCATAGATTTTACACAACTTTTAACATAAACGTAGTGAAATCTCAAGGATAAGAAGGCTATATATACATATACACACACACATATATACATACATATATACACATATATACACACACATATATATACACACACACACACACTTTTTTTATATATATATATGGCTTCTTCTATTCATTCTTCAGGATGGAAGGAAATTTCCAAAGGGCAAAATGTGTGAGATTTAACAATGGAAAAATACATATGAAATTTGTTTAACTGGCTCCACTTAAGACCAGGCACAGCACAATAAATATAGAACTGCATTATCTTTTTAAAATTTTGTATTGCTTTATAATGAAAAACTCCAGGATTTGATCTGGACTCTCATTTAATGCCAAAGCTGGTCCTCCACTCCATATTCCCGTTCATTGGCAATTAAACCTCAGTCCCTCCAGGACACCCTGGACACAGCGTCTGAACTAAACCATCAACAGAGTATATTGAGGACACTTTTCCACTCAGCATTAATTCCTGGGCTAAGTTAGCTTGAATTAAAGCTCAGTGAAATGGAAGTGATTTGCCAAGGGCCCCGTCACAAGTCAGAACTAGGGTTTCCAGCTTATAAAAACTCATCCTGCTTGGCATGAAAAATAATTCTCCTCTAAAGCAGCAGTTCTTAACCTTCTGGGGATCCTGGACCACTCTGAGAACCTGATGGAAATGATAGACCACATCCCCTGGAAGGCACCTAGGCATACACAGCTGCATAGATCGTTTCTGGAGGTTCATAGGCCCTCCTCTTTAAAGCTCACCTGTAAACCTGCTCAGGAAACCTGGGCCATGAGGCAAAGTTGAAAATAACTACATTGACTGGGCGCAGTGGCTCAGGCCTGTAACCCTAGCACTTTGAGAGGCCGAGACAGGAGGATTACTTTAGGCTGAGAGTTCAAGACCAACCTAGCCAACATAGCAAGATCCTGTCTCTTTTTAAAATTTTTTTAATTTATTAAAGACATTTAAAAATAAGAAAATAACTAAATTTTTCCTAGATATTTGTTATTATTTTGAATAGATGATAGATATACAAGGTAGAAAAACACCAAAATAAAAGAGGATAAAGGGTATTAGATGGCACACTCCTTTCTTTTAGCATCTCAGTTCTCGTGACCAAATGCATTCACCCCAACAGGTCCTACTATAGACACCCAGAGATGAAGGGAGGGGTGTCCCTTGATTTTCGCACAGAAGGTAGGTTCTTGGTTTTTCTCACTTGACTAGCTCTTATTGGTTAATATTTAGGGATCTTTTCATCTCTTGCCATTAAAGAAAATGTTATGATAAATAACCTTGAACGTCACTGTTTATGCTCATTTAGGAGTGTATCTGTAGCAAAAGCTCCCAGAAGTGGGATTGCAGGTCCCTAGGACGTGTGCATTTTACATTTAATAGATCTTCCAAGTTGCCCTCCACAGGAGCTCTACCAATTTACACTTCCACCAACAAAATTACCAAGTATTTTAATAACACTACCACATACTTCTCAGAACTCAAACTATTACATTTTTTAGTAAAAGAAATCCATTATAATTAAATCTTTCCTGACTTCTCTTAAATAGTCCATGTTCATCCCACAAATGATTCTTACAAATAAAAAATAACAGTCTAAAACACATTTACACTTACCTCCGGCCAAAAAGCAAAGGCAGGCACACAGGTTAGCCTTCAGAATACTCATCTGTTAAGAGGGACTCTTTCTTGACAATAATCCCTCCACCCCATGATTTTAAATGGATAGACACCCCATTGTTAATATCTTATGAGAATTGAAATTTGTTTCAGTTCCAAAGGAACTTCATATGAACAATCCAGAACAGAGAGAAAAGTGTGAAAGATCAAAATCCCCAGGGAAAAGAAAAAATGTCAAGGTCAGAATCCATTCTCATGTCAATTAGTTCCGGGGAAGAGCTATCGAATCACAGTTTCCAATGTTGCCAAAGCAGTTGCTCATTAACACAAATTGAGACCAGGTCTAACCCTTCTGTTTTCCCTTCATTCTGAGTAGAACAACTCATGCTTTCAGAATTGGATACATGGCGCCAAGCACATCTAAGAATAAATAAGAAATGTTATTAAACGAAGTGTATGGGGAGAAAAGTGCATTTGAACCCAGATGGATCAGACAAGATTCTGTCCATGAGTTGCAAGGGACTAAAGATTCAATTCTAACTGGCTTAGGAAAAAATAAAAGTTCAGAGATAGATCATCCATCAGGCACATTTTGATTCAGGTGTCAAGCAAACACCATCCAGGAATCGTCTCCCCCCATCTCTTGGCTCTGCCCTTCTTCACACTGACATTCTCATGAAAAATGGTTTCCAGCAACTGCAGACCTGAATCCCATCATGGGAAAGACAGCATCTCCTCCTCTGAACACCTGAGACAAAACTGCTGGACTCTGAAACAGACCCCAAACCATGGTCATCATTGCACTGGTCCTGCACCTTAGAGGAAGGAGGAGGATAAAGTTTGTTTCCACTCTTCTTATTCCACCCTCTCTCTTGAGAAACATCCTCCTGGGTAAGGGAAGAATGGGTTCAAAGGAAATATACTGGCTTTTTATTAGCAGATGCTATTCGTAGTTCCCTCCTGACTCTCAAATGTCCCATTGATATGGTTTGGCTGTGTCCCCACCCAAATCTCATCTTGAATTGTAGCTCCCACAATCCCCACGTGCTGTGGGAGGGACCCGGTGGGAGATAATTGAATCACGGGGACAATTTCCTTCTTGTGGTAGTGAATACGTCCCAAGAGATTTGATGGTTTTATAAGGGAAAACTCCTTTCATTTGGTTCTCATTTTCTCTTGCCTACCACCATGTAAGACATGCCTTTCACCTTCCGCCGTGACTGTGAGGCCTCCCCAGCCATGTGGAACTGTAAGTTCATTAAACCTCTTTTTCTTTATAAATTACCCAGTCTCTGGAATGTCTTTATCAGGAGTGTGAAAACGGCCTAATACACCTGTCGAGGTGGACATCCTAATGCCAACTCCATCAGGTAGCATGTCAGAGAATTATTTAAAAAATGCTCTCTCTCACTTTTATTAGGACCCCTTGATAATGCACCATTTCCTAAAAGAGATTATAACTTTCTGGCCTACACCTTGTAGGCTCCCTTAACTCTTGCCTTAAGGTTACTCTTTGGAGTCCCTTGCCCTGACTGACATCCTACTGTGGCTCACAGCCAGTTGCTTGCCACAGCATCTTCTTGACCCATGGGAAAATGGGCATTACAGTCCCAGCAACCTTAGCAAGTGCAGGGAGCTTCCTCTGCTACCTTTTCTTTCTTTCTCCCACCATTTGGAGCTGCTCTAGACAGCTCCCTGCCTTCAGGCTCCTCTAGGCAAGGAGCAGGCACCAGACCCCTTGCCCCCAGAATGTCCAAATGCCTGCATGTCAGGCTCTCTTAAACTCTCGCTTGTGTTCTGCTCCAGAAAAGTACTGGGGGTATGGGGTGGAAGGTCCACAGATTTTGATAATAGCCAAAAAGTAGAAACAATACAGAGGTCCATCAACTGATGATGAATGCATAAATAAATCGTGGTACATTCACACAGTGAAATACCATTCTACACTAAAAAGAAATAAAATTGGAACAACTGGATATCCACATGCAAAAGAATGAATTTGAACCTCTACCTCACAACATATACAAAAATTAACTCAAAATGGGTCAGAGACCTAAATGTAAAAGATACAACTATAACACTTTCAGAACAAAGCATAGGGGTAAATCTTCATGACCTTAGACTTGGCAATGAATTCTTAGAAATTATAACAAAAGCACAAACAACAATGAAAAATAGACAAATTGGACCTCATCAAAGTTAAAAACGTTTGTTCATCAAATGACACTTTGAAGAAGGTCAAAAGACAACTTACAGAATGGGAGAAAATATTTAAAAGTTATATATCTAATAAAAGTCTAGTATCCAGAATATATGAAGAATTATTGCAACTTAACAACAAAAAGAAAAACAACCCAATTTTTAAACTGGGCAAAAGACCTGAATTGTTATTTCTCTAGAGAAGATACACAAATGGCTAATAAGCACATGAAAATTGCTTATGACACGACATCATTAGTCATTAGGAGATGTCTTCTTACACTCACTAGAATGGCTATAACCTAAAAAATAGAAAATAAGTGATCACACAGATGTAAAGAAATTGGAATTCTTGCACATTACTGGTGGAAATGTAAAATGGTGCTGTCACTTCGGAAGAAAATACTTTGGCAGTTCCTCAAAAAGTTAAATATAAAATTATCATATGACTTAGAAATTCCACCCCTAGGTATATACCCTAAGGAACTGAAAACAAATATTCAAATACTTACACACAAATGTTCACAGCAGCACTATTCACAATAGCCAAAAGGTAGAAATAATTCAAATGTCCATCAGCTAATGAATGGATAAACAAAATGTTACATATCCTTACAATGGAATATTATTCAGCCACAAAAAAGGATAAAATACTGATATATGCTACAACGTGGATGAATCTCAATAACATTACACTAAGTGGAAAAAAATAAACTAGACATCAACAGTAACATATTGTATGATTCCATCCAGAACAGATAAATCCATAGAAACGTAAAGCAGATTCGTGGTTGTCAGGAACTGGGGGAAGGAAAAATATGGGTAATGACTGCTTCCTGAGGTTGGGGTTTCTTTTTGTACAGATGAAAATATCTTGGAACTAGATAAAGGCAATGGGATGGTTGCAAAATATTCTGAAAGTAAATGTCACAAAATTGAACACTTTAAAATAGTTAATAGTTATTTTTCTATTATATGAATTTTATCTCAATTTTCTTAAAATAATTTTTAAGAAATAAATGAAGTACTGACACATTCTATAAAATGAATGTGCCTTGAAAACATCATGCTAAATAAAAGAAGCCCATCACCAAGCATAACATACTGTATGATGCCAGGATAGGCAAGTCTGTGGAGACAGAAAGCAGATTAATGGTGGTCTGGAGCTGCAGGGAGATGCCAGGCCTGGGGCATGACAGCTAAAGAGTGCATGATTTATTTTTAAAAGGATAAAAACGTTCTAAAATTGGCCGGGTGCGGTGGCTCAAGCCTGTAATCCCAGCACTTTGGGAGGCCGAGACGGGCGGATCACGAGGTCAGGAGATCGAGACCATCCTGACTAACATGGTGAAACCCCGTCTCTACTAAAAAAAATACAAAAAACTAGCCGGGCGAGGTGGCGGGCGCCTGTAGTCCCAGCTACTCGGGAGGCTGAGGCAGGAGAATGGCGTGAACCCGGGAGGCGGAGCTTGCAGTGAGCTGAGATCTGGCCACTGCACTCCAGCCTGGGCGACAGAGGGAGACTCCGTCTCAAAAAAAAAAAAGAAAAATAAAAGAAAAATAAAAATAAAAATAAATGTTCTAAAATTGATTGAGGTGATTGCTGCACACCTCTGTGAACATAATAAAAGCCATTGAATTGTATATACTTTAAATGGATGGAGGGTAAGGAATGATAACTCAAAGAAGCTGATAAAAACTAAAACAAACAAAAAAAAACTGAGCTTAGAAGAAGATTGTGGCCCAGAGCCTCTGGACAAAGAGAAATCCTTGCTAGCACTTTGCATTCAGCCTGTGTATTTAGGACCCAGTCACACTGGGCCAGATTTCTGAACTATAAAACTATCAACTAATAAGTGAGGGTTGTTTTAAGCTACTAAGCTTGAGGTAATTTGTTACACGGCAATAGAAAACTAATACACGTGCCCTTGAGCTGCAGGAGAGATTTCCAGATGGTTCTGTGAATCTTTGAGTTCCCATTTTGCAGAGGAGGAGGAACTGCCAATCGATGGGATGAGCCTAGGAGGAAGACAACCTCCCTCAAATTACTGAGCTCAACAATAATGAGACATAAGCAGGAAGGCAGCCACCACAACCAGGCTGAAAACTGAAACCATGGAGCCACACAGCTGGGCCAATAGCACAAGGAGAACTACAAACTCCGTCCCTCTTTCTCATACACTGACTGCACTTTGTTTCTTTCCTTCGTAGGACTCATGAGAATTGACATACAGACTGTGTATTTTCTTCTTTCTTTATTCACCTCTGTCCCCATCACTAAAATGTAAACACCAGTGGTGGACAGGATCACGTCTACCTTCTTCAATATCTATTTTCCCAGCTCCTATCAGAGTGTCAGGCCTAAGAAAGCACCCAATAAAAAAAATGGATGGGTCAGACACAGTGGCTTGTGCCTGTAATCCCAGCACTTTCAGAGGCCAAGGCAGGAGGATGCCTTGAGCCCAGAAGTTTAAGACTAGCCTGGGCAACAAAGTGAGACCCTGTCTCTACAGAAAATCAAAAAATTAGCCAGGTGTGCTGACACATGCCTGTAGTCCCAGCTACTTGGGAAACTGAGGTAGGTGGATCACTTGAGCTCAGCAGGTTGAGGCTGCAGTGAGTCATGACAGCACCATTGCACTTCAGCCTGGGCAACAGAGCAAGACTCTGTCTCAATAAATAAATAAATAATAAAAAGAAAATGGATAAATGACTGCTGCTGACCAGCAAGGTGGGATTACAGAGTTATGCTTTCTGAATCCCAGACTAGCTCCACTCATGTCTTGGTCATCTCCCACCAAGGTAAAAAGATTTAGTAGCTTTATTTTACAGATGAAGAAGTGAGAGTCAGAGAGATTAAGAGACTACACAGCTGCATAAAGAGAAGAGTCAAGATTGGAACCCACTTTCACCTGACTCCAAAACACCAGGTTTCTCCCACTACTCTCCAATGCCTCCAATCTTCAAGAGAAGGCCTCTTCACAGGCAACAACAACAAGAATAGACAAACAGGACTACCTACAACTAAAAAGCTTTTGCAGAGCAAAGGAAGCAATTAACAGAGTGAAGAGACAACCCACAGAATGGGAGAAAATATTTTCAAACTATACATCTAACAAGAGGTTAACATCAAGAATATATAGGGAAGTTAACAGCAAAAACTAAAATGTAAACACCAGTGGTGGACAGGATCTCGTCTACCTTCTTCAATATCTACTTTCCCAGCTCCTATCAGAGTGTCAGTTTATAACCCTATTTTTACAGGAGCGAAAAGACCTTAATAGACCTTTCTCGAAAGAAGACATTCAGATGTCAGGTATCTGGGAAAACGTTCAACATCACTAACCAACAGAGACACACAAATCAAAACCATAATGAGACACCACCTCACTGCAGTTAGAATGACTATAGTCAAAAAGATAAGAGAAAACAAGCATTGGCAAGGATGTGAAGAAAGGGGAACATTGACGCATCGTTGGTGGCAGTGTAAATTAGTACAGCCACTATGGAAAACTGTATGGAGGTTCCTCAAGACATTAAAACTATAATTACCATATGATCCAGCAATCCCACCACTAGGTATATATCCAGTGGAAAGGAAATCAGTACATGGAAGAGGTATCTGCACTCCCATGTCTACTGCATCGCTTTTCACAACAGCCAAGATGTGGAATCAATCCAAGCATCCAACAACGGATGAATAGATTTTTTAAAAAATGTAATCCCAGCACTTTGGGAAGCTGAGGCAGGCAGATCACAAGGGCAGGAGATTGAGACCATCCTGGCCAACATGGTGAAACCCCGTCTCTCCTAAAAATACAAAATTTAGCTGGACATGATGGCATATGCCTGTAATCCCAGCTACTAGGGAGGCTGAGGCACGAGACTCCCTTGAACCGAGAGGAGTCGGAGGTTGCAGTGAGCTGAGATCACACCACTATACTCCAGCCTCATGACAGAGCGAGAATCCGTCAGAAAAAAAAAAAAAAAAAGGAAAGGAAAAAGAAAATATGGCACACATACACAATGGAGTACCATTCAGCCATAAAGAAAGAATGAAATTCTGTCATTTGTGACATGAACGGACCTGGAGAACACTATGTTAAGTGAAATAAGCCAGACACAGGAAGACAAAAACCACATGATCTCACTCATACGTGGAATCTGAACAAGCAAGCAAACAAAAACCAGTTGTTATCATAGAATGAAGAGAATAGACCAGTAGTTACCAGAGACTTGGGAGGGGAGGGGAGAAGTAAGGAGGAGAGAGGTTGGTCAACAGGTACAAAGTTATAATTACATAGGAGGGATAAGTTCTGGTGTCCTATTGCACAGTGGGTTGAATGGCAAGGTACAGTGTATTACAAAACAGCTATAAGAGAGGTTTTCAAATGTCCTTGCCACAAAGAAATAAGTGCATGGGGTGATGGTCACATTAAGTACCTTCATTTGGTCATTACACAACTATATATGTATTGAAGCACCAAATTGTGCACTTACTCCAAAATTACATTAAAAATATATAAATAAGAAAAACAGGTCATGGTGGATGGGAGACAGGACTAGATTGCAGCTCCGGACAACAGCTTGCAGAGGCTTACACTGTGAATTTTAGCTCCAGATTGACTGCAAGAACAAACCAGCAATTCTAAGAGTACCCACAGACCCTCTGAAGGAAGCAGACTGCTCCTGTAGGACCCAGGAGACACCCCAAATACTGTGAGTGCTCCAACCGTGGAAGTAGGAAAGGGAGACCCTCCTCTCCCGAATACATGCCCCCACTGGAATAAGCTGAAGATCTGTTTGCAGCAGAAGTTTCTGACTTTACCTGGAGCTGAGTTAATTTCAAGAGCCGGGCAAAATACAGGGGTAGAGGAAGCAGCGGTTGGTTGAAGGAAGGTTGTTGCATCCCCTAGCAGGTCATTCCTGCCTGGCACCATGAGGATCCATCGGGAGGGTGACCAGAGGAGCAGCAGGTAAAAATCCACAGGGAGAAGGACTTCTCTAGCTGAACTTTGTAACAATTTGAACAGGGCGAGAAGCCTCCTGGCGAGAACTTTGGGGAGGATGCAAATCCGGTGTGCGGACACCACAGGTGGGGGAAGAACCAAGCCCTTCTCTTTCGCAGCTGGGAGGCAGGTAGCCTGGGGAAAGTTTTCAAACCCATCAGGCCCTCCACCTGGAAACAGACTCAGGGCTGTTGGGGGCGGAGGGATGGGCACGGCGGGAGTGAGAGCAGTCCTTCGGTTTGCATGGGAGCTGGGTGAGGCCTGTAACTGCTGACTTTCCCCCACTTCCCTGACAACCTGCTTGACTCATCTGAGGCAGCCATAATCCTCCTGGATACCCAGCTCCAGTGACCTGGGAATCTCACCCCCACCCCCAACAGCAGCCACAGCAAGACCCGCTCAAGGAGAGTCTGAGCTCAGATACGCCTAACCCCACCCCCACCTGATAATCCTTCCCTGTACACCCTGGTAGTGGAAGACAAAGAGCATATAATCTTGGGTGTTCTAGGGTCCCGCCCACTGCCAGTCCCTCTCTATTTTACTACAGCTGATGCTTTCTGTAAAGCACCACCTCCTGGCAGGAGGCCAACCATCACAAAATCAGAGCATGAAACCACCAAAGCTAAGAACCCTCATGGAGTCCATTGCACCCCACTGCCACCTCCACTGAAACAGGCTCAGGTATCCACAGCTGAGAGACCCATAGACGGTTCACATCACAGGACTCTGTGCAGACAACCCCCAATACCAGCCTGGAGCAGGGTAGACTCACTGGGTGACTAGACCCAGAAGAGAGACAACAATCACTGCAGTTTGGCTCATAGGAAGCCACATCCATAAGAAAAGGGGGAGAGTACTACATCAAGGGGACACCCCATGGACAAAAGAATCTGAACAACAGCCTTCAGCCCTAGATCTTCCCTCTGACAGAGCGTACCCAAATGAGAAGGAACCAGAAAACCAACCCCGGTAATATGACAAAACAAGGCTCTTTGACACCCCCAAAAAGTCACGGTAGTTCACCAGCAATGGATCCAAACCAAGAAGAAATCCCTGACTTACCTGAAAAAGAATTCAGGAGGTTCGTTATTAAGCTAATCAGGGAAGGACCAGAGAAAGGCAAAGCCCAATGCAAGGAAATCCAAAAAATGATACAAGAAGTGAAGGGAGAAATATGCAAGAAGATAGATGCTTAAATAAAAAACATCAAAACTTCAGGAAACTTTGGACACACTTTTTAGACGTGTGAAATGCTCTGGAAAGTCTGTGATAGAATTGAACAAGTAGAAGAAAGAAATTCAGAGCTCAAAGACAAGGTCTTTGAATTAATCCAATCCAACAAAAACAAAGGAAAAAGAATAAGAAAATATGAACAAAGTCTCCAAGAAGTCTGGGATTATGTGAAACTACCAAACTTAAGAATAATCGGTGTTCCTGAGAAAGAAGAGAATTCTAAAAGCCTGGGAAGCATATTCTGAGGAATAATCGAGGAAAACTTCTCCAGCCTTCCTAGAGACCTGGACATCCAAATACAAGAAGCACAAAGAACACCTGGAAAATTCATCACAAAAGGATCTTCACCTAGGCACATCGTCATCGCAAAAGGGTCTTCACCTAGGCACATCGTCATCGCAAAAGGGTCTTCACCTAGGCACATCGTCATCGCAAAAGGGTCTTCACCTAGGCACATCGTCATCGCAAAAGGGTCTTCACCTAGGCACATCGTCATCGCAAAAGGGTCTTCACCTAGGCACATCGTCATCGCAAAAGGGTCTTCACCTAGGCACATCGTCATCGCAAAAGGGTCTTCACCTAGGCACATCGTCATCGCAAAAGGGTCTTCACCTAGGCACATCGTCATCGCAAAAGGGTCTTCACCTAGGCACATCGTCATCGCAAAAGGGTCTTCACCTAGGCACATCGTCATCGCAAAAGCGTCTTCACCTAGGCACATTGTCATCAGGTTATCCAAAGTGAAGACAAAGAAAAGAACCTTAAGAGCTGTGAGACAGAAGCATCAGGTAACCTATAAAGGAAAACCTATCAGATTAACAGCAGATTTCTCAGCAGAAACCCTACAAGCTAGACGGGATTGGGGCCCTATCTTCAGCCTTCTCAAACAAAACAATTATCAGCCAAGAATTTTGTATCCCCCAAAACTAAGCATCATATACGAAGGAAAGATACAGTCGTTTTCAGACAGACAAATGCTGAGAGAATTTGCCATTACCAAGCCACCACTACAAGAACTGCTAAAAGAAGCTCTAAATCTTGAAACAAATCATGGAAACACATCAAAACAGAATCTCTTTAAAGCATAAATCACACAAATATAAACAAAATATATGTTAAACATATATATGTTTATAAAACAAAAATAAATGTTAAAAAGCTGAAAAAAAAAAAAAACCACAGTACATAGGCAACAAAAAGCACGATGAATGCAACGTTACCTCACACTTCAATACTAACATTGAATGTAAATGGCCTAAATGTTCCACGTAAAGATGCAGAACCGGCCTGGCATGGTGGCTCACGCCTGTAATCCCAGCACTTTGGGAGGCTGAGGCGGGCAGATCACAGTCAGGAGATCGAGATCATCCTGGCTAACACAGTGAAACCCCATCTCTACTAAAAATACAAAAAATTATTCGGGCATGGTGGTGGGTCCCTGCACTACCAGCTACTCAGGAGGCTGAGGCAAGAGAATGGTGTGAACCCAGGAGGTGGGGTTTGCAGTAAATGGAGATCATACCACTGCACTCCAGCCTGGGTGGCAGAGTGAGACTCCATTTCAAAAAAAAAAAAAAAAGATACAGAACCACAGAATAAATAAGAACTCACCAACCAACTATCAGCTGCCTTCAGGAGACTCACTTATCACATAAGGACTCACATAAACTTAAAATAAAGGAGAGGAAACAGGTATTTCATGCAAATGGACACCAAAAGCAAGAAACAAAACAAATTTTAAAGCACCAGCAGTTAAAAGAGACAAAGAGGGACATCATATAATGGTGAAAGGCCTTCTCCTATCACAATCCTAAGCATATACGCACCTAACGCTGGAGCTCCCAAATTTATAAGACAATTGCTAATAGACCTAAGAAATGAGATAGACAGCAATGCAATAATAGTGGGGGACTTCAATACTCCACTGACAGGTCATCAAGACAGAAAGTCAACAAAGAAACAATGGATTTAAACTATACCTTGGAGCAAATAGACTTAACAAATATATACAGACCATTTCATCCAACAACTACAGAATATACATTGTATTCCACAGTACATGGAACTTTCTCCAAGATAGACCATATGATAGGCCATAAAACCAGCCTCAATAAAGTTAAGGTAATTGAAATTATATCAAGCACTCTCTCTGACCACAGTGGAATAAACCTGGAAATTGAAACTCAAAACTATTGAAGCTCAAAAGATCATTCAAGGCTACTATGAACATCTTTACGCACATAAACTAGAAAACCTAGAAGAGATGGATAAATTTCTGGAAAAATACAATGCTTCTAGCTTAAATCAGGAAGAATTAGATACCCTGAACAGACCCGTAACAAGCAGCGAGATTGAAATGGTAATTAAAAAATTACCAATAAAAAAAAGTCCAGGACCAGATGATTCAGAACAGAATTCCACCAGACGTTCAAAGAAGAATTGGTACCAATCCTTTTGACACTATTCCACAAGATGGAGAAAGAAGGAACCTTCCGTAATTCACTTTATGAAACCAGCACCACCCTAATACCAAAAGCAGAGAATCAAATCAATAACTCAACCTTTTTTACAATAGCTGCAAAATAAAATAAAATAAAATACTTAGAAATATACCTAACCAACGAGTTGAAAGACCTCTACAAGGAAAACTGCTTAAATCCTAGCTTAAATCAGGAAGAATTAGATACCCTGAAAACCTCTACAAGGAAAACAAAACACTGCTGAAAGAAATCATAGACAACACAAACAAATGGAAACACATCTCATGTTCATGATGGGTAGAGTAACATTGTGAAAATGACCACACTGCCAAAAGCAATCTACAAATTCAGTGTAATCCCCATCAAAATACCATTGTGATTCTTCACAGAATTAGAAAAAACATTTCTAAAATTCACATGGAACCATAAAAGACCCCACATAGCCAAAGAAAGACTAAGCAAAAAGAACCAAGCTGGAGGCATCACATTACCTGATTTCAAACTATACAATAAGGCCATAGTCACCAAAACAGTGTGATACTGGTATAAAAATAGGCACATAGACGAATGGAACAGAATAGAGAACCCATAAATAAACCCAAGTACTTACAGCTAACTGATCTTCAACAAAGCAAACAAATACATAAAGTGAGGAAAGGACACCCTTTTCGACAAATGGGGCTGAGATAACTGGCAAACCACATGTAGGAGAATGAAACTGTACCCTTCTCTCTCACTGTATACAAAAATCAACTCAGGGTGGATTAAGGACTTAAACTTAAGACCTGAAACTGTAAACATCCTAGAAGACAATATTGGAAAAACCCTTCTAGATATTGGCTTAGGCAGGGATTTCATGACCAAGAACCCAAAAGCAAATGCAAGAAAACAAAGATAAATAACTGGGACCTAATTAAACTAAAGAGCTTTTGCACAGCAAAAGGAACAGTCAGCAAAGTAAACAGACAACCCACAGAGCAGAAGAAAATCTTCAGAATCTATACATCTGACAAAGGACTAATATCCCGAATCTAAAACAAATTCAAATAAATCAATAAGAAAAAAAAAATCCCATCAAAGAGTGGGCTAAGGACATGAATAGACAGTTCTCAAAAAAAGATATAAGTGGCCAACAAGCATATGAAAAAATGCTCCACATCACTAATGATCAGGGAAATGCAAATCCAAACCACAATGCGATACCACCTCACTCCTGCAAGAATGACCATAATCAAGAAATCCAAAAGCAGTAGATGTTGGGGTGGATGCGGTGTACAGGGAACACTTCTACCCTGCTGGTGGGAATGTAAACTATTACACCACTATGAAAAACAGTGTGGAGATTCCTTAAAGAACTAAAAGTAGAACTACCATTTGATCCAGCAATCCCACTACTGGGTATCTACCCAGAGGAAAAGAAGTCATTATTCGAAAAAGATACTTGCACATGCATGTTTATAGTGGCATGATTCACAATAGCAAAATCGTGGAACCAACCAAATGCTCATCAGTCAACGAGTGGATAAACTGTGGAATATATATATACACAATAGAATATTATGCAGCCATAAAAACGAATGAATTAACAGCATTTGCAGTGACCTGGATGAGATTGGAAACTATTATTCTAATTGAAGTAACTCAGGAATGGAAAACCAAACATCGTATGTTTTCACTGATATGTGGGAGCTAAGCCATGAGGATGCAATGGCATAAAAATGATACAATGGACTTTGGAAACTTGTGAGGAAGAGTTGGGGGGGCAACGGATAAAAGATCACAAATATGGTGCAGTGTATATATACTGCTCGGATGAAAGGTGCAACAAAATCTCACAAATCACCACTAAAGAACTTACTTATGTAACCAAATACCACCTGTACCCCAATAACTTATGGAAAATTAAATAATTAATTTTATATATATAAAAAGGCTTCTTGGGAAATCAGATGTTCTCAGTCTTCACAGCATCTAGTCCATGCCCAGCCCAGGTTGAGAAGAAGAGGGTCAGGGACATCTGGCTGATAGGAACCTGAGGCAGCTCACAAGAGGGAGTCCCCACTAGACAAAAAGTGCTTCCCTGCACACTATGGGCTCCGTGTGGATGGGGACCTTGTCTTGTTCACTGCGGTGTCTTCAGCACTAAGAATAGTGCCCAGTACACAATGGGCATTCAAGAAATATTTACTGAAAGAACTAAATATTTAAACTAAAATACGAGGAGATTGTAGGTAAAGGCATAGCAAGGATCTCCCCTCGAGTGGAATTCCAACTTGCAAGAGCATGCTTGCCACACTGGCAGTCCTATTAGGGTGTCTCAACCTGGGCACTATTGACATCTGGGGCCAATCATCCCCTACAGTGGGGACTGTCCTGTGCTTTGTGGGGTGTTAACAGCATCCCTGGCTTCTATTCTCCAGATGCCAGTACAACGACCCCTGCAAGTTGTACCAACCACATGGGTCTCCAGACTTTTCCAAAATGTCTACTGCGGGGCAAAATCAGCTTCTCTTCCTCTCCACACACACAGTGAGAGCCACCGAGTCCTACACAGCAGTGCCTAATCCATGTTAAAACATGGTCTGAGAGCCTCAGAGACTTTTGCTGGAACAAGGAAGTGCACACCAGGATGCTCTGCTTGCCTTCCTTTCCTGTGTGAAATTGATCAACTCTGTTTCAGGAGAAATGAGAAGGAGACAGGAGGACTCTGCAGCTTACCACAAGGTGATTCTGGCTCCAGGCACCACTGGGGCTGGGAAAAGGCCTTGAAAGCTCAAGCCATGTTGATTTCTGCAAAATTTGCCAAGTATATTTTTCCAAGCGTATGGCTGTGGTAACACCTGGATTTGATCTGAAATGGGGACTCTCTGTCTTCTCTCACCTTGGAATGCAAAACTAATTCCAATCTAAACCACGATATTTAACATTTAAAATGAAAGTTGCTGGAACAGAAGGAGTAAGCCACACCACTTCTGTGGTTACAAAAGCCTGGAGAGGAAAGAATGCTTCTTCTTTCTTCAAAAATATTACTGAATTAAAGAAAAATAAAGATCACAGTTTCTCTTACTTTGTATGTGTGTGATATTAACGAGGAACAAGCAGTGAAGAGAGCCTACAGACATCAAAGAATTTTCTAAATGGCACAGTGAAGCAAGTCCCTGTACACTTAGAATCTCATTCCCCCAAGAGAGATTCTTCTCTGAATTTTCTCTTTAAATACACGTGTTTAGCAAAACCGAGTCCACCTTCCTAATGAACTGCAAGGAACAGCACAGAAGTCAGCGAGGGCATTGAGTTCAAAACAACCTCTCACATTCACCCTTCTGCCCTATTTCAAACACAAGGAGGAACAAGGGTGTTTTGATCTTAAATGTCACATCTGCTCCATGGGGTTCCTCATCCTGCTCTGTGGCAGAATATCAGAGGAAAGGTCAATCACAAGAGAATGTTCAATTCCAGATTGTGAAAGGAAAGTTCAGGTTGGTGTTCATGGAGCATTTTGCTTGAATGTGACCTATTCCTTACAGGCAAGGAAGCATGCAGGGGTTAGAGAGTACTCTAGAAGGTCATTTTAAAAATATATTTCTAAGGCACAGGACATTTTCTTTGGATAAAATGTTACACAGATACTCAGTAAAAAGAAGAAATAAAAGGAGCCTTTTTCAGAGAAATGGAATGTCTAGAATCCAGTGCTCAACCTGCCACTGTTCCAAAACATCAGCACATGCACCAAAATAACCTGGAGCTCTCTGCTCTGGAAACTGAGGTTTTTCATTTGGTGTTTGGTTGCTCCCATGGGCTTGCAAGTGACCCTCCCTGCATCTCGAGCTAGTGGCTGTCTACTCGCACTCCTGCTCGCATCCCCTTCTCACCTTCTCTACCCTGCTCTGCACCCTAGGAGCTGACCTCTAAGGACTGTCTTGCCCAAGCTCCCTTTAACCCTGGTTTCCAGCTGGGAGTGGCCAACGGGAGGCAGCAGCAGGAGGAAAGAGTGGCCAGGGCATTTCTTCCCCACACATTGGTCTGCTCAAAACACCATGGACCATGGGACTTCAACAACAGAAGTGTGTTTTCTCGTGATTCAAGAGGCTGGAAGTTCAGTATTAAGAGCACCATGGACCATGGGACTTCAACAACAGAGGTGTGTTTTATCATGATTCAAGAGGCTGGAACTTCAGTATTAAGGTACTGGCATGGTTGGTTTCCTCTGAGACCCCCTCCTTGGCTTGCAGGTGGATGTCTCTTGCTGCCCCTTCACAGGGTCATCCTCTGTCTACAGTGCCTCTTTTCCTTCCTGTAAGGATACTAGGCAGATTGGATTAGAGTCCACCCTAACAGCCTTCTTTTAATTCCCTCACTTTGTTAAAGACCCTGTCTCTAAATACAGTCACCTTCTGAAGGACAAAGGGCTAGGGCTTCAACATATACATTTGAAGGGACACCATTCATTCCATCACTCCCCTTCCCCACCTTCCTAGGCTCTGGTCTGACAGTGGCCACAGCCCCACAGATACAGTATCTGCCAAGCAGGCCCTGCTCGTGGAGACAGTTCTCCATTTCTTCCTCCACCCCCGAGTGAAGCATTTTGAAAGTTTCCTATAAGGAGTCCCTGGGAGGGACGTCCTATATTGGCTCCCTCAACCCAGCCCATAGCATTGTGCATAGGTTCTTCATTCATTCTTCTCAGTTAAGCCCTTTTGAGTGGGTCTTCTAAGGAATGCCTAAGGAATGGGCTTGACCCCTCCCTAAATTGTCCCTATAATTTTGCAGCAAGATGAAAGAACCCAAGGAAGCAAGTGGTAGGTATGTGTGGGCAGTGGAGGGATTTGAAAGACCATTCTCAACACATTGAAGGCCCTCTTTATAACCACATCACTGGTAATGACTTCACCTCCAATTCCAAAGTTCTGTGAAAAAAACTGTTGAGATGGGTACATGGCTGTGGGTGTGAAAGTTACAGGGCACAAAGGTATTTACGGTAATGTGCATTTGCAAGATACATCATCTCTATAATTTTCCTAAGACAGGGAACCTGTTCCCAACCTTGGAACTATCACACAAGTAACATTTTGGCCCAGATTAATTCTCTGTTGTGGGAGCTGTCTTGTGCATTATAGGATGTTCAGTAGCATCCAACTCCCAAGTTGTGGCAAACAAAAATTAAAGCTGGCAGCTATGTGTCCTCCATTTAGGCAAGACTTGGGCAAAAGGAACCTCTGCCACAATCCCAGTGCTTTAGAAAGCCTGGCTCTCATCTTCCTCCACCCTCCCCATATTCCCTTTTCCACTGGAGGTGTCCATGGAACCAAGAGGATATACCCTCCCAGGGCCCAGAGCCCTCTTCAAGAACCCCCTTCTAGTTACTTGGGTCCAGAATTACCTGCCAAATGACCCACACCCACTTCCAAAGACTGAATGGATCTCTTTCCTGGGTTTGATACATGCTAATGTATAGGGTGACAAAGGGGTGGCTATTTGTACAAGGTATGGATGAAGCTTGAGTGTGCCTGCTGATCCAGGTATTTACACGTGCATGTCCACGCTTGCCCATGATGCAGAACAGAGCAGGAAGATAAGCAAGGTGTGGCTGGGCACAGTGGATCACACCTGTAATCCCAGCACTTTGGGAGACCAACGTGGGTGGATCACAAGATCAGGAGATCGAGACCATCCTGGCTAACACAGTGAAACCCCATCTCTACTAAAAATACATAAAAATAGCCGGGAGTGGTGGCAGGTGCCTGTAGTCCCAGCTAGTCAGGAGTCTGAGGCAGGAGAATGGTGTGAACCCAGGAGGTGGAGCTTGCAGTGAGCCGAGATCGTGCCACTCTACTCCAGCCTGGGTGACAGAGCAAGATTCCATCTCAAAAAAAAAAAAAGAAGAAGAAGAAGATAAATGGGGTGAGCCAAGGGTAGGGGTCAGCCCTCCTCATGCTGCCAAGATCTGGGGTGAAACTCTGAGGAGTCCAAGAACTCTAAATTTAAACTTTACCTACTAGGTCATTATGTAGGTGTATTCGTCAAAGTGAAGGCCCAGATAAGTGCTATTTAGCACTCTGTCAAATTGATGTATGACTATTAAACATATAGATGTACAGAATATGGATCTCCATTTATACTCTAGACAAATGTCTTATTCAAATGGCCACACAAATGTTAGGGGCAGGTGCCTGGTGCTCATAACTGAACAGTCTCAGAGAGCAGGGAAGGACTGGTTCCTGGGCCATCTGGGCACATGGGGTATCTAGAAGCGCAGCTATTTTGGTACCCAAAGTGACACATAAGCAGCACATTGAGCACCAAACCTTCAAGAGAGACATTGAGGTTAGAAGAGATTACAAGAAGCCTGGCAACCAGACATGAGGAACAGCACAACAGTCACCTGTGTGCATCAGCACCTGGGAACCAGAACAAGGGGCAATGGGAGTCTCAGATGGCACCCAAATGAACAATGGCACCCAGAGCCAGATAGCTGCAAAGTTTAATTGCTCAGTGCTGTGTAAGCCCCCAGAAACACAGACACATCAGAAAAGATCAATGTTCTACCACATTGGTACCAATGGGTCTTAAACTAGAAATTAAGTGGAATCAGAACAAAGTCAAAGTCAAGGTTCATCACTGGCACACCTGAGTCACATTCAAAGGGGCACTCAGGCTACACACAGGCTTTGCGCTCAGCCTCACAGCAAAGTCCAGCATAAGGTACATGTTTAGCAATGGTTTTTGAACTGTGGCTTTGTGAATCTATCTGCATTTCAAAGTGCTTAGTTTGGATTTGGGGGTAAGAAATGTGGTCCCTGATTTACCAGTGCATTAAGGTCAAGCCTTCCCTGAAGAACATTCACATCTTTTTTCTACATAGAAGTGGAATCTAGCTTGTTGGTTGTCTGAGAGACAAAACGTATTGCTTTGTACCATTTAAATGTTAAGAGGGTTTTCATGTTTTTCTGCAAAAAGCCTATTTACCCTGCACTGAGTTCCCCGGCCTCACAGTCTCACAGGTTAGGGAGTTCCCTTTCATTAGAAAGTTCTTTAGAAAATGAAATTTTCTTGCTTTGCTTTCTACCAAATTCCAAATTAATTCCAGCCCAAGGTTTAATAGATCGATCCACAAGGTCATTGTAACTTTATATTTTATATTAAGTCTGACTACTATTAATTGAGGGTCAGCTTTGTGATATGCGTGCTCTATACATTGTCTCTAATCCTCCTAGACCCTCCAAGGTAAGTAGCATTTTTCCTAACAACAAAACTGAGGTTAAGTGAAATCACATAGGAAAGCTAGAACGTGAACCTAAGTCTTCATGGTCTCAAAGCCTGAACTCGCCACTACAGCATACAGCCATTGTACCCTCATTATCTGAGGTTTCAATTTGGCAGTGTCCATATTTTGAGTTTTACACCATTTTCCTGCTCCTAATTGCCCAGAGTCATAGTGGACTGTGTACAAGCTTCCTTTCTCCCTCCAAGGGTTTGCAGAGAAAAATTCTATTGTTTGACCCAGGAGCCCCAGGTATCATTTAGGGTGTGGGAACAAAGTGAAATAGGTACTTCCTTTAAGATGATGCCAGGCACCTCTCCTTTATCCAGGTACAATGCATCTCCGTGTCTTAGATCTTAGCTCCACCTGGGACAAAGGCTGTTCTCTGCAGAAAGAAGCTAAGACATCAGAGTAGTTGAAGTTATTGCAGGTGTGCCCACTCCAACACTGGGGCATGCCCAGCTCCTTTGGAAAACTCATGTGAATAAGAGCCTCAGCAATTCAGGAAAGTGAAGCATGCTGACAGGCAAGGGTCAAAGTAAAAAAGGTAAGAAAGGGTACTTCTTTTTTTAATTAAATATGATTCATCTAGCATCAAATTCACCCTTTTAACATGTACGATTCATTTGTTTTTAGAATATTCACGAAGTTGTGCAACCATCAGCACTATCTAATTCTAGAACATTCTCATCACAACAAAAAGAAACCTCAAGGCTGCGTGCGGTGGCTTATGTCTGTAGTCCCACACTTTGGGAGGCTGAAGCAGGTGGATCACTTGAGATGAGGAGTTTGATACCAGCCTGGCCAACTTGGTAAAGCCCTGTCTCTGGTAAAAATACAAAAATTAGCCAGGCATGGTGGTGTGGACCTGTAGTCCCAGCTACTCCATAGGCTGAACTGGGAGAATCGCTTGAACCTGGGAAGTGGAGGTTTTAGTGAGCCGAGATCGTGCCACTGCACTCTAGCCTGGGTGACAGTGAGACTCTGTCAGGAAGGAAGGAAGGAAGGAAGGAAGGAAGGAAGGAAGGAAGGAAGGAAGGAAGGAAGGAAGGAGAAGGGGAAGGGGAAGGGGAAGGGGAAGGGGAAGGGGAAGGGAAGGGAAGGGAAAAGAAGAAGAAAGGGAAGAAAGAAAGAGAAGAAAGGAAAAGAAAGGAAAGGAAAAAAAAATCATGCTCATTCATAGTGACTCTGCATCTTCCTTTTCCCCCAACTCCTGTGAACCATTAATCTACTTTCAGTCTTTAATAGCATTGCTTATTCTAAATTTTTATATAAATGGAATCATGCACTATTTAGCATTTTGTATCTGGTCATTTTCACTTGCCATATTATTTTCAATGTTTATCTGTCTTGTAATGTGTGTCTGTACTTCAGTCCTTTTTTGGCTGAATAATTGTATGAATATAGCACATTTTTAATCCATTCATTAATTGATAGACATATAGGGTTTTTTCTATTATGAAAAATGCTACTAGCAAAATTTGTGTACAAGTTGTTGTGTGAACATATTTCTTCAATTCTTTTGGGCATATATCTAGGTGTGGAATTTCTGGATCGTATGATAGCTCTATGTCTATAATCTTTTGAAGAAATTCCAAACTGTTTTCCAAAATGACCACACTGTTTTATATTCCCACCAGCAATGCATGAGGGCTTCCATTTCTCTATATCCTTGCCAACGCTTGTCATTGTTCATCTTTTTTGTTATAGACACCCTAGTGGGTATAAAGTGGGTTTGGTTTTTATTTGCATTCGCTGGAAGACTAAAGCCCATAAGCGCAGTGCATGCCTTCTTTAGCAGGGAACTGTCCGTCACCGAGGTGCTGAAATCATCTGCGTTGAGGAGATGTGGCATGAGGCATCACAGCCTCTGCCTTCAAATGTTATGCCAGAATAAGACATCAGAGGAGTCTTGAAGGTACAGAGAGAGTTTACTAAGTCAGCCAGGCGTGGTGGCTCATGCCTGTAATCCCAGCACTTTAGTAGGCTGAGACGGGCAGATCACTTGAAGTCAGGAGTTTGAGACCAGCCTGGCCAACGTTGTGAAATCCCATCTCTACTAAAAATACAAAAATTAACCAGGCATGATGGCATACGACTGTAATCCCAGCTATTCAGGAGGCTGAGACACAAGAATCCCTTGAACCAAGGAGGCAGAGGTTGCAGTGAGCCAAGATCGTGCCACTGCACTCCAGACTGGGTGACAGAGCAAGACTCTGTCTCAAAAAAAAAAAAGAAAAAAAAAAGAATTTACCAAGTAGATGAGAGATGAAGAGCATTTCAGGCAGTGCAAACAGTATATGCAGAAATGTAAAGGCAGAACAGAGAATAGTGTATTTGACATGTTGCATTAGTTCTGAAGGCTCAGTGTAGAATATGCAAAAGGAGAATAATAAGCGAGGAGGTTTAAGAGGTGCACCAAGGCCAGATCACAAAGTGCCATGAATGCTGTACTAAAATATTTGAGCTTTGTGCCATAGGCAATGGGAAGCTACTAAAGACTTTTAATCCGTGAAATAAATGACAAGGCAAAGAGTTTAGAGAAAGAACTGTGTGAGGAGTAACAGGAATGGAGATAAGGAGATCAGTAAGGCTGTGGTGGGTGTTCAGGAGAGAAATAACCGAAGGTCAAAGCTGAAAGACAAAATAAGGGACCTTTTCTAGGACATATCCCTAATGTGCTACAAAGGTTGATGTCCTGCATTTCAGTAGGACCTGGGAGTTTTGTTATCTGTATATTGTTATTAATGTGATCTCAGTTGTATCTTCGGGCTGGGGAAGTCTGGGAGAATACTTAATGAAATGCTGATTGTTTTCAATAGGAAAATATACTTCAACTGAACTACAGTAACCAAGAACCTTTCTTCTGTGTCATTAAGACACAAAAGGCAAGATTTCAGCTCATACTATTTTAACCAAGCCAGAATTAACTTTTTGTTATAATTGAAGAAGCAATAAACCTCAAGGCTTGGATAGTCCATATCTCTTTGCATTTGCTCTTCAATTTCATGCCTGAATCACACCTCCACTTTCCCTTAAAGATTAAAGCCTATAGCCAGGCATGGTGGCTCAGGCCTGTAATCCCAGCACTTTGGGAGGCTGAGGAAGGTGGGTCACAAGGTCAGGAGTTCGAGACCAGCTGACCAACATGGTGAAACTCCGCCTCTACTAAAAATACAAAATTAGCTGGGCATGGTGGCATGCACCTGTAATCCCAGATACTTGGGAGGCTGGGGCAGGAGAATTGGTTGATTTCAGGAGGTGAAGGCTGCAGTGAGCCGAGATTGTACCGTTGCACTCTAGCCTGGGTGACAGAGTGAGACTCCATTTCAAAAAAAAAAGAAAAGCCTATTAGAGAAGCTGCAAAGTAAAAACAGAGAGGCAAGAGGGAGAAGCAAGAAATGAAGGAGCCTCAGGGGTAGGGATGTAATGAATATCTGTGTCCTTTGACTGCCCAATATCTTGAGACTACTTTCCTTACTGTGAAAGCAAGGCTCGGACCAAAAGCAGAAAAGAAAAGTTAACTTGCAAATAAGTTGCAAAGGAGTCTAAGATTTGGGAGTTCCAGCTCATCAAGTAAAAACACAGCAAGTATTTAAAATAAAAAATCGCACAAGATAATCAAGATTTTCAAGTTTACAATTAGTTTCTTTGTAGTAAAATAAAAAATAGCAACTTTCTTGGGTGATTATTATACCTCTAAAGGTTGTGACATATCTTCCCATGTCAGTATTACAAAAATAAATGATAAAAATATCTTGTTAGGGAGGCAATAACCTATGTAAAATCCTCAAAGTTCCATTTATTTTGAGTGCTAAAACTAGACAGGGTGACCTGGTATGTTGGTTTGTTTTCTGGTGCAAAATGTTTGCTTGTTGGCCATGGGATAAAATTTGCACACTTATTTGTAATGGTGGCAAGGCAAAATTTTAGTTTTCACCTTTTGGTGATTTCAGGTTGCATCGATGAAACTGCCTTTGCAAAGTTATAACAGTAAGAGAAAACTGACATAACTGATTCCATCCTGATTCTAACCTCTAAGCTGCCCTTGTTCATTCCTGGGCATAGGTCAACCTAACTTTGGGAGGAATTTAGTCTATAGTTTCATCTTAAAGCAAAGATGACAATAGCCTTTCCCAAAACTACCCCCAACCTTGTTCAAGACTGAAACTGCCTTTGTTAAAAAAAAAAAAAACACCTAATTAAAGGCCACAAGAATAGGATTATGAGGATTATGAGATTATCTTATGCAAAGATGCAGGCATAAATGATAACTAGCCATTGTTCCAGAGGTCACAAGATTTGTAACTTCTTCAATCACTCCTATAGATAATATCACTATTGTAGAACCTAAGATTGGTGTGTTTTGAGATGTTTTTCAGACTTCCGCATTTCTCCAAACAAATGACCTCGCCACAGATCTGTGACTCCTGACTCAACTAGTCCTGTGGTCCCTACCTAGAGGCTGACTCAGGGCACAAGGACCACCTTCCACACCCTTGTGATTTCATCCCCATCCAATCAGCTGCACCCATTCCCTAGTCCCCTGCCCACCAAATTATCCTTTAAAACCCTGGTCTCTAAATTTTCAGAGAGACTGATTCGAGTAATAAACCCCTGTCCTTTCACGTGGCCAACTCTGCATTAATTAAACTCTTTCTTTACTGCAATCCTTCTGTCTTGCACAGTTCTGCCTGTGCAGTGGGCGAGGGGGATCCATCAGGCAATTACACTGAAAGCCCTGCCTTCCCATGGTAGCATCCAGGAGTCCCACCTACCCTGCTTCTGTTGCTGCTGGGGCAGGGGAACATATGTGAGATTCTGATTCAGAAGTCAGCAGTGTGAGGAAATAGGCTGCACACAGCCCAATCACTTTGCTAGTGCAGATGGTGGTAGAGGTGTCTCTGGCTTTCTAGGGCAGCGAGAGGCACTGCAGAAACATGAATTTCCTGGCAGCCTGTGTGTGCCTATGAGCAGTTTTTCTCTATCAAGGTAGTTCTCCAGAACTCCTGGAAGCCTAGCCCTACACCTGTTTCTTCAGATCCGTCATCTCCCAAAGGTTCTGGGCACCTCCTAACATCCTTTACAAAATGCCTTTCCTATCTAAGCAGACCGGAGTGAATTCTGTGGATTCCATCTCAGGGCCTGTGATCCTAAAATTTCCCTCCTCCCATATCTTACTTACGAGTTTTAAGCAGAATGAGTGGTCTTTGCCTTTTCAAAGTTTGTTCTGGCTGCTGTCAGAGAACACACAGGGGGGTGGGGTGAATAGGGACGAGAATGGAAGCCGAAAGACCAGGTGAGAAGCTTTTGCGAAAGCCAGATGCAAGGTGGTGATGGTTTGGATTAAGGTAGTAGCAGCGCTGATGGGAAGAACAGATGAAAGATACTTGGAGGCAGTGTCAACAAGATGTGCAGTGTGTTGGATGTTAGGGACAGGAGAAGGAAAGAATCAAAAGAACTCCTGTCTTTGACCTGGGAAATCAGGTAGTTGAAGGTGGTGTTTATAGAGATGGGGAAGACTAGATAATGTAGTTTGAGTATTCATGCCTTCCAAATCTCATGTTGAAAATGTGATCCCCAGTGTTGGAGGTGGGGCCTGGTGGGAGGTGTCTGGGTCATGGGGGGAACCCCTCATGAATGGCTTGGTGTCATACCCTTGGTGATGAGTGAGTTCTTACTCTGTTAGTTCATGCAAGAGCTGCTTGTTTAAAGGAGATTGGCTCCTTCTCCTTTCTCTCTTGCTCCCTACCGTGCCATGTGACACGCCTGTTCCCTCCTCACCTTCTGCCATGAGTGGAAGCTTCCTGAGGCCCTAACTAGAAGCACTGCTGGTGCCATGCTTGTAAAACCTGCAGAACTGTGAGCCAAATAAACCTCTTTTCCTTATAAATTACCTAGTTTCAGGTATTCTTTTATACCAATGCAAAGTGGACTAACACAGTACAGGAAGAAGAGTTTTTGTATTTTGTTTTTTTGGTTTTTGGTTTTTGGTTTTTGGTTTTTAGTTGTTTTTTTGTTTGTTTGTTTTTTGTTTTTTTTTTTGAGATGGAGTCTCACTCTGTCACCCAGGCTGGAGTGCTTTGGTGCAGTCTTGGTTCACTGCAATCTCTAACCTGCAGGTTCAAGCAATTCTCCTGCCTCAGCCTCCCAAGTAGCTGGGAGTACAGGCACATGCTGCCACACCTGGCTAATTTTTTGTGTTTTAGTAGAGACAGGGTTTCACTGTGTTGGCCAGGCTGGTCTCAAACTCCTGAGTTCAGGCAATCCACCTGCCTTGGCTTCCCAGAGTGCTAGGATTACAGGCATGAGTCACTGTGCCCAGCCCATAGTGGTTAAATTGTATACGCTTGTTTTCTTGTTTGCTGACTAACGTTGCCTTTGACCATTTCGAATCTCCTCCTCCTGTGGCATGCCTTTACTTGTTTTGCCTAAATGAATTCTTATTATGGGGGAAAAAAAACATAGTGGGCTATGTTTTTTATAGAGTCATGGGCTCTGGAGTCAGATGACCTGGTTTTAAAGCCAAACTCCACATCCTACAAACCCGGAGGCCAGTTCCTCCTCAGGAAGAGATAGATCATTATTGTCCCTACCTTTAAAAGTTGTAATGAGTATTAAGTACGTAAATATTTTACAACCTGGGGAATTACTATTAATGAGTATAAGATTTTTTTAGAGTGATAAAAATGTTATGAAATTAGATAACAGTGATGGTTGTACAAGTTTCTATATACTAAAATCACTAAACTATATACTTTTAAAGGGTGAATTTTATGGTATGTGAATTATAACTTTAAACTTTTTTTTTTGAAGAGCTCTTAGGGCATTCCTGGTTAAATGCTAAGACAGTGTTTGTTAAAAAAAATTAAAATAAATTGCAAAAACAATAACCTATTTTAAAGTTGCTATTCTTCAAGCCGGGCTGTTACAGGTGATGGCTCACATCTGTAATCCCAGCACTTTGGGAGGCCAAGGCAGGTGAATCACTTGAGGTCAGGAGTTCGAGACCAGACTGGCCAACATGGTGAAACCCTGTCTCTGCTAAAAACACAAAAATTAGCCAGGCAAGGTGCCATCCACCTGTAGTCCTAGCTACTCGGTAGGTTGAGGTAGGAGAATCATTTGAACCCAGGAGGCCGAAGTTGCAGTGAGCAAAGATTGTGCCACTGCACTCCAGCCTGAGCAACAGAGGGAGACTCCTTCTCAAAAAAATAAAATAAAATAAAATAAAATCATTGCTATTCTTCAAATCCTTTTGGAGTGGCCTCATTCTTGCAGAGCCTTCAACCTCTTCCCCCATCCTTCCCATATTTTCTCCCATCCCCTTCCCCTCAGATGGTTCCCATCCCACCCCACATCTTCCTCTGTGATTACCTTAGAACTCGAGATGATACTCTCCACCTTTTATTTCTTGTTCTATCAACTTTCCACAAGATCGCTGAACCCTCAGTCTTAGTAAGGTGCCTTCTAACTCTCATTCCCTTCTCTCCACTTCTCCACCCATTTCACAACTTTTGTTTAAAAAGTCCTTTGCTTTTATGTTTCTAAACAGTATTGTTTTTTTGAGACAGGGTCTTGTTCTGTTGTCCAGGCTGGAGTGCAGTGGCATGATCACAGCTCACTGCAGCTTGCACCTCCTGGGCTCAAGCAAGCTGGCCCACCATGTAAATGAAGCCATCTTGGAAGTGAGTCCTCCAGCCCCAGCCAAAGCTTCTGGCAACTGTAGCCCTAGCCCACAGGTTGACTGCAACCTCATGAAAAATCTGGAACCAGAACCACCCAGTTAAGCTGTTTCTGAATTCCTGACCCACAGAAATATATAAATTATAATAAATATTTAGGATTATTTTAAGTCATGGTAAGGTAAGGTAATTTGTTACACAGAAATCAATAACTATGGCAGTTTACTGAAACCACCTGACATGTTCATCTTGCCTACTGCTCAGATATAGCCAATTTATCAAGATGGGAATTGCAAGAGAGAAAAAGTTTAATACATGTAGAGTTGGCTAAATAGGAGACCAGGGTTTAATTATTGCTCAAGTCAGCCTTCCCCGAAATTTAAAGGCCAGGGTTTTTTTAAAGATAGTTTGGTGGCCATGGGGCTAGAGAATGGGTGCTGTTGATTGGTTGTGGAATCACAGAAATCATCTGGTTGTCAGAAATGCAAAAGTCTGAAAAGACATCTTTTTTTTTTTTTTTAAATATGAAGTCTCACTCTTGTTGCCCAGGCTGGAATGCAGTGGTACAAGTCTCGGCTCACTGCATCCTCCACCTTCCGGGTTCAAGCAATTCTCCTGCCTCAGCCTCCCCTGTAGTTGGCATTACAGGTGCCCACCACCACACCCAGCTAATTTTTGTATTTTTAGTAGAGACAGGGTTTCGCCATGTTGGCCAGGATGGTCTTGAACTCTTGACCTCAGGTGATCCACCCTCTTTGGCCACCCTCTTTGGCTGGGATTACAGGCGTAAGCCACTGTGCCTGGCCCTGGAAAGACATCTTAAAAGGCCAATCTTAGGTTCTACAATAGTGCTGTTATTATAGTAGTAATTGGGGAAGTTACAAATCTTGTGACCTCTGGAACAATGGCTGGTTATCATTTAGCTACACCAACATCTTAGCAGAATTTAAGCCCCTTTCAAAATCCTAAATTTGTGGCCTTTTAATGGTTTTATAAAGGCAGTTTTGTTTTGGGAAGGACCATTATCATTTAAACTATAAGCTAAATTTCTCCCAAAGTTAGCTTGGCCCACACCCAGGAATGACCGAGGGCAGTTTGGAGCTGAAAGACAAGATAGACTTGGTTAGATCAGATCTCTTTCACTCTCATAATTTTCTCACTGTTGCAATATTTGCAAAGGCAGTTTTATTACTGTGGAGTCAGCCACCTTGGGGAAGGGCTGTATTTCATAGTGCATGGATAGTTCCAAATGGCAATATCCTAAACCAGATGAAGAGATGGGTTTCTCTTGGCCAGACATGGTGGCTCATGCCTATAATTCCAGAACTTGAAAAGGCCTAGGTGGGTGGATCACTTGGGCTCAGGAGTTCAAGATCAGCCTGGGCAACATGGCAAGACCTTATCTCTATGAAAAACAAACAAACAAACAAACAAAATTAGCTGGGCATGGTGGTACACACATGTAGTCCCCGCTACTCAAGAGGCTGAGGTAGGAGGACTGCTTAAGCCTGGGAGGTCGAGTGCAGTGAGCTGTGATTGCACTGCAGGATGGGCAACAGAGTGAGATCCTATCTCAAAAACAAAAGAAAGAAAGAAAAGAGATGGGTCACTGTCAACTAGAGACGATCCTTTCAGCCTGTGCTAAGACATGGTTTTAATTGTCTGCTAAATGCTCTGTGATCCTACAGGCAAAAGACAAAGTCAACTCTGCACATTCTAGGCCACAGGTCAGCATCAAACTGACACCTTTAAGTTAGACATTTAACAGAGGAGAGGTCTGTACAGAGCTCACCCTTAGACCACACTGCCTACTTCCTCGCTGGTCTGGTATACTGCAGACAGTCACCTAATGAGTGGTTAAACCATAGTTCCCAGGGCTCCAGCCCCAGGGTTTCTGGATCAGTGACTTTAGTCTGGACCTAGGAATCTGCTTTTTAAAGAAGCCCTTTCCCTGCCCCCATCCAAGCAATCCTGGTATAGGTAATCCCCACTTCACAACTGGAGAAAACATGTTCCAAAGACTGAGGTCTTCTCTCCCTCAATCCATTAGCTCAAGTGATCACAGCTTGTGAGATAGGAATGACATTGAATGCATTTATGAGCACGAATGAGCCAAGCATTCTCCAAGTCTGAAGTTAGAGGACGGCAAGCTGAGCTCCATTGTGTGAAGTATGCACAATTACAATCCATTCTCTGTCTTATAAAAGACACACTAGTGAATAACCCAGAAAAAAATTCACCTGAAAGAATTAGTGGTCACTCCTACTTTTTTAGGCTTTTTATTTTATTTTTTCTAATTTTGCAAATCTAAGAGAATCACATCTGTTTAATTATGTCAAGTATTTAGGACCAAGATGGTTTTTAACAGCTTCAGTGGGGAAAATAACTTAGAAGCCTTAAAAAACTGGTGTGAAAGAAGAGTCTAGTTTCTTTTGCTACCTTGCTTAGCACTTCTAAGGGACACTGGTTCAAAATAATCATTTCCCAGCTCTTATCAATGCCCATTGATTATTCACCAGCTGAAGCTATTAAATCACATCAATGTTTAGAAGCTAAAGCTCTGCTGTGCCCAGGCCCACTCCAGTGGGTGACCTCAGCAAAACTTTGCAGTTACTAAAGCATAAAGATTCTTTTTTTTTTTTTTTTCTTTTGAGACAGAGTCTTGCTCTGTTGCCTGGGCTGGAGTGCAGTGGTGCAATCTCGTTTCACTGCAACCTCCACCTCATGGGTTCGAGCAATTCTCCTGCCTCAACCTCCTGAGTAACTGGAATTACAAGTGCCCACCACCATGCCCAACTCATTTTTGTATTTTTAGTAGAGATGGGGTTTCTTTATGTTGGCCAGGCTGGTCTCAAACTTCTGACCTCAAGTGATCCACCTGCCTCAGCCTCCCAAAGTGCTGGGATTACAGGCGTGAGCTACCGCACCTGGCTAAGATTCTATTTTTAAACAGGACCAGAGATCATCTTGAATAAAGGAAGCCACCCACGGTTACATACCCCAAGAGGAAAGCCTAAATACACTGATGCACTTTGGCAGAAGTCACAAGAAATCATTCCATGCACTCACATTCTATTAGTATTTTTTCATTTACTAAGACTTATATATGCCAAATTTGCTGCAAGCAGCCAAGCAAGATTCATTCCTATTCTGCAGATTTTATAGTAAGCTTCTCCAACCGAAGGCCCGAGGGTTGCATGGGCTTTGAATGTGGCCCAACACAAATTCGTAAACTTTCTTAAAACATGAGGTTTTTTGTGGTATTTTTAACTCATCAGCTGTTGTTAGTGTTAGTGTATTTAATGTGTAGCCCAAGACAATTCTTCTTCCAATGTGGCCCGGGGAAGCCAAAAGATTGGACATCCCTGCTCTAGAGCATTGTGTGCAAACTGGTGATTGCCAGGGACCCATGTAGAATTCAGAAATATTTGGTATGACCTGCAGATTTTCTTTTTAAACTCATTGCCAACATTTAAAAATCAGGAGATTCTACCTTCTTAAAACCCAGATACTCAGCTTGGATCAGTTAGCATTTTCCGAGTAACGACCAACCATTTACTATCTCTTGATTTTGTGGTTCAGCAATTTGGGCTGGGCTCAGTCAGATGGTTCTGCTGGTCGGGGCCAGCCTGGCTGATCTCAGCTGTGCTTGTCCGCACGTTTGTAGTCAGCTGCCAGATCAGATGAGGCTGGCTGGTCAAGGATGTCCTCGGCTGAGATGCTCTACTTGGTCTCATCTTCCAGCGGACTAGCCTGGGCTTGTTCACGTGATGTCACAGTTTCTAAAGACAAAAGCAGAAGGGCGCAAGACATTTTCAGAGCTGGGCTCAAACGCACATGCCATCATTTCTGCTGTATTCTATTGGCCACAGCAAGTCTTAGGCCAGCCCAGACTCAAGGGATGGAGAAAGAGACTCCACCCCGGATGGGAGGGGAAGAATTTGTGGCCATTTTTGCAATCTACCACACAGTTATCTTAAGAGATCAGTGGATGTGGTCACGTCAGGCCACCTGGCCAGTGGTATTCATGCGCTAGAGCCCAGAAGCAGCTGCCCTCCTTAGAAGTGTGTTCCTCCTGCACAAGCCTTGTCCTCACTGCTTCACTCATTTATACGACCATCTGGGCCTGTGGGCAAGGGAGCGCCTGTCATTCCTGATCCCAGAATAACCTCCCTCCTCAATATATCCCAAAGCCACGCCCAGCCATGAACGCAACTGCTGTGCCTTACCCAGAAATCACTTTTCACTTCCCAGAAAATCTCTCCCTCTACTTGCCGTATTTACTTCCCCAGCCAATAGCTGGTGCGAGAATCTGCAGGAGTACAGAGAGGTTATTCAATCATCTGAAGATTTAGAAAAAAAAGGCAGCTTGCGAGCCAGAGAGCCTTGCGTTCTCTATTGGTTCCACTCCACTCATAATCTCTCAGTTTCCCCATCTGTAAAACTACCTGCTATGTTACCATATTTCTCTTTGAAGTTATTGTGTCAAGTCGTACGTAGTGTATAAACGGGGACTCATTTTGATGTAATTAAAAAAACAAGAAAAAAAGAAAATAGAAGAGTAATGTTAGTTCCCTGTTTAGCTCTGCAGCGCCCAAGCCTGATGAATTTATGACAAGCTTCCAAAAACGAGGCAAATCTGTGGCTTGCGAAGGGTCCAGAGGATCAGTTACCCGAGGGTGTCGTGAGGAGTTGCCTGTACAAGCTGGGACTCCGCGAAACCTCGAAGTCTTGGGCTGCGCCTCCTCTTGCGCGGTCGGAGCCTTGGCAGAGCCTGCGGCGCCACCTCGTGGGCGAGGCCGCCTGGTGCAAAGTCATCCGGTGCCAGGACCTGCTCCCCGCCCCGCCAGGACCCGCGCTCACCTCCAAGCGGGACGCCCGAGGAGCTCTGATCCTCTAATGCCCGCTTCGAAGCCGAGCTCTGCGGTCCCCTGCAACCATCAGACCCAGATTGCCTTCCTGCACGAGCGCGCAACTCAGCCCCGGAGCGTGCTCGAAATGCAGATGGGAACCGTTTGAATGGCATGAGTCTGCAAGAAACAGCTCCCAGGCCAGCCGTGGCTCAGGAAGCCTCCCACGTCGGGTAGAATCCCAGGAATCCCCCCTTGCCCCCATCCTCCCTTAACTTCCCCAAGCCACAATTCCTTCATCGGCAAAATCGAAATGGTGATAATTCCAACACTATAGGGGTGTGACCATCTGCATCAAGCACTCAGAGCCTGGCATAGAAAGTGCAGCTCTTATTACTAGGCCTGATTAGCAGCTCTTACTATTAGGCCTGAAACTCCTCTGCATAATAGTAATGTAATAACAATAATAACAAGTGGTAGTCTTCACTGTCATCATAGTGACAGCAGATACATGGGCTATGCACTTACTATCTCCCAAGCACTAAGACTCTTCCATGTATGGAACGTTGTTGGTTTGTTTTGTTTTTTGAGACCAAATCTTGCTCTGTCACCCAGGCTGGAGTGCAGTGGCGCAATCTTGGCTCACTGCAACTTCCGGCTCCTGGGTTCAAGCAGTCCTCCTGCCTCAGCCTCCCGAATAGGTGGGATTACAGGCATGCGCCACCACTCCCAGCTAATTTTTGTATTTGTAGTAGAGATGGAGTTTCACCACGTTAGCCAGGCTGGTCTCAAACTCCTGACCTCAAGTGATCTGCCTGCCTCCCAAAGTGCTAGGATTACAGGTGTGAGCCACTGCACCCAGCTGGAACGTTTTTAAATGTCAAGCATTCCCATAAAGTCAAAAACATTGTTATCCCCATTTCACTGATAAGAAAATAAACTCAGAGATATTAAGTAATTAATCTGAGGTCCACTAGTAAGCAAGCAGCAGGACCAGAACTCAAATGCCAGGTTTTCTTCTTGTACAGATATTGGCAGACCAAATCTCTCCCCACTTCCTGCTGTTTTTCTTGGTTATCTACTAAAAAGGAGAAATTAAACTAATCAAGTGGCTTTGTTTCTTCTCCACCTGTCCCACCACCCCCACCAACACCCTTCTATGACGTTCCTCATTGCCACGCTGGCAGGGTGGCCCTGGGTATTTGTCCCCATCTTACAGAGAGAACATGGAGAAGCTGAGTGGAGCTGACGAGTTCAGATCACTCACTTGCCACACCCAGAAACCAGTACGGTTTTTTTTTTTGAGGGGGGTTGGGGTGAGCTGGAATCCAGAGCTCCAAGCCATCTCTCTCCCCAACACTGACCTGGGTCACAACACTTGTGATCAAACCTGATGCTTTCTGAGGTGTTGCCCTTTGCAAACCTCGTGAGGCTGACTGAGGGAGGTTGCTGAGCAACGCTTCCAAATTGCTGGAGGATAAATGGGAGAAAGGACATACACACACACACACACACACACACACACAGATATACCCCACTCCCTGGTCATCTGAGAATCAACATCACCTTACGATGTCCCTGTATTTTGAGGTCTGAGCATTGGCCCACAGTGTTGAGGAGCTGACTAGGATGTGGTTTTAGAGAAGATTGGAGCCCTGAGTTCTCACTCGTTAGCTGCCTCCCGACACATCTGCTGATGTCTCACACCAACCCTGGAATACAACTTGTCCAAAGGGACAATCTTGATTTGCTTCCACATGGCAGCAATTCCCATAAATGCCTGACCATCCAGCTAGGTGCTCGGAAATGAAGTCTGTAGGGCCTCCGTGGGTCCTCCTTTCCTCGTCCCACCTCCAGGCCATCAACATTGTCACCACCAGTGCCTGAGTCACATCCTCTCTCACCCAGAATTCTGCACAACCCTCTCAATGGGTCTCCTGTTTCCTGTGTTGCTTCCTCCAACTTATTTTCCACCCAGCAAGCATCATTGGATTGTGTCATTCGTCTGATTAAAACCCCTCAACAGTTACCCACTGCAGCTAGGCTGAAATCCACATGGCCATGAGGCACTGCAGATCAGGCTTCTGGCAGGTTTTCCAAGCTGTCTCATGCTCCTTGCATCGTTGCCACGCTGGCCTTCCTAGAGTGCTTCCCCCACCTCCCAACATGCCAAGTTCTCTTGTTCCTTTGGAAATGCGCCCATGCCATCCCCATGCCTGGCAGCCCCTTCTCACCGCAGACCCTGTGTGCTCCTTCTCCTGCTCCACACAGCAAGTGCTTCCTTCTGGATGAGGCCTTTCTGATCACCCAATGTCACCACAATTCATGATGCTTTCCTCACTTGGCTGTTTGTTCGTTTGTTGTGCATCACCCGCACCCGACTCTAAGCTCCATAAGAGCAGGGGCCAAGCTATCCACCCCATCACCCAGTGCCTGGCATAGTAACGGGCAGATCACAGACTCTGTAAGTACTTGGTGAGAGAATTAATGATACAAGAGCTACAAGCCCTTACAGGAGAATCACGCGTGCTAACAGTCAGTAATTCTCAATATATTTTATAATAGTAATAGCCAACACCAATACAGGTCTGCTCTGAGCCAGGCACTATCCTAAGCACTTCACGAGTGTGAATGCATTTAACCCTCCCAATAACGCCATCATGTCCCCAGTATTACTCTACCCATCTTGGAGATGGGGTACTGGGTACATGATGGGGTTATGGGGGGATTAAATGCATTCACACATGTAAGGAAATTGAGGCATAGGTTAAGTAACCAGCCCAGTGTCACACAGCAAGCAGGTGGTGCAACTTGAGTTTCAGTCCGAGCTTCACTCCAGTGTTCATGCCGTCACCCTCCAGGCAACAGTGCCTAAATGTTCATCCACTAAGGAAAGGGATGAACCAATTCTAGCACAATGCAGGGCAGCCATGTAAAGAAGGATTAAGCTGCCGGGCAAGGTGGCTCCTGCCTGTAATCCCCCTGAGGCAGGTGGACCACTTGAGGTCAGGAGTTCGAGACCAGCCTGGCCAACATGGTGAAATTCCGTTTCTACTGAAAATACAATACATAGATTCCTTACATGTGTGAATGCATTTAATCCCCCCAATAACCCCATCATGTACCCATTAATTCTCTTGTGTATATATATATACACACACACATATATGTATATATACACACACATACATATATATATATACACACACACACATCTATATATATAGCCAGCCATGGTGGTGCACACCAGTAATCCCAGCTACTTGGGAGGCTGAGGCAGCAGAATCCCTTAAACCCAGGAGGCGGAGGTTGCAGTGGGCCGAGATCGCGCCCCTGCACTGCAGCCTGGGCGACAGAGGGAGACTCCATCTCAAAACAAACAAAAAGCAAGAAAGAAAGAAAAAAAGATTAAGCCCCTCTGCCTTTACCAGCGTGGACAGATATCCTGATAGGACAGTGGGTGAATAAGTGAATACAGATCAACACGTTTTAATCCCATTTGGGGGCAAAATCAAACACAGCAACAACCAGGTATAATCATTCATATGTAGCAACATGGCTGGAAACACACACCGCAAGCAGCTGACTGGCCACTGCTGGGGCCTCCCCTGGTCCCTCCCTCCAGGTTCTGGGCAAGTGGTGCTCGCTCTTCAGTGAGATCCCTGACTGCCCTTCAGAACATCTCCTGTCACGCTCTGGGCCTTTGCTCAGCTTCCTCATTATAGCACATATTTATTTGTTTAATGCCTGTCTCTGTAAGGGTGAATACAAATTGCAAAAGAAAAATAAAATAATTTTCTCTGATGTAAAAAAAGAAAAAGACCCCTTCTTTCTCTTAGAGCATTTCCTTGAGAAAACTATGTAATGATCCATTCTTCCTCTGGACTTTTGAGATGTAAATCTCTTTAAAGGCTAGATAAGTCTCTTGGCGGTTTTACAACCCCGGAATGTTTTTCTTAGGGGTCTAAGAGCCTTCACTTTGAAATGTAAACATCAAGGAAGGTCGTCCTCCTGTCTTCCAGTCTAGATGAGAATTAAATTTAGGTGACTAGCTGCAAGTTATAACTATGTCCTTGTCACAGAGGTAGAAGAAGTGTATTCTTCCTTTGAATAATGACAATTAGCAAACACAAATCGGCCACCCCAATTACCAAGTGAATGTAAGATAAGCTATGTGTGGCAAATGTGCTGTCAAATACCCTTACTTGAGGCTTTGTTGATCTCGGGAACAGGGATATAATGGGTCATATCTGCTTGGCTACATGAAAGGGTGAGATTTCTTGCTGTCTTTTCAGCCTTTGAGCAGATTGCCAGTGACGTGCATTGCATTCTGGCTCCATATTTATGCACTGATAACACTGTGTTCTTTCTCTTCTACTTTCATGGAAGGGCTTCCTGGCTCGGCAGGGGGTTTTGTCTTTCATCATATTTCCTCAACATGTCTTCCCTACTAGAGCATAAGATCCACAGGCTCTTTGTCCTTCTTGTTCACAGCCGTCCCCAGCATCGTGCCTGGCATTGAGAAGGCGCTCAAAACATGTTTATGGGATAAATAAATAAACCGACTCCCAATGTTGTTTGAATTTTTTCTTTAACAATGAGCAAGATTCACGTATTATAATAAAAAAATCAATTGAGCTTTTAAAAACTCTGCAATTGCTAATGGAACAGGAACTGGTTTGCTTTACAGATACGGACTTTATTTCCTGTTAATCACCATGCTTCTCAGACATGAGTCAGTATGCTTTAGATCGTTATTAGTAACAACTTCAGACATTGTCATTAGCAGCCTCTGCAGATATCATACAAAAGAAAGAATACCTTCAGAACTCACACTCCCAGTTACCCAGGTCCTTTCTAAGTACTGAGAATTGATCCCTTATCTCAAAAGCACTGCAGAGAAGATTCTCAGAATACCGTATTAGCACCTCAATCCTCCAATAAGCTACCAATTTTCACAGTGGTGGGTTGGGTTTTTTGTTTTTGTTTGTTTGTTTTTGAGATGGAGCGTCCTCTGTCACCCTGGCTGGAGTGAAGTGGCCAGTGGCGCCATCCCGGCTCATTGCAGCCTCTGTCTCTCAGGCTCAAGTGATGCTCCCACCTCAGCCTCCCAAGTAACAAGTAGCTGGGGATTATAGGCGCCTGCCACCACGCCAGACTAATTTTTTGTATATTTGGTAGAGACAGGGTTTTGTCGTGTTGCCCAGGCTGATTTCAAACTCCTGAGCTCAAGCAATCCACCCACCTCAGTCTCCCAAAGTGCTGGGATAACAGGCATGAGCCACTGCCCCCGGGCCACAGTGGTGTTTTTATAAGTAGCATCTCTCCCTGAGTAGTCTCATCAAATTGGACAGCTCAGTTCCTGTGCACTGCGCGCCCGCACCCACCCCAAAGCCTTTCACACTCTTCTCAGTATGAGTGAATGAAGCAAACCAAAAATGGTTATAGCACATTCTATGGTTACTTTCCAGAAGGCAGTGTGAGCGCCAGGCCCTGTACCAAGCACCTTAGGTGCATTAACTCACTTACTTCTCACAATCACCCCATGAGGTGGGTATTATTAATATCCCCAGTTTACAGATGAGAAAACAGAGGCCCCAAGATGTTGAGTGACTTGCCTAGTCACATCGTTATTGGAGGCTACACACTCTCAGATGGCGTTGACCCCAAAGTCTCAGCTCTTAACCTCAAGCCGTAAAATGCCCTTAGCCCCAAAGCAAGGAAACAAATAAGAAAAAACTCAACCAGGCAAGAACCTGGCCAAGAGGAATCAGAATTTGTCTAACTAAGTCACATTTTCTGAGTTCCTACTGAGTGCCAAGCATTAGCCTATGCACACTAAAGATGTCACCCAACGCGAGCCGCACAACAGCACTGAGAGGTGTGTACTATGACCACCGTCAATGCAGAGAGGACACTACGAAGCTGAGAGAGGCAAAGGGATCTACTAAGGTGCCACAGTGAGTTAGTGGCTAAGGCAGAATCCAATTCAGGTCTGTCCCTGAGGCCAATGTTCTTAGGCACAACTCTCCCAAAGCGATGAAGGAAAACATCCAAATCAGTCCAAGTTCAAACAAGGACGGAGCTCCCCCAAGGCAGGCCGGGAGGAGAAAGGGGTTGTCCTAAAGTGGGCGGTGGTAGTTATCACTAGTGGTGTTCTCCACAGCAGCTTAAGGGGCAGGGTGAGTCCTCTGTCCTGGGAATGGAGAAGCTCAAGCGTTCTTTTAGTTTGTCTTCTGGAGGACGAGGGCCCCTGGCCTGTGTTTCTGCTCTGTCTTCTTTTGTGCCTAGCACATTGCAGATGCTCAGTGAATAGTTGCTGAATTGCACACTGACCACAAGGAGGTGAAAAAAAAATTTAAAAAGTAGTTGCTGAGCAAAGGAATTAATGCATGTCTTCCCTTCTACAAGAGACCTATTGCAGGTGCTTTCACAGTGGCCAACTGAGAAGTGGCCTGCATGGGCCTGGACTCCAGGTGTCCTCCTCTGCCCTCCTCCCTTCCATGTGGCTTACAAGGCCATTTGTGTGGAGAAGGATGAAGTGGGACAGGGAGGAGAGCCTTGCAAGTGCTAATATCCTGCCTGTCCTGCACACATAGGATTGCTTTTAATCGTTGCAGGAAGTCACTGAGGCACTTGTCATTATTTGTATATTTATAGAGAAAGAAAGCTGAGGTTCAAGGAGTTTACATCATTTCCGTATGGCCACTCAGCCAGTAGTTATGCCCTCTGGAAGGCAATTCTGACCTATTTGCCTCCAAAGACCCTGCCAGTTAACCACAGAGGGAGAAGAATGAGCAGGTATTGCATGATGGACACAAACCACACACATGATCAGTACACAGCAAGTATGTGGTGAATGAATGAATAAATACATGAACAGGAATATTTCAAGAAGAGGATTACTAATAGGATTTGTTATTATAAAAATCACGAAAAATGGAGACTGGACAAAGTCTGGTAGATTTGACAGTTAATTTCGACTTACAGTAGCAAAAAAAAAAAAAAAAAAAAAAAACAGAGGAAATCACCTATATATCCATCACCAGGAGATTAGATTAATCATGGTACATCCATATGACAAAATGTCTACAGATTTTAAAATCATGTCCTATAATTATGGTTTTGACAGGAAACACATTCGTGATCTTTAAAGTAAAACCTGAGGCTGGACGCAGTGGCTCATGCCTGTAATCTCAGCACTTTGGGAGGCGGAGGTGGACGGATCACTTGAGGTCAGCAGTTGGAGACCAGCCTGGCCAACATGGTGAAACCTCATCTCTACTAAAAATACAAAAATTAGCCGGATGTGGTGGCGGGTGCCTGTAGTCCCAGCTACTTAGAAGGCTGAGGCAGGAGAATTGCTTGAACCTGGGAGGCAGATGTTGTACTGAGTGGAGATCATGCCACTGCACTCCAGCCTGGGCAATAGAGTGAGACTCAGGCTCAAAAATAAATAATAAATAAATAAATAAATAAATATACAATGAAAACATTATGTTAGGACACATGTGTACAGCACGACCCCATTTTTATCCATGGGATACTTTAGGACGTGGGGTGCTCTGGTGCGTTCTCGGTCATGTGCTCATCCCCATGACTAGCGGCCACGTGGGAGCTGGAGTTTGCCAGCCTCACTCTAATATAGTAGGGAGGGAGGTGCATTCTCCATCGACAGAAACTGCTGGCCAAACAAAAATACCAAAACGACGTTAGCCATATTTCCATGGCTTGAGTCCTGTGCCCTGTGTCAGGCCCAGTCCTAAAAGCACTTAGACATGAGATCTCATTTAACCTTCTGGCAACCCTTTGAGATAAGTATTATTATTTGTACCTCTTACAAGTGAGGAAGCAGAGACTTAGGTAGTTTGAGTCATTTAGCTGAAGTTCAGAGTAGAGCCGGGTTCTAAGACAAGTGTGCCTCACACCAAGGCCAGGATGTTAACCACCAAATCTTGATACAATAAGGCCTTCCTTTTACTGTACTACCCACTGCTAGGACAGTAGGGGTTTGGAATAAAGAATGCAGATTGGAAATTAACAGAGAGGAGGCAAGAAGTGACATGTGGGCACAGGTGGTTGGGTGTGTCTTGGAAGGAGGGGAGGGGTGGCTGGAGGGAAGTATGGTGGTGAATGGTGGATCCCCTTGGTCAGTCTCGGGCTTCCCCAGAGGAGAAGGGAGTGAGGGTTTGCGCTGAGAGGGAAGGCACCAGGGAAGGAGGGAGGACCTGAGGGCAGAGCTCATCTGGAACAGTTACTGTAGAACCTGACAAAGAGAGAAGGAGAATTCGAATAAAAATGTTCCTGCCCTCAGAAAGATTCAGGTATGGTCGGAGAACATGTATTGGGGGAATACACAGAGCATTTTGTCCCAAACACTGTCCATTTTTTATTTCATCAAAGTTCCTCTGCTTGTTCTCCAGAATCTGTCTTCCCACATTCCTGGGAAAACAAGCCACAAGGAGCAATCAGAAGGCCCTTGGCTCCAGGGCAGATGAATAACGTGTTCCCTTAGAAACTGGGAACAAGTCGCTTCTCCCCCAAAAAGGGAACAATTCTTCCTTCTTCCTTGAGCAGCTTGTCCCGTTTGCATCTCACCCCCTCACGTGCACAAACATACACACACACTCACACACTCATGAGACCACTTCCCACCTGCACACACACACTCCTCATCTTAACCACACTCATTGCTACACAGGTGTGAGTTCCTCTACCTCTCTGCCAACAGAATCCCCATTTTATTCAGGATGACAAGGCACCTGTTCAGATCTCAACCAAGTCTGTTTCCTTTCTCCAGATCCTCGAATCGCAGACTCCCTCACAGCTGAGAACGACTGTGTGGCCCAGTATTCATCAATGAAACAAAGGGCTTCTCAAGGTGGAAGTAGCGCCTGTGGGGATTCCTAAGAGTTGCAATTTGCTGAGGTATTGAATATGGGCACGTGGATTCCCATCTCTTCCCAGTGTACCTTCCTGGAAGAGAGATCAAAACTTTCCAGGCTCCTTTGCAGCTAGGTGTCTGTATAGGAATTTGCTCCTGCTGGTTACGTGCTGATATAGTTCAGATATTTGTCCCCACCCATATCTCATGTGGAAATGTAATCCCTCATGTTAAAGTTAAGGGCCTCATGGCAGGTGATTGTATCACCAGCGTAGATTTCTTGGTTTAGCACCATCCTCTTGGTGCTGTTCTTGCAGTAGTGAGTCCTCACAAGATCTGGAGTGTGTGGTGCCTCCCTTTCTCTCTCTTGCTCCTACTTTCACCATGTGACATGAATGCTCCTGCTTTGTTTCCATCATGAGTAAAAGCTCCCTGAAGCCCCCCTAGGAAGTGAGCAGATGCTGGGACCATGCTTGTACAGTCTGCAGAACAATAAGCCAATTAAACGTCTTTTCCTTATAAATTACCAAGTCTCAGGTTTTTGTTTTGTTTTTGTGTTTGTTTTTTTGTTTGTTTGTTTGTTTGTTTTGTTTTTATATGGAGTCTTGCTCTGTCACACAGGCTCAAGTGCAATGGTGTGATCTCAGCTTACTGCAACCTTCACCTCCTGGGTTCAAGCAATTCTCCCATCTCAGCCTCTCGAGTAGCTGGGATTACAGGCACCCACCATCATCTCCGGCTAATTTTTGTATTTTTAGTAGAGATGGGGTTTCACCATGTTGGCTGGGCTGGTCTTGAACTGCTGACCTCAGGTGATCCATCCCCCACCTTGGCCTCCCAAAGTGCTGAGATTACAGGTGTGAGCCACCACGCCTGGCCTCAGGTATTTCTTTATGCCAATGCAAGAACTAATACAGATGCACTTGCACCGTGTTTCAAAGACAGATATGAGGTGGGGGCATCTTCCTGGAGCTTGGGCTGTCTGCTGCTAGTAAACAGTTTGTGGAGATACGAGGGGTTTTCAGGAGCAGATGGGCTGTTGAGACTGGGCCAGCTGCATGATTCTACTTTCCAAAGCCCAGGATCCTGTTCTGTAGGAGCTGGGGCAGTGGCAGTGGCAGCAGCAGCAGCCTCCTGATCCCTGGATCATAGTGATGCAGTGTGCACTGCCATTCATTCACTTCAGTGGTGGGTTCCTGCTGCTCTCCTGCCTGCTGGTGGCTGAAGGGCAGTTCCATTGGCTGGCCAGGGTGGCTGTGTCCAGGGAGTCTTTCCTGGGAGCCAGCCTCGTGTCCACTTCTCCAGCTTTTTGAATGATTTTTCAGGCACCAATTCTCTATGCCTAATTGTGCACCAATTTTTTCCTGCCTAAAATGCAAACTCTAAAAGCATGTTGTTTTTACATTGTATTTATTTTTTGAGACAGGGTCTTGCTCTGTCACACAGGCCAGAGTGCAGTGGCGTGATTATGGATCCTCACGGACTCAGCCTCCCGGGCTCAAGTGATCCTCCCACCTCAACCGCCTGAGTAGCTGAGACCACAGGTGTGCACCACCACACCCAGCTAATTTTTGTATTTCTTGTAGAGATGAGGTTTTGCCTCTAAAAACATTTGGTTTCTTCTCATTTAACCAAAAGATGCTAGCAGGCATCAGGCATGAGAAGTGTGTAAGGATAAAAGGACTTGGGGAAGTCTCTATTTCTTTGAGCCTCAGTTTACAAAATGGAGACAAAGATGAGCATGATCATTACCATTAGCTAATAGTTACTGAATACTATGGGAGACAGTATTTTCCAAAGATGATCAAAACAATATATCCAAACCTACAAACTCTTCCACATGAATCCTTGCCACTTTCCAAGAGGAAGAGTCTCATCTCCTCCCCCTTGAATCTGGGCTGACCTCTGACTTGCTGGTAACCAATAGAGTGTGGCAGAATCAATGGTGCATGAATTCCAAGGCTAGGTCAAAAGAGGCCATTTATCTTCCTCCTGGTTCCCTTGGAAGGTTTACTCTCCAGCCATCCATTGTTGGAATCCAGCCCCCAGGATGTGAAAACCCTAAGCCATACAGAGAGCCCACATGCCCAACAGTCCCAGCTGAGCCCAGACTTTGAGGCATCACAGCCCAGCTACCAGTTCACATGAGCAAATAAACCACCAGGTCATTCCAGCCCCTAGCTGTTCAAGTCACCCCCAACCATATGAGTCTTTTCAGCTTGGGTAGACAGACTTTAGGTCATTGACCCTCAATTATTCCCACCTCCTGGTATCCATTCTTTCTGTAATTCACTGCCCTTGAGTAGGAGCAGGACCTGTGACTTGTTCTATCTAATAAAATATGGCAAAGGTGATGGGATATAACTTCCTTGACTAGGTTATATTAAATGGCAAAAGTGATGATATCACTGACAATTGCTTCACATTATGTATGATTCTATCTTAGCAAACTGGAGCAAGAGACTCTCTCCCTCCCTTGCTGGCTTCAAAGCTGCCATATTGTGAACTATATATAAAGAGGGCCATGTAGCAAGAAACTGAGGGGAGCCTCTCAGAGCTGAAAGTGGCTCCAAGACAACAGCTAGAAAGAAAGTGGGAACTTCTTTCTACAGCCACAAGATTAGTTCTGCCAACAACATACAAGAGCTTGGAAGTAGATTTTTCCCAAGTTGAGCCTCTGATGAGACCACAGCCCCAGCTGACTTCTAAGTGTAGTTTGATGAGACCTTAAGCAGAGAACCCGGTTAAGCTGTATGCTGACTTCTAACCTACAGAAACTATGAGGTAATAAATGTGTGCTCTTTGAAGCCACTAAATTTGGGGTAATTTTCTATACAGCAATTGATCATCCATATGCCAGTTGAGGCCAGAGATATTGTGAAGCAGGAACATATCAATCTCATGTGCCCTGTCCAAATTCCTCACCCAGAGGTTTCATGGGCTTAGTAGATGGTTGTTATTTTTTACTACTAAAGTTTGGAGTAGTTTATTAACCAGCAACAGATAAAGGGGGCAAACAGATTCTCTGCCCCTGTACTGATCCCTTTTCAACATAGACTCTTTTTGACCTCTTAGCAAGGCTCTGAGTCAAATACTGTTATTTTCTTCATTTTATGAATGAGGAAGCTGAGGCTCAGAGATGTTAAATAATTTGCTTAAGGTCACACAAATCACATATGGATGGGATACTAAAATGAGATTATTGATATGCAAGTCTTTAGCACAGTATACATTCAATTAATGACTTGACTCCTGTATCAGTTATCTGCGACCACATAACAAACTACCTTCAAAACTTAGCAGCTTAGCCAGGCGTGGTGGCTCACGCCTATAATCCCAGCACTTTGGGAGGTCGAGGTGGGCAGATCACTTCAGGTCAGGAATTCAAGATCAACCTGACCAACATGGTAAAATCTCATCTCTACTAAAAATACAAAAATTAGCCGGGCATGGTGACATGTGCCTGGAGTCCCAGTTACTCAGGAGGCTGAGGCAGGAGAATGATTTGAACCTGGGAGGCAGAGGTTGCAGTGAGCCAAGATTGCGCCACTGCACTCCAGCTTGGGCAACAGAGCAAGACTCTGTCCCCCACCAACCCCGACTGCCCAGAAAAATAAAAATAAAAAAGTTAGCAGCTTGAAATGGCATTTATAATCTCAGCTTCCGGGAGTCAGGAATCCAGGCATGGCTTAACTGGGTGCCTGTGGCCCCGGGTCTCTCACAGGGTTGCAATCAAGATGTTGGCCAGGACTGTGGTTATCTCAAGGCTTAGATGGTTGAGGGGAGGATTAATCTGATTAGCAGCTCACCTGAAGCGGCTAGCAGGCCCCAGGTCCTTGTAGGCTATTGCCCAGAAGCTGCCTTCTGTTCCTTGCCACATGGGGCTCTCCATGGGGCAGATCATGGGCAAGAGAGCCAAAGGGGGTGCCCAAGACCGGAGCCACAATCTTTTGTAACCTCATCACAGAAGTGGCATTCCATCACTTTTTCTGTATTTTATTTATCAGATGCAAAGATCTAGGTCCAGCCTTGACCCAAGAGAAGGAGATTACGCAGGTACGTGAACACCAGGAGCTGGGAGTCACCGGCTTTAGGTTGCCTGCCAAAGAGCTCTGCTGGGCACTGGATCTGGCATTAACCTTGAGTGGGTGAGAGTCAACGGTCCCCCTTTGGACACCACTGAGAGTCCATCTGAGAGTTCAAGCCAAGCCAGACTCCCTGACCTCCTGGTGCTGATTGTCTGACTTGGGAAAATTATTTTCTCTAATGAAGTTTTCATGTTCCTTCTGTAAGAAAGAAAGTTCATTACCACTCTCAGCCTTTGCTCAGTTGCATTTGTGACATGGTGCTAATTTTCTTTGATGACATATTATTCTCTCACTGCCATGCAAGTGTGCTTCTCATTGGTAAAATGCTGTCACCTCATTACTTGGCCGTTAGAGGGTTTTAAAAATGGCTTTCTAGAAATTATATTTCAGTTCTCATTTCAAGTAAAAACAAGCTTAAGCATGAGACTTCAGCGGTGCTATTTTCATATGCTTCTTTTGCCTTTCACCTCTAAAAGGCTTCCCAAGCGAGCTACATGTACTGCCTACACCCAAGTTTCCATCAGTAGTGCTTTATTTCCTCCTTACTTCACCTTCCTCTCTGAGTCTGTGTTAGATCAGATGCTGGCAGCTGCAGAAATCTCATAGTATTTTCCTACATTTTTTTTGAGGATGACACATAAAAGACCAAGAGCCACGTGGATAACACACTTCCAGATATAGACAAAATAAGATACACACAAAATTACAGGATATAGTTCTCAACCACCACAGCAATAGTTCTTAACCACCACAGACGTTGATCACACATCAATTACAGATCAATAACGGATGCCCACTACAGGGTGCAAAGAGATAAAATGGCACATGTGGGTGTCACGGGCATGAAGTCTGATTCACCAGCTCCGTGGTATATGAGTGGTCAGGATTTTTTTTTTAATTAAATCACAATCATCTAATCTATAATGGCCAAAAATTCCATCCCTGTACCATGTACCACCCTCCATGGGTCAAGCAAAGATGTTGGGGTTTCATGCTGGACAGAAGATTCTAGAATGATTCTGTCTGGACTCTACACCAGTAATGGTGGCCCCAAGGGGTGATTTGAGATGTGGGGGAGCTGATAGGTGTCTATTTTGTTATTACATGTATCTTAAATACACACATATGTTTTATACTATTTGTTTTTTTAAAACTGCATCATGAAATGTTAAAATTTTAAGATCAGTTACTATTTCAAAACCTATTATCCCATCTAGGTCCTCAGAGTCCCGCCACTGTGCCCCTCAGCAGGTGCCCACACACATGCATGCACACACTACACACACACGTGCCCCTGCACACTCCCGAAGATTCAGCTCTGAGTAGTGAATAAGCCACTTCCCACCACTGTCCCTGCCTTAAACTAGAGGAACCTGCCCCCTCCTGCTGCTCCTGCTTCTTACTCCCCAAAGGCACTGCTCTCTCTGGCTTTCTCCTTCCAAAAGATCTGGAGTATTCTCCTCAATTTGCTTAAATTTCTGCAAAAGATAGCAAGAGGGACCGTCTTTAAGCAACTTCTGCTTTTAGATCCAGAACACAAAGAAGCTCAAAACTGAAAACTTAGACAATATAAAAGACTAGGTCAGGCACAGTGGCTCACCCCTGTAATCCCAGCACTTTGGGAGGCTAAGGCGGGCAGATCACCTGAAGCCAGGAGTTTGAGACCAGCCTGGCTAACAGGGTGAAAGCCCGTCTCTACCAAAAATACAAGAATTGGCTGGACGTGGTAGCATGTGCCTGTAATTCCAGCTATTCAGGAGGCTGAGGCACGAGAATCACTTGAATCTGGGAGATGGAGGTTGCAGTAAGCCAAGATGGTACCACTGCACCCCAGCATGGGTGACAGAAGGAGACCCTGTCTCAAAAACCAGAGACTAAATTATTACATAACATATAAGGCTTTTTCATGGCATGTGTCAGTATAAGTCTTAGAATTGACAAGAAAAAACTTCACAAGTACACAAAGTATTTCAGCAGAAATTTCACAGAAAAATAAATCCAAATGGCCAAGAAATATACAAAAAGATTAATGAACATAAGTAATCAAGTGTAATAGAATAACTTTGCCCCAACAAAAGATGCGCACGTCCTAATCCACAGAAACTGTGAATGTGTCACGTTACGAGGCAAAGGAAGGAAGGTTGCAGATGGAACCCTGTGACCTTCAAAAAGGTCCTTTTGGCCTGATACAGTGTCATCACTCCTGTAATTCCAGCACTTTAGGAAGTCAAGGCAGAAGGATCGCTTGAGGCCAAGAGTTTGAGACCAGTCTGGGCAATATAACACCCATCTGTATAAAAACTAAAAAAATTAGCAGGATATGGTGGCATGCGCCTATAGTTCCAGCTATTCAGGAGGCTGAAGCAGGAGGATTGCTTGAGCCGGGGTGGTTGAGGTTGCAGTGAGCCATGATCGTGCCACTGCGCTCTAGCCTGGGCAACAAAACAAGACTCCATCTCAAAAAAAAAAAAAAAAATAGAAGGACACTGTTAAATAGGCAGTAAAAATCATCATGACAACTCAAGGGAGAAAGATTACGAAAAGAAGAAAACAGCTTCATATTTTAATACCTTAAAAGGCACTTCTTGCCTGCTTTTTTAATTATTATTTTTTATTTTACTATTTTATTTTATTTTGAGACAGGGTCTCACTGTTGTCCAGGCTGGAGTGCAGGGGTGTGATCATAGTTCACTGCAACCTCTTCTCCTGGGCTCAAGCAATCCTTCCACATCAGCCTCCGGAGTAGCTGTCACTGTAGGTGCTGTCACCCCTGAGGCAGCAAGCACAACCCCTCCTCTTCCTTTTCCTCCTCAGCCAACTCAGTGAAAAGATGATGAGGACGAAGACCTTTTTTTTTTTTTTTTTCTTAAGATGGAGTTTTGCTCTTGTTGCCTAGGCTGGAGTGCAGTGGTGAAATCTCAGCTCACTACAACATCCACCTCTCAGGTTCAAGCGGTCCTCCTGCCTCAGCTTCCCGAGTAGCTGGGATTACAGGCATGCACCACCACACTTGGCGAATTTTTTTTGTATTTTCAGTAGAGACCAAGTTTTGCCATGTTGGCCAAGCTGGTCTCGAACTCCTGACCTCAAGTGATCAGCCTGCCTTGGTCTTCCAAAGAGCTGGGATTATAGGTGTGAGCCACCGCGCCCGGCCTTACATGGCTTCCTTTAATGTCAGATTCTCAAGTTAAGAACATAAAAGTTGGTCCTACATTTCTCTGCTGAAGACACCATTTAGAGTCAGGATAGACACTCTTGGCCAGGCGCAGTGGCTCATGCCTGTAAGTCCAGCACTTTGTTAGGCCGAGGTGGGAGGATCACCTGAGGCCGGGAGTTTGAGACCAGCTTGGCCAACATGGTGAAACTCCATCTCTACTAAAAATACAAAAATTAGCCAGGCGTGGTGGTATACTCCTGAGGTCCCAGCTACTCAGAAGGCTGAGGCAGAAGGATCACTTGAGCTTGGGAGGCAGAGGCTGCAGTGAGCTGAGATCACACCACTGCACTCCAGTCCGGGTAAACAGAGCAAGATTTCGTCTCAAAAAAAAAAAAAAAAAAAAAAAAAAAAAAAAAAAACCTCTCATTTGCTGTACTCTGCAACATTTATGGGATGAAATTTTGCCATTTCTTCAAATTTACAAATACACATATCTTCTCACTAAGCAATTTCACTTTGAGGAATGTATTACATAGGTATACTTAGACAAGGCAAATGACAGAACTACCCGCTGGTTCATCACAGCATGGTTTATGATCACAAGGACTGGAAAATACCCTAAATACCCTAATTGTCCACCCACAAGGGATTGGTTAAATGCATTACAGCACCCTGGAATACACTGCAATGCTAAGCAGATTTTTTTAAGCATATGGAAGATTTTTGTGTACAGATTCAGAAAACTCTAAACTATATTGGAAGCGAAAAAGTCCAGGTGAAGAACACTGTGTATACTATGCCCCACTTGGGTAAAAATCGCGATGAAAACCGTTTGTGGGAATTTGCCTGCACACGTGTAAAATTCTCTAGAAGGATATGCACAAGCAACTGGTAACAGTGTTTGCCTCTAGGGAGAAAAAATAGGGAGAACTGGTCACTGGGATAGGAAGGAAACTTGTCATTGTGTAGACTTTTTGTACCTTTAAAAATCTGAACCATGAGAATACATTATCTATTCATGAAAATGGAGAAATTAAAATAAATATAGCTCATGCATGAGCTGCTGCTCTAAAGAGACAAAGAGAGTTGACACCATAAGAAAAAAACAAAACTGTCACAAGTTCAGGCAGACAGCAGCTCCAATACATTTTGTTAAGAGGAAAAGTTTCTTCACTTTTAGAAGAAAAAAATAACCTAAAGTCTATAATTACAGTATTATATTTACTGTCAAATTTAAAGGGAAAAACAAAATTATCTTTTTCTCTTCTCTAATAAGTGTAGAGCATGAATCACAAACTCAACTGCCCTTTAAACTCAGGCAGGTAACTTAAATGAATGAAGAAGGCCTGGTGACAAGAAAATCGTGGGCACTTTGGGAGGCTGAGGCAGGGCAGATCACGAGGTCAGGAGATCGAGACCATCCTGGCTAACATGGTAAAACCCCGTCTCTACTAAAAACACAAAAAATTAGCCAGATGTGGTGGCGGGCGCCTGTAGTCCCAGCTACTCAGGAGGCTGAGGCAGGAGACTGGCGTGAACCCGGGAGGCAGAGCTTGCAGTGAGCCAAGACTGCACTCCAGCCTGGGCAACAGAGCAAGACGCTAGTCTAAAAAGAAAAAGAAAATGATGGGAACCATGAGGAACTTGAGATCAGATGCCATCTGGAGGTGGCACTGTCACCGGGTGACAGAGGAGCTTCAGGCAAGCTGTTTCTACAACATCACAGCTAACGTGTGTGCCCTCTCTGTGCACCAGGCACTAAGCGAAGCCCTTTCCAAGAACTGTGTCAAAGAATTATCTCAACAATCCCATGGGGGAAAACTATTATCTTCTTCATTTTACACATGAAAAGACCAAGGCTCAGAGAGGCTGAGTCACTAGTTCCAAATCACACAGCTGGACTGATAGGGCCAACCTGACAATCTGCACCTGTAAGCACTCTCCCCCAACTTCTTTCAGGCACTTAAACAGAAGGACTCCCATCCAGGGGCACTTTAGGACCTCCCTCCAACAGACCCTGTTATTTTCACAGCTATAACTCCATCTTATGTAATAAACATTTTTAAATGCACATATACTTAATATCATTTCTTTGCCTGTGTAAGAGCTTGGTTGAGTTGAATTGCAGTTGACTAACAGAATGTTACATCTTTTGTAAAATCTATTTATTTTTCTTTTTCTAGAGAGACAGGGTCTCGCTCTGTTGCCCAGGCTGAAGTGCATTAGCATAATCTTGACTCCCTGAAACCTGGACCTCCTGGGCTCAAGCAATTATGCGTCAGCCTCCCGAGTAGTTGGGACTACAGGTGCGTGCCACCACACCGGCTAATTTATTTTTATTTTTGTAGTGACGGGGTTTTTCTATGTTGCTCAGGCTGGTCTTGAACTCCTGAGCTCAAGTGATCCTCCCACCTCAGCCTCCCAACGGGCTTGGATTATATGAGCCACTCCGCCCAGCCGGAACATCTTTATTGAAGTATAATTTACATAGCATAAAATTCATCCATTTTAAGTGTACTGTCCCACGAATTTTAGTTACACAGCTGCCACCATCCCCACAATCTGGGTTTAGGATCCTTCCCTCACCCGCAACACGTTCCTCCCGCTCCTTGGCAGTCAATCTCATTTCCCACTCCCAGCCCTAGACCACCACGGATCTGTTTTAGGTCTCTGTGATTTTGCCTATTCTGGGCACTTCGTGTAGGTGGAATCCTCCAATGAGTGACTTTTGTGCCTAGATTTTTTCAGTTGGCATAAGAGCTTTGAGATTCATTTATGTTACGCATGTATCAGTAGTCTGTTCCTTTTAATTGCTGCAAAGCGTTCCATTGAAGGCTTGTGCCACAGTGTGTCCCAGTTTATGGACATCCCTAATTGTTGACTAATATCTATAAGATCTCTACAAACGTTGGTGTCTTCACATTTTAGTCTTTGAGTGTTGAGCCTTTGTTTCTCTTGAGAAGCTACCGAGGAGTGGAGTTGCTGGGTTATATGGTTAGTGTATGTCTAACTTTTTAAGAAACTGCCACACCATCTTTCGCTTTACATTCACGCCAACAATCTATGAGGGTCATTTAGAGGACTTTTTATTAAACATGTACTAATGTCAATTCTCATATTTATTTTCTTCTTTGGAGCTAACACGTAAACATATCTATAATCTTTTTCAGGTTTCACGCATTTCTGCAGGGAGGAAAGCTCATAAGCCACGGCCCTATGCCCACCTTTGTGCCCTCAGAATAAGGAAACCCGCCAACTACGCTCCGCAGTTAGAAAGCCCAAGACCCTGCAAAGACCTGCACCCGCCCCCAAAGGGGCGGGCCTGGTGAGCGGAGAGGAGGCGGGGCGCGCTCCTTCAGCCCCGCCCACCAGCCCTGGACTCCCTCTCCCTAGGAGGGGAGCCAGTGGGTGAGCCAAGGGAATGTGCACACGCCTCTTCAGCCCCGCCCACCGCGCGCGCGGCGGCGCCCCTGACGGGCGGGGCCGGGGAGGGCCCTCGCTGGGTCAGCTCCGCCCACCCGCCCCGGCCTCAGCCAGCTTCCCCAGTCAGCGGCTCCCGGGCCGCGCCTAGCTGCGCGCCATGGCCGGGTTGCTGGCGTTGCTGGTCCCGGCAGGCAGGATGGGCGCCCGGGTCCGGCCTCGCGCCACCTGGCTCCTGGGCGCCACCGCCCCCTGCGCCCCGCCGCCCCTGGCCCTGGCCCTGCTCCCGCCCAGGCCAGACGCCCGGCTGCTCCACACGGCGCGCGGGGGCTGCCGCGGCCGCCAGGTAAGCACCCCACCCCGACCCTGATCCCGGGGGATGTCCAGGTCCCCAGACGTCCGCAGGGCCGCGCCCGGGGCCGGCCGCCTCCGCCAAGGACAGCCTTTGCACTTGTAGCTGCCCGAGACCGAGCTCTTGCAGGGTCCCCGAAACCCCAAATCCCTACAAGCCAAGGAAGCATTCCTCCTAGTTGACAGCCAGAGAAACTGCGGCTCGGGAAGGTATGGCGCTCTACGCAAGGTCGCTCAGTCTTTGGCCGAGCCCCGGGTCTGCAGAGCCTCAGCCAGGCTGGGGCGCAGCCGACTGAGTTGCAGATGGGCCTGGACTTGGTCTGAACTTCCTCACGTTGCCCGCGGGGTTGTTGTCCAGGCCTTCTGGCTGGGTCTGGCTGCGTCTCGCTGTGTTTGGAACACCTCCCGACGCTCGCCGCTCCTCCCTTTTGATCTAACTGGAAGAGCAGGCGTCCCCAGGGAAGCCGCGGGCAAGGAACCCACAGTGCAGTTTGTTATGTTTCATTTCTGTCACCTTCCATGGGTGCTAAGTGAAAACTGGTTTTCATTCAGAGCAGTCATACCAGCTTTCCTGTCAAGAAATCTATCACTTTCTTCCAAGTAGGTCTTTTTAAATAAAAATAGTAGTAAATAATGAAGTCTGGCGGTCCAGGAATGGCAAACCCATACGCGCGGAGCGGGCGTCTAGCCCGGAGCGCGTCCGGCCTCGCAGCCTAGAGCCTCTTTGTTTGCGTGGGTGCAGACAGGGCCCTCCATTCACCACCAGGTGACCTCAGACCGAGCCCTGAAGGCTTTTGAGCTTGTTTTCTGACCTTTTAGAGGCCCCAAAATAGCGCCTTCCCAGCAAGAGTTTGGAAGACAACTCCACGAGCTGGTGCAGGCCTCAGCGTAGTGCGGCCGGCCCAGCGAGCATCTCCTGACCATTCCCTAGCTTTTCAGTGAGGAGCGGGTGGGGACTGGACCCAGGCTTTCACCAGGCCTCCTGCCCAGATCGGCTTCCTTGCCTTCTCCAGTCCGACAGGTGGCACACAGGTCTTGGGAATCCTCTCCAGAGGGACACCTTCTGCACACAGCGTGCCACCTCCTGGTGATTCTTCAGGGCCCAGCCCAGCTGTTCCTTCCTCCAGGAAGCCCTCTCTAACCACCTGTGAGGCCTCGGATGCCTCCACTGGGCCTCCTTCCACCCCATGGCTGTGGGTCTTCTCTGCACTCATCTGGAATGGCCTCTTGTCCTGCTTGTCTGTCAGCCACATTGACCTTGTCCCCAGCTCAGGCCCTGGCACTGGAGCGGCGTGTGTGTATACAGTGGCGAAGAGTTGACCGCAGACTCCCTGGGTTCCTCTCTCTACTCGCTTGTGTGACCTTGATCAAATTCCTTTCTCTCTGTCTCAGTCCCCTCATGTGTAAAACGGGATGTTAATAATTCAGACTTCATAGAATATGAATGTAAAATGAGATATGTTCATACCTGGCATCTGGTGTGTCCTAAATTAAGGTTAGAAATGGTTATAATTGCAGTAAATATATATGGTCACAAGGCCCCCGTGAGCTGTCCTCATTTCTTCTGCACCATGGTAAAATTGGCAGAATCCAAGTGGGATCAGAACTCAAAGGAGATTAGGACAAAAGATAACTCATCTGCCTGAGAAAATGCGTCCCCAGCAGGGCCTGGGAGCCGTGCAGGGAGGGTCTGAGCTTGGCCAGAGCCCAGCACCTCCCCTGTGGGCTGTTCTGGCCACCCTCGTTGGGAGGTAGGCGCGCGCTGCCCAGCTGGGATCTCCAAATTTGCCAGGTGTTTAATTAAGAGCCAAAGAGGCCCACCCACCTCTGCCTTGGCAGGGGGTCTCTATAAGAGGGGTAGGGAAAGCCACAGAAGAGACCCGCCTTTTTGTCTTAACGTGATTCCATGTCCTGTAAACCGCCTAGCAGCCCCGCCTGCCTGTGCCACTTACCCCTTCCGGGGAGGTAGGGGAACTCAGGGAGACGACTTCCTCTCCCAGAGCCCCAGTGTCCTTTTGTCTCCATCAGTTCTGCTTCCAGTGCCACCTTTTCAGGGACACCTTCCCCCATGGCCTTATTTAAACTTGCAACATTCCTCCTACTCCCTGTCTCCCCCGTGATTGGTGTTTCTCTATGGCACTTGTCACAAGTAGCAGCCCTGGTATTTTACTTTTCTGTTTATTGTCCCTGCCTTCCCATAAGACCATAAGCTCATTGAGGATGGGGTTTTGTCAGTTTTTTCCATTGCTCTGTCCCCTACACTTAGAACAGTGCCTGGCACAGAGGGGACACTCATGAATCCACAAGAAGTAACACAGCATGGTTGTTCAGAGCAAAGGCCTTGGACCCAGACTCAGTGAGTTTGGATCCCAGCTCTGACAGTAATCCCTGTGTGATCCTTGGTAAATTACTCAACCTCTCTGGGCTTCTCAGATCCTCTTCTGTTAAGTGGGATTGACAGTAGTAAAGGTTGTTGTGAGGATTATATGCATTAATGTTTCCTTTTTTTAAAATTAGAGACAAGGCCGGGCGCGGTGGCTCACTCCTGTAATCCCAGCACTTTGGGAGGCCAAGGCGGGTGGATCACCTGAGTTCAGGGGCTCATGACCAGCCTGGCTAACATAGTGAAACTCTGTCTCTACTAAAAATCCACATATTAGCCAGGCATGGTGGCATGTGCCTCTAGTCCCAGCTACTCGGGAGGCTGAGGCAGGAGAATCGCTTGAACCTGGGAGGCTGAGGTTGCAGTGAGCCAAGGTCGTATCACTCCACTCCAGCCTGGGCAACAGAGCAAGAATCTGTCTCAAAAATATAAAGTAATAAAAGATATGTTGGCCAGGTTGGTCTTGAACTCCTGGCCTCAAGCAATCCTCCTACACCTCAGCTTCCCAAAGTGTTAGGATTACAAGCATGAGCCACCGCGCTCAGCCAATAGTTTCAAAGTACTCAGAACAGTGCCCAGTACAAAATATACACAATATGGTGTTTATTAGTAATATGATTTATCAAGTGAAAGAAAACAGGTGTCACTCCAAACACTGGGATCGACTTGGCAAGGTCCTTGGCTCATTCTTTAAACCTTCCTACCCCTTCTCTATTACAGGTTTTTGTACTTTAAAAAATGTTGAGGAGAGGCAGAAGGGGCATCTCACACACACACTCTCACACACACACTCACACACACACTCACATGCGCATGCACGTTGAGTCCAGACAGAAGATGTGTCACGTCGTCCTGTGCATTCAGTACAGTGTCTAACACATCCCAGGTACTTAAGGCAATGTTTCACGAAGAAATGAATGTCTAAAAATTTTCCATTGCCTGCAAGTCACACCCTCGTAAATTCTTTTATTTTAGCTTCTTTAGTCTCCCCAAAGATTAGGAAGAAAACTGCATGGCTCACAGTGCTTACAGATGGGTGTTTTTACCAAAACAAAAGGAAGAAAATTGTCCAGTAACCGGGTGTTCTCTAGAATGTCAGAAGCCAGCCGTGGTGCCAGCTAACCCAAGATTGTCCCTGTGTCCGAATGTCTTGCCCCTACTGCAGTCTTGCAGTAGATGCTGCTCATTCTATAGTTGGAATCCTGGCTGCCTTTTTATTTTTATTTTTTGGCCAAAAGGCCTTTTGCCACAATAAAGACCACAAAGAAAAGGGCCCTCACAGAGACAGCTGCACTCGGTCCAGTGAATGGACAGAGTGGGGCCAGGTGTCAAGGGCATGGGTGTTTGGCCCTGCGAGGGGCTGCAGGTGGCCTCCTATCAGTCCCCACCGCCTGGCTGCTCCCCCCTCTGCAGCCTCCCTCAGCAGCTGGAGGAGGGTGAGGGCTTGTTTATCAGGGAGAACCGATGCTGTCCACAGCCATCCTGGCCGGGGGTGGCAGGGCTAGTCAGAAGGCTTCGAGGAAACGGGAGGTCACATAAGCTGGCCAATGAAAGAGGGGCTGATGACATCTTCCTTCCTCCCCTCCAGAGCCTGGATGTTCTGGAAAAGTGTCTTCCTTTGAGAATGGTCATTCTGGCAGGACAGGAAAGGGGAGCCTGCTGAGTACCACAGAGGCTGAGGCCTGGTGGTCACCAGCCCAGTCACCAGTCCATGCTGCCAGTTAGCCGTCCCTCCCTTCTGAGCCTCAGTCATCCATCTGCCAAAACAGAAGCGACAGAGTTTCCCAGGTCATGAGGCAGTGAGGGATTTATGAAGTGACACCTTTGAAGTGTAAGCTCAGCGCCTGGCTCAGCGGAAAGGACCTGTCTGTCATCAGGACACTGAGGGTTTTCCTCAAATGTTCTAAAACATCTTATGCCTCTAAAAATAACAGGGTAAAAGTGGGTCAGCTGCAGAGCCCGTAACAAGAGCTGACTTACAGCCAGGTGCTCGTCACCTGCCGGGACCAGCCTCAGGACTGTCCTTAGAGAAGTCTTTTGATTAAAGTGCTCTCTTACTGAGAAGTGGTTTTTTCCCTCCCCTAATCTGGGTGGTGTTGGGATTTTTGTGTCTCCCACACATTCCAGGCTTGGTGGGTGCTCAATAACTGTTAACAGATGTCCCATGCAATCCATGAGTTCTGTGCAAGTCCTGGTAGAGTACTGTGCAAGAATCACCCCCACTTTGTGTGTTTCAGATGTCAGGTGTAAATCTTGATCGTAGGAGTAAATCTGCCATCGCTTTTGCTGCATTAATTTTGTGCACACCGTCCTTTTGTGGTGGCATATAACATGGTTGTCACATGTGCAGGCTGTGGACTTGGAGGGCTGGGCTCTAATCTTGGTGACTTCAGGCTGGTGATCTCACCTCACCAAGCCTATGTTGCTCCTTTGTAAAGTGAGAAAAGCAGTAGTATCTATCTCTGAAGGTTGGCGTGAGGATGGAAGGAGAAAGTGTCGGAGGACCGCCTGGCTCAGAGAAAATGCTTGATAAAGGATCATTGTCCCCAAGCTTGTGAGCCCTGGTGTTTTAGTTACTATTGCTGCTGTGACAGATGAGCACACACCTGGTGGCTTAAAACAATCCACATTTATTATCTTACAGTTCTGGAGGCCAGCAGTCCAAAATGGGTCTTAATGCACTAAAGTCAAGGTCTCAGCAGAGCTGGGTCCTTCTGGAGGCTCGAACCCATGTCCTGCCTTTTCTAGCTTCAAGCCGCTTGCATTCCTTGGCTCATGGCCCTTGCCTCCATAAGCCAGTAGCAGCGCATCTTCGGATCTCTCACTCTGCTTCTGTCCTCACAACCCCCTCCCCGACACTGAGTTTCCTGCCTCCCTCTTTTCTCTTATAAGGACCCTTGTGATGACATTGGTAATAATGTAGCCCAGGTAATCCGGGATCATCTCCCTATCTCAAGACCCTTAATCACATCTGCAAAGTCCTTCTGCCATGTAAGGTGACATATTCACAGATCCTGGGATTGGGACATCTTTGGAGCCATCGTTCTGCCAGCCATACCTAGTTCCAGGCTTGCATTGCACTTGGTGATTAAGTTGGCTCAAACTCGGCTCACTGAGTAAGACAGGGGTAACTGATCCACGCCTGTAATCCCAGCACTTTGGGAGGCTGAGGTGGGTGGATCACGAGGTCAGGAGATCGAGACCAACCTGGCTAACACCGTGAAACCCCAGCTCTACTAAAAATACAAAAAATTAGCTGGGTGTGGTGGTGTGCGCCTGTAATCCCAGCTACTTGGGAATCTGAGGCAAAAGAATCCCATGAACCAGGGAGGCGGAGGTTGCAGTGAGCCACAGTTGCGCCACTGCACTCCAACCTGGATGACAGAGCGAGACTCCATCTCAAAAAAAAAAGGAAAGGGGTAACTGATCTCTCATCCAGCAGGAAAGAGTATAACATTGCATGCGTGTATAAAAGCCAGTAATGACTGCCCATGCCTACCCTAAAGCATCACGTCTTCTCTGATTTGTACACAGGATCCCAGCCAGGCCACAGAGACAACAGGCAGCAGCGTCAGTTGCACAGAGGAGAAAAAGCAAAGCAAGTCACAGCAACTGAAAAAGATTTTTCAAGAGTATGGCACTGTCGGCGTGTCGCTGCACATTGGAATCTCATTAATCTCCTTGGGCATATTTTACATGGTTGTGTCAAGGTAAGATTTTTGACAGTAATTAATACTTGTTTTTTACCGTCATGTAAGATTCTATGTGAATAAGAACATGTTTGCTAAGACTTTTTTTTAAAGACAGGGTCTCACTCTGCTGCCCAGGCTGGAGTGCAGTGGCACGATCATAGCTCACTGCAGTCTTGACCTCCCTGGACTCAAGTGATCCTCCCACCTCAGCCTCCCAAGTAGCTGAGACTACAGGCATGCACCACTGCACCCAGCTGATTTTATGGAGTTTTGTTGTTGTTGTTGTTGTTTTCCAAGACGGAGTCTCGCTCTGTTGCCAGGCTGGAATGCAGTGGCACTATCTATCTTAGCTCACTGCAAGCTCTGCCTCCTGGGGTCAAGTGATTCTCCTGCCTCAGCCTCCCAAGTAGCTGGAACTACAGTTGCACACCACCAAGCCCAGCTGATTTTTGTCTTTTTAGTATAGCCAGGGTTTCACTATATTGGTCAGGATGGTCTCAATCTTTTGATCTCATGATCCACGCCCCCTGGCCACCCAAAGTGCTGGGATTACAGGCATGAGCCACTGCGCCAGGCCGATTTTATGTTTTTTGTTGTTGTTGAGACAAGGGTCTTGCTATGTTGCCCAGACTGGTCTTGAACTCCTGAGCTCAAGTGATCCTCCCATCTCGGCCTCCCAAAGTGCTAGGATTACAGGCCTGAGCCACTGCACCTGGACGCTAAGACTTTTATTCATTCAGCTACTTCGTTACATTTTTTAAAATACTGTAAATCTTATAATCAAACCAATTTCTTCGTTTAATCCTTTGCTGTAACAATTGTTTTCTTTGCTTCTTCCCCCCTAGTGGTGTGGACATGTCTGCAGTCCTGCTGAAACTCGGATTTAAAGAGTCCCTGGTACAGTCAAAAATGGCAGCAGGCACAAGTACCTTTGTGGTGGCCTATGCAATCCACAAGCTGTTTGCGCCAGTGAGAATCAGCATGACGCTAGTCTCTGTGCCCTTGATTGTCAGATATTTTCGAAAAGTGGGATTCTTTAAACCTCCAGCTGCAAAACCTTAATGAACTCTTCAGTCGTACACACTGAAAACCTATTTCTTCTAAATTACACAATTTGGACTGGTTTTAGGGTTATAGGGTTTCTTTTGGAGAGGTAGGGGGCTAATTGCTATGTTCTCATGGATAAACTTTGCCAGCAAAAATCAGGCTTTTGAACAATTTTAATTTTTTGCCTCATAAATTTTGTGAATGCTATTCATTATAGGGCTTGTATATATAATCTAAAATGTCAGCAAGACATCACAGATGGGTTAACATCTCAAAACAAAATAGCCTACAAATGTTCCTTGTGGGAGATTTTGGCGAGGGTCTGTCTGTAAAAGCTCCAGGGGGTTAATCTTGGCTCAGTTTCCTAAAAAGCAATGATTAATTTAACTGGCTTTTAAATATCCCCTTCCGCTGATATTTGTTGTCAGCTGCCTACAGTTTAATATGCAGTGTTCTGCAAAACAGCTGCCAGTGCTACGATTAATGAAGCAAAACTTAATATGTAATCACAATCTAAATTAGCATCAATACTTTGACATTCATTCTATTTGTTTTTGGGGGAAGAAGAGTATTTCTGGTGTGTTTCATTGATCCCCAAACACCTTCCAATCTGGACATGATGGGGCTGATTCCAGATGGTTTTTCTGAAATTTCATTAAAGTAGGTCGGCATCATTTGTCTCTATTTAGGTAAAATATGAAAACTCTGCCCAGTAGCAGGGGCATCACTTGGTTCCTGATGCCCATGTTCCAGAGGAATTTGGATACCACACAGAAACAGCTAAGACAATCTTAGCTTTTCTTAGACAATCTTTATCTCAAACTTCAGACATTCCAGAATTGTCATGATGTTTACACTGTCTTATTGAGTTAAAAATCCTGTTCAAGAAAAAAAAAACATTTTGTATCACTTCCTAAAAAGGAATATTCGTGGCACTTGTCACAAATGGAAGGCAACTATGAGACTATGCAACCCAGGGAGGGGCTTGTATTACACGGCAGGTGTACTTAGTCTACTGAGCCAGCTTTACCCAATGAAGGGCATGTATGTTAGAGAGATTAGCTAAGAGTAGAAATTCAAGCATAGAGGCGGTGGTTTACGCCTGTAATCCCAGCACTTTGGGAGGTCGAGGCAGGCGGGTCACTTGAGGCCAGGAGTTCGAGACCAGCCTGACCAACATGGTGAAACCCCATCTCTACTATAAATACAAAAGTTAGTCGGGCATGGTGGCACATGCCTGTAGTCCTAGCTACTGGGGAGGCTGAGGCAGAATGGCTTGAACCCAGGAGGTGGAGGTTGCAGTGAGCCAACATCACAGCACTGCACTCCAGCCTGGGCGACAGAGGAAGACTCTGTCTCCAAAACAAAGAAAGAAATCCAAGCGTAGATCCAAACTGAGACACTGGGACTTCCTCCTTATACTAGTCAGGAGCAGGCGATTGAAGTAATTCTGTCCTGTGGGGTTCGGCATCATGCACGTTCCCCCTGGGCCGTTCTCTGATGCAGGGCACTTGCTCCACACTCTGGGAACCCAGATTAACCAGTCTGCCCTGTCACATAGTTGAAGGAGTTGCATTTATCTTTCTGGCTCCCAATTCCTTTACATTTGTTGCAGAACTTCCACAAGGCTAAATAAAATTACATTTGTGACCATCAGAGAACTGAAGGAACTATTAACTGGCTGTCCTGGTTTTGCTGAGATCAGGCTGTTGACAGTTCCTGGTTGGCCCACACCTACCCATGTCAGTTATCTCCACTAACATTTCCAAGAATCTTTGTAGGACAGTTTCTCCACCTGCAAGGTCTTTCAAGTAGAACTCTTCTTTCCTGTAATGCAATTAGCCCGTTGCCAAAAGGTTTTACTGTCTTAAAGCCGGAACTGTCTTTCTGAGATCTAATTCCAAGGACTTCTCCACAGCTAAGTGAGATGCCTCACACCAGTATTAGATGATTCTTTGGACAGAACAGAGCATTTTCATCTTGTGTTTAAAGCAATTTGTTGGCTTCGGCTCCTCACCACTTTCTATACTAGTCTCCCATTCACGTCCCTAGTAATACCTATGCAAAAAAAAAAAAAAAAAATGAAAAAGCTGATGATGAAACCTACAGGTTTAAGGGCTTAAATCTCATACTTTGTGTTAGGAGTAACAGGAGTGTGCTGAGAGGGCAAGCAATAAAACAAGTCATACCAAAAAGCCACATTGCTCTCTCCTAAGCCCCAACCCCACTCCACTCCTGTGGCCGGTGGTCCAAACAGAAAATAACTGGAGAAGACGAGGAGGTCAAAGGATCAGGGAACTAAGCATTATGTGAATTCACCAGCAAGATGTACAGAACACTTGTGTTTACATTGTTTTTATGGAACTAGCAGAATAAAAATGATCTATTTTAAAAATGAAAGCCATTGTTTCTTTATCTGACAAACTGAGCAGCTTAAATTCTGTGAAACATCTTTATGAACTTTTTAATATTCCTTCTGGTAAGCCATGGTTGATGAAGTGGCACTGTGACCAGTGTATTAATGTGCTACTCCAATGAGCTTTTTCTTTGCTTGTGTGGGATTGTCTGCGGAAACGTCCCAAGTCTCACTGGTAACACTGGGGAAGTTAGTCACGTGGTAGTAACTATAGCTTGGGAGGGTGGCACAAGAACTATTTGGGAATGTCAAAGTCAGTTCAGCTCAAGACTGAACCAGAAGCTCCTTTGTCCCAAGAGGGCTGGCAACTGCAATTTTACTCAGTCGCGTTTTTAAGTTTCTCTATGTTGGCCACTTTGTTACGATAAATCCTGACATACCTGCTGTCCAGTTTCTTGCACTGAGCATTGGCCGTACAAGCAGATTTCTCTACTAGCTCTAAGTTCAGCCCTTCTACTTTTCCTTCATCAGGGTCACTTTCACCGTAACTTTAGTCGATAGACGGCAAATATATAAACACTATATATAACAAAGTGTTAGGAGTACGCCCAACAGGAGATACCAGAACAGGCAGGACTAGAAGAGGGCGAGACCTGCTCCTCTTTGCCCCTGCTCGTTTCCAGGCTAACAATGAACAGATGGTGGAAAGAATTACACAGTACTCCACTGCAGACATAGATACTTATTTATTTGCATATTTAAAGTTTACACACATGCCATGACTCCAATGTTTTAAAAAAATAAGCCTTAACAGCTCTGAGACACACGGCCTCTTCTGTATCCCAAGCACGTCTCTAAATGGAGGTAGAGCACATGTTCCTATTTTACACACACTCATATGGGAGATAAGTGGTTAAGGAGGACTAGAAACCCAATCAGGCCTACCAGGGTGCTGGACAGACACAGAGCATTCCTAAGGGAATGCCACCAGAGAAAAAATACACGTCTGTACAAATATCTTTATTTTCATACTTAAAAAGAATCACATACTCATTCCAACAGCTTTACCAGGCATGGCCAACCCAATAAGTTACACACTCACTCAGGGACTTGGAAGGTTATTGCACAGCTCCTTAACACCAGGTCAAGGCAAAGTGGTCACTTTCCCCACAGCCAGCCTCTGGATTTGCCTCCTGTGGGGACACCGTGCCTGGCACAGGCTGACGGGGCAGCTGCAGTCGAACCTTGCCTCCAGATTATGAATCAGCATAAGTAGCACAATTCTCATGGCTATTTTCACTTCAGAGTGTCATGTTTATTGATGTGGAGCTTTCTGAATAGGAAAGTTAAGGCACACCTGCTCAGTAAAACAAATCTTTCTCGTAGCGTTCTAGATTGAGGGCAGCAGACAATGGTAAAATAAACTTCAGTAGCATGTTCCTGACAGGTTATACAGTAGCCCTGGCTCAAGGATTTCTCCCCCTGCATGATTCCTAAGACTGTTTGCTAGTTGACTCTTTGTTTTGGCAATTTGATGGTTTTGATGAATTTGCTGTGATCCAGGGGTGTTCAAGTACTTCTCTGAGCATTGGCCTCTGGCTGGGATTATGCTTCAACAGTCTTGAAATGAGGTCCCTGGCTCCCTCTGTTACAAAATCAGGGAATGTGAATTCAACCTGGAGTACAACAAATGATAAAATATCACAAAACATAGGTTAGAGACATCAAATAGTATAGATATTCAGATCTTGGCCTGAAGTTCAGGCTGATAAGGAAAGAATTACAGCAGATGTGCTGGGTCCTTTTCAGTTGCATCTTACCCGTGATATTCTTTTATAGGTCTCTTGGTATGTGTTTGCCTCAAAAGGAGGCTTCCCAACTAAAAACTCATAGCAAAGAACTCCAAGGCTCCAGAGATCCACCTTCTCATCATGCATCCGACCTTCAATCATTTCGGGGGGCAGGTAGTCCAGGGTGCCACAGAGAGTGGTCCTCCTAAAAAGAGGGAGGCTCAGGTTGATGTGCTTCTGGTTTTATGATCACAACAGCTGCTAAAAATCACTGAAGATTCTACTAACACTGAAGACTTCCCCTGGGCCAGATCCTATGCCCTACGAAGTAGCTACTATTATAAATTCCCTTGGAAACAGATGAAGGGAGGTGTGTAAGGTCACACAGCTAGCCACCAAGCTTAACCCCAAATGTGTCCAACTCCAGAACCTCCCTGAATGATCTAGAATGTAAGAAATTGAATGTATCACTACCCTATAAAAGTTGCCATGCAGAGTTCTCTGCAAATATGATTTGGAGTTCTACATCTGCATGTGGATATTACAGATATGCTAAGAATCTTAAGAGCCTGGTCACAATGACAAGACACTAGAAACTGTCCCGTTGTAACAGCACTGGGATGGAGATGCAGATACATGCTGCCTTGTGATAGACCCTTGGTATGAGAGATGCTGAAATTTTGAGGGTGGCCTATGAAGTACTCTTGCCAAAAATACTTAACTTGGCCCGGCATGGTGGCTCACGCCTGTAATCCCAGCACTTTGGGAGGCCGAGGTGGGGGGATCATGAGGTCAGGAGATAGAGACCATCCTGGCTAACATGGTGAAACCCCGTATCTACTAAAAATACAAAAAATTAGCTGGACGTGGTGGCGGGCGCCTGTAGTCCCAGCTACTTAGGAGGCTGAGGCAGGAGAATGGTGTGAACCTGGGAGGCAGAGCTTGCAGTGAGCCAAGATCGTGCCACTGCACTCCAGCCTGGGAGACACAGCGAGACTCCGTCTCAAAAAAAAAAAAAATTTTTAACCTGAATCTCTTCAGGCCCTGAGACCTCCATTCCAGTTTTCAGCAAATACAGGGAATAAAGGTCCAAGTTAAGTAGCAACACAATCAGAAAAGTCCTCTTTAAAGTGGGAGACTGGTCTGCCTCAAGACCACAGAGACAATCCAATACAAAGCATGGGCCTTGGTTGAGTTCTGATTTTACAAACCAGCTATAAGATGTCATAGACAGGCCGGGCGCGGTGGCTCAAGCCTGTAATCCCAGCACTTTGGGAGGCCGAGACGGGTGGATCACGAGGTCAGATCGAGACCATCCTGGCTAACATGGTGAAACCCCATCTCTACTAAAAAATACAAAAAAACTAGCCAGGCGAGGTGGTGGGCGCCTGTAGTCCCAGCTACTCGGGAGGCTGAGGCAGGAGAATGGCGTAAACCCGGAAGGCGGAGCTTGCAGTGAGCTGAGATCCGGCCACTGCACTCCAGCCCGGGGCGACAGAGCGAGACTCCGTCTCAAAAAAAAAAAAAAAAGATGTCATAGACAATAGGAGAAATTTGAACGTGGACTAAATATTAGATACTGACAATGCTGTTAATTTTCTTAGGAGTGATCATGGTTCTAAGTATATAGGAGAATATCCTTATTTAGGAAATGCATGCTATTATAGTGCTTAAGGTTGAAGCATCATGATGTTTGCAACGTATTTTCAAGTGTTCACCAAAAAAGTAGATGCAGCCAATCTGACTAAATGGGAAAAACTGCTGAACGCAGGCACTGGATAGACAGGTAGGCCATCAACTACCAATTCCGCATTTCTGTCGGTTTAGGTTTTTGTAATGAAGGTTGGAAAAAAGCTGGGGACAGCAGACACCAAACCAGAACAGTACGTGTGGTTTTGTATTGCTTTGTCACCAGCTGCTCTTCACCATAGATGCTTACGCTGTCACAGCCCTGGTGCTGTGTTCAGCCAGGCCTGGCACCCACTGAGCACACAGTCACCACTGAATTGTGATGTAGGATTAAGAAGCTACCACTCTGGTCATCTAACCCCTCCATCACCACCAACAGACTGAATCGGGGGCTCTCACACTGAGGCAATAACCAGGAAATGATGATGATTAACATCTGGGATTCGGAGTGAAGTGACTATCGGTTATGTAAGTAATCGTTTAAAAAAGCAAGAAGCCATCTTTTCTATCACAATTCAACCAGTTAAAATAGTTTAACTCTGCAATTCCATGAAGCCTATAATTCTTTATTCTGGTTTGTCTTACCAGATAACAGCTCCCACTAACGACAACCAGTTTTTTAAAAAAAAAAAAAAAAAAGACTGCAATAGCAGATTCAATGCATTGCTGGGAACAATTAGAAGTGCTCTGTAACAAAAGCAAAGGATTTCTCCCTCACATATAATCTATTTTAGGCTATACTTTTTTTAACTAGCTTGATTTTAAAGTCATCTGGCTATAATTTGAGTCCTCCAAAGTTGACAAACCTTGATCGGTAGATGTATGTTTTAAAATGCCCCACTTCACGTGAAGATTCAAAGCTTATTTAAACTCAAATTTAAAACAGTAAAGATATCGTAGTTCATGTGGAAAGCTCTTTAAGATTTGAATTGTTTTGAGATTGACATCTCTGCTTCAGCTGTGAGGGGGACAAGAAAGGACTATCCCTACTATTGACAGAGGCAGACCAAAGAGAATCTCTCACCACTGCCCTCAAAGCTCCACCAAACTAATTTAGTGTTTCAGGTTCCCTGATATGATCTGCAGTCTGAGCACTCGACCTTTGTCGGTGCTGTCCTCTGGAACGTCTCCCCATCTCCTCATCCAGGAAGCAGCAGAGGTGAAGAGTTCCTCCCCCTCAACACATGGGCACTTCACCCCTGTCATATACTTGTCCTATCTGTTGACTCATTCATCCCCTCATTAGCCTCTAAGGACATTAAGCATCTTTAACCCTAGGCCTAGAACACTGTTAATAGCCCGAAATCACCACAGAATAAAATTTTCTTGCAAACCCTACTTTATTATTAAGCCTAAATTACTCCAAGGTACTTCTGGGTTAGCTACCTACCCCTCTTATAGCACAAAATCTACACTAAAATATTTTATATTTGGCTCATGATTAGCTCCCAGGGCTTTGGTAAACCAAACAACTTCCACCTCTAAAGTTACATACCTGGAAGATGGAGCATGTACGGACCACCCAAAATCTGCAATTTTAAGCTCTCCAGCTGATCCAAGAAGTAAATTCTCCGGCTTAATGTCTCTGTGAATAACTCTCTTCGAATGACAGTAAGACAGGGCATTTGCCAATTCTGTTATATACTGTTAAAAAAAATATTGAAAGCCTATGTTTTAGATATTATATAACACAAGTTAATATTAGACATCTCTTCTGAAAGGAACACAACATAGATTTAACATAGTTTGCAGGTTTTGGCCAGACACCGTTGCTCACACCTGTAATCCCAGCACTTTGGGGGACTGAGGTGGGAGGATCACTCGAGCCCAGGAATTCAAAGCCAGCCTGGGAAACATAGCAAGACTCCATCTCTGCAAAAAAAATTTAAAAATTAGCCAAGCATGACGGTGCATGCACGTAGTCCCAGCTACTTGGGAAGCTGAGGCGGGAGCATCACTTGAGCCCAGGAGGTCAAAGCTGCAGTGAGCCATGATCACACTTCAGCCCGGGTGACAGAGTGAGACCCTGTCTCAAAAAGGAAAAGACAAAACAAAAAACACATTTTGCAGGTTTTAAAGCAAGCATTGTAGAAATTATACATGAGTCTACACACACACACACACACACACACACACACACACAATCAACTGAACCAATTTATAGTGGTTAGCATGAAGTGAAATTACCCAATGTTTAGTTATCTCTTTGCTAATAAAGCTGGTGTGATGTTGAAAGACAGAAAAGACATTCAGCTAGTTAGAGCTAGCTCTTAGGTTGGTGCCATTTCAATGCAAAACAGTTATTTCTGCATCAACCTAACAGTTACACCCCCATACGGCAACAAACGGCCCCGCAGCAAGGAAGTAAGGCAGTGCCGAAGAACTGGTACAAATTAAGGATTCAGGTGTGTAAATACTGCCTTTTTCTTTTTTAGAAAAAAAAAAAATTAACTTTTCAAGTATAGTCAATTCCTTTTTTTAAAACCAAGATCATCCTATGACAGAAGAATTTGTTTAAAGCCAAAAATTTACTTCAAGAATATCAGGAGAAAGAAATTATCCTGAACAATAAACAGAAACTAAAAAGCAGTTGCACTGACATATTAAATAGCATGTTAAATTTTGGATTACACTAAGTCAGCACAGAAGTACATAAGAAATCAGTCCTTTTGTTAATTTTATTTCCTTAAGTTACTATCTTTTTTTTTTTTTTTTAATAGAGATGGGGGTCTCGCTATGTTGACCAGGCTAGTCTCAAACTCCTGACCTCAAGTGATCCTCCCATCTCAGCCTCACAAAGTGCTAGAATTACAGACATGAGCCACTGCACCCTGCCGAGTTACTATCTTGTAAGAAAAGTTTTCCTGGCCGGGCGCCTGTAATCCCAGCACTCTGGGAAGCCGAGACAGGTGGATCACCTGAAGTCAGGAGTTCAAGACCAGCCTGACCAACATGGTGAAACCCTGTCTCTACTAAAAATACAAAAATTAGCCGAGTGTGGTGGTGCATGCCTATAATCCCAGCTACTCGGGAGGCTGAGACAGGAGAATTGGTTGAACCCGGGAGGTAGAGGTTGCAGTGAGCCGAGATCGTGTCATTGCACTCTAGCCTGGGCAACAAGAATGAAATTCTGTCTCAAAAAAAAAAGCAAGAATAAAGGAAAGTTTTCCAGTCCCTATCTCTAAGATTTAGCCAACAAGTCTAGTATGTATGTATATTATTTACTTATTTATTTTTAAGAGACAGGGTCTCACTCTGTCACCCACCCTGGATGCTACGGCATGATCAGACCTCACTGCAGCCTTGAACTCCTGGGCTTAAGCAATCCTCCTACCGAGTAGCTGGGACTACAGGTGTGTGCCACCATGCCCAGCTAATTTTTAATGTTTCTTTTTTTTTTTTTTTTTGTAGAGACAGAGTCTCCCCATGTTGCCCAGGCTGGTCGCTAATTCCTGACTTCAGGTGATCCTCCCATCTTGGCCTCTCCAAGTGCTGAGATTACCAGTGTGAGCTACCATGCCTGGCCCAGAATTTATTTTACCATACAGATAACTGTTTGAATATTGAAAAAATATATTTAGCTCTGCCTAAAGTTTGAGTTTCCTTTCTAAAGCAATTGCTAGACAGGATTGAACATTATTTTACATCAAAAAGGTTTACTAAACAGATGAGTAAACACCAAATGTCACTGGCAGAAAAAAACACTTTTCATTCTTTCAGTCCAAAGCCAGAGATCAGAATTCAGACCACAATAAACTGAAGGCAAATACAAGAAAGCTGCTCTTCTGACTACACTGACTTTGAGTTGCTGATGCTTTAATTGCACACATTAAAGTTCAAGAGGGCAATGGACTCCATTTCTCCAGTCATTTCCAGACAAGAAGCTATTAGTTTCACGACGGCTCTCTGGCACTGCCACTCCCTCCACACCTCACATGTTGTTAGATTGCAGGTATGGATAGGTCACTGACGTGTCACTACAATTAGTTTTATTTGAATTCGTCTGAAAAGGAAAACAGGTACATGCATATTCATTCTAACTGCAAAGGAATCTAGACAGAAATCTTTCATTTTCTTTCAAATAGCTATCTGCTTACACCAAAACTCCACCTAGATTGAAGCCTTGGGTGTGAGGAGAGAAAACAGAGAAGTAGTATCATGTATAATTTTATACTGTTGGTATAAGATGAATCTTTTAAAGTAGGATATCAATATCAGAAACTGAAGAAAAAGATTAACTGACCCAAAACAACAAACTCCAACCCACCGTAAGCAAGATGACAAGGAAAAAACCAAGGGTAAAATGTGAGCACCTGAGGCAGTCACTACCATTAATGAGCACAGATTTCCTTATTGAGCTGTAAGAGAAAGCTGGCCCAAAAGCTGAACTCATAAAGAAATATTAATTGCCAATTAAATAAGAAGCTGCTTTGTTTAGCTAATATTTAAAAAGCAAATTAGAGATCTGTTTCTACTTAGAAGCAGCACAAACATTTAAGATTAAGTCTTTACGTGTAAACAGCATGTCATTGTTGCAGACAAGACCAAAGGGCCATATGTCCATAGTAGCGTGATTTCATCAGACACTGAAAGTAAAATTACTTCAATTTAAATGCCATGTACATCAATGCCAAAAACAAAGAAAACTAATGTCCACGCTACCCAGAGATCTCCACCAAGAAACAGAAAAAAAATCAAAGTAACCACCATCCAACATGCTTTATCAAGCTGTCAAATCCAATAAGAAACGGCCCAAATTAAGACTCTTCAACTTCTTAAAACAAGTAATTTTAATCACTTAAAAAAGGAAAAGCACAAAAAGCACAATCATGAAAGAAAAAACTGACACATTTGGACTTTTATTAAAAATATAGCCTGGGAGGCCGGGTACAGTGGCTCACGCCTGCAATCCCAGCACTCTGGGAGGCCGAGGTGGGCAAATCACCTGAGGTCAAGAGTTCGAGACCAAACTGGCCAACATGGTGAAACCCCATTTCTACTAAAAATACAAAAATTAGCCAGGCGTGGTGGCACACGCCTCTAATCCCAGCTACTCGGGAGGCTGAGGCAGGAGAACTGCTTGAACCCGGGAGGTAGAGGTTGCAGTGAGCTGAGAACCAAGATCACGCCACCGCCCTCCAGCCTGGGTGACAGAGAAAGACTGTCTCAAAAAAAAAAAAAAAAAAAAAAAACCAACAACCTGGGCAACATGGCGAGACCATGTCTATACAAAAAATACAAAAATTAGCTGGGCGTGGTGGCACCCACCTGTAGTCTCAACTACTAGGGAGGATCACTTGAACTCAAGAGGTAGAGGCTGCAGTGAGCAGAGATCGCACCACTGCACCCCAGCCTGGGTGACACAGTGAGACCCTTTCTCGAAAAAGTAAAACAAAAACAGCTTTGCGAAAGACACAGATAAGAGAACGACAATACAAGGCACGCATTGGGAGAAAATACTTGCGAAACATGTGTGACAGCTGACCTGCATCCAAAATATACCAAGAACTCTTAAAACTCAAAAAAGCAAAAGATTTCAACAGGTGCCTCAGAGACGATACCCAGATGGCAAATAAACCCATAAAAAGATGGTCAAGGCCGGGCGCGGTGGCTCACGCCTGTAATCCCAGCACTTTGGGAGGCCGAGGAAAGCGGATCACAAGGTCAAGAGATCGAGACCATCCTGACCAACATGGTGAAACCCTGTCTCTCCTAAAAGTACAAAAATTAGCTGGGCATGGTGGCACATGTCTGTAGTCCCAGTTATTCAGGAGGCTGAGGCGGGAGAATCACTTGAACCCAAGAGGCAGAGGTTGCAGTGAGCCAAAATTGTGCCACTGCACTCCAGCCTGGTGACAAGCGAGACTCTATCTCAAAAAAAAAAGAGATGTTCAACATTGAATGTCGTTAGGAAACTAAATCAGAACAATGAGATACCACCACATGCCCATGAGAATGACTAAAATGCAAAACACTAGGCCAGGTATAGTGGCTCACTCCTGTAATCCCAATATTTTGGAAGGCATGAATTACTCGAGACCAGGATTTCAAGTCCAACCTGGGCAACAAGGCAAAACCTTGTCTCTACAAAAAAATACAAAAATTAGCACATGCCTGTAGTCCTAGCCGCTTGGGAGGCTGAGCTGGGAGGATTGCTTGAGCCAGGGAGGTTGAGGTGGGTGATCACGCCACTGCACTCCAGTCTGAGGGACAGTGAAACCTTGTCTCAAAACAAACAAAAATCCAAAGCACTGACATCAAATGTTGGCAACTATGAGAAGCAATAGGATCTCAATTCATTGGTTCTGATATCATATTACCATTGTATAATGGTATCGGAATTGTTAACCAGCTGCCCTGTGGGAACCAACTTTATCAGCTAGAGTGCTTATGTGAACTTCCTTTGGCCTTTGTCTTATAGAGTCCACTCAGTTTCCAAAACTGCTTGGATCAACACTTTACCCTCACACCCTTTAGTAAGGTGGTTTCCTACATTTGTAATGCAATGTAAAATAGAATGTAGAAATCACTTTGGAAGACTGACAGTTCCTCACAAAGCAAAATAAAGTCTTACCGTATAAGCTGACAATAGCACTCCTAGATATGTGCCCAACTAATTTGAAGACTTACGTTTCACAAAAACCTGCATGCAGATGTTTATAGCCAAAACATAACTGCCAAAAACCAGAAGCAGCCAAGATACCCTTCAGTAGATGAATAAACTGAGGTACTTCCATATATTGAAATAATTGAATATGATTTCGTGATAAAAAGAAATGAACAAGCTCTCATGCCTCCAAAAATATACAGATGAATCTTCAATGCATACTGCTAAGTGCAAGAAGCGCATCTAAAAAGGCTACATACTGTTATGATTCCAATTATATGATATTCTGGAAAAGGCAATAGAGACAGTAAACAGATCAGTGCTTGCCAGAGATGGAAGGGTTGGGAGGGATGAGTAGCTGAGACACAGGATTATTTTTCAAGAGCAGTGAAACTATTCTGTATATCGTAATGGTGGATACATGGCATTGTGTATTTGTCAAAATTCATAGAACTTTACAGCAAACACACAAAAATCAATCTCAGGATATGAAAATGTAAATGATTCCATCCTGGGCAGGCAGATTGTGACAAAAGAATCTCACTGCATGACAAATGTACGAAACCATCTTACTAAAGGGTGTGAGGGTAAAGTGTTGATCCAAGCAGCTTTGGAAACTAGTGGAGTCTTTAAGACAAAGGCCAAAGGAAGTGCACATAAGTACTCTAATTGATAAAGTTGGTTCCCATGCAGCTGGTTAACAATTCCGATACCATTATACATGTATATTGGAATTGAATAATTAAGTAAAAGGATGGTGGGCAGTGAAATCCAGGTTTCTCACTTGGAGTGGGAGTTTACAGGTAAACAGGAGGAAGTTAGAATGAAACGTGGTAATGGATTCAAGTTGAAGACATCGGTATGAATTCACGGTATGCTTAATGAAGAGACAGATGGATAAATCTATACACAGATTACTAGCCACATATATTTCCTTGCTCTGTCAGCTGAAAGCCTAGAAGTAGTGACGCCACAGTAGCAATGAGTACAAGTGCCCAGATCTTGGTTTATAATAGCATTCTCCAAGAAGAGGAACCAGGGCTCCTTGGAGAAATAGTTTGATTCTAGGACAGGAGCAGAAAATATACAAGATGAGGCTTTAGCATCTTGTATCAGAAAGTAAAGAAGTACAAGGCCAGGTGTGGTGGCCCACACCTGTAATCCTAGCACTTTGGGAGGCTGAGGCAGGCAGATCACCTGAGGTCAGGGGTTAGAGACCAGCCTGGGCAACATGGCGAAACCCCATCTCTACTAAAAATACAAAAATTAGCTGGGTGTGGTGGTGCATGCCTGTTAATCTTAGCTACTCAGGAGGCTGAGGCAGGAGAATCGCTTCAACCCAGGAGGCGGAGGCTGCAGTGAGCCAGGACTGCACTACTGAACTCCAGCCTGGGCGACAGAGTGAGATTCCATCTCAAAAAAAGAAAGAAAAAAAAAAAAGGTAAGGAAGTGCGCGCGCACACACACACACACATACAAGACAAAACTGCAGTGATTTTCCCAGGAACCTGGTAAAAGAAAAAGAGCAGGCCGGTGCGGTGGCTCATACCTGTAATCCCAGCACTTTGGGAGGCTGAGGCAGGCAGATTACAAGGTCAGGAGTTCAAGACCAGCCTGGCCAATATGGTGAAACCCCCATCTCTACTAAAAATACAAAAATTAGCCGGACGTGGTGGTAGGTGCCGGTACTCCCACCTACTTGGGAGGCTGAGGCAGAAGAATCCCTTGAACCCAGGAGGCAGAGGTTGCAGTGAGCAGAGGTCGCGCCACTGCACTCCAACCTGGGCAACAGAGCGAGACTCCATCTCAAAAAGAAAAAAAGAAAAAAAGCTCCCAGTGGCCAAAGTTGTAGCAATCTGAACCACAAAATAAAGTACTGGATTATAGCTCAAGGGATAAAATAAATACCCAGGAGTCTACATCTTTAAATAAATGATGAAATAAATAAGGGAGAACAGCCTTATTCTGGCACAGAATTCCAGATAATTTATGGAAATACTCCATCCACTCTCTACTCCTTAAGTGTGGGCTATTCATAGTAACTTCCTTTGAAGAAATACAGTATGGAAAGGAGGGAAAATAGTAACTTTACAGTGGAGAAACCAGACAAACACTCTCTCAGTCAGAAGATCAAGCTGACATCCACAGTTAAAAATCATAAGAGTTTACATCCCTGGTATGTGATAAGAATGCACTTTACCTCTGATCTCCCCTCAAAACCCCGTAAGCCCAATTTAATCATGATAAAAACTAAGAAAATCTGAATACAATGTGGACTTAACAGTTATATATCAATATTGGTTCATCAGTTGTGACAAATGTACCATATTAATGCAAGATGTTAGTGGGAAAATTAGCAGGAAATTCAGTGTGGGGTATATGGGAAGTCTCTGTACTGCCTTCACAATTTCTGTAAATCTAAAACTATCCTAGCCAGGCACAGTGGTGTGCACCTATAGTCCCAGCTACTCGGGAGGCTGAGGTGGAGAATCACTTGAGTCCAGGAGTTCTAGTCCAGCCTGGGCAACATAACAAGACCCTGTCCCTTCAAAAAAAAAAAAAAAAGAAAAGTAAAAACTATTCTAAAATTAAAAATCTATTAAAGAAAATGAGGGTGACTATCTATATACATTATATACATTTCCATAGAAAACAGCTGTGCAAACTAGGCACAAAAGCAGACACAACATTCTACCTGGTTCTACACTTTATCTGTACATATGGTACAACTAAGCTATTTTGATTTTTCCACTTCAAATATTTGATATTAAGCTATCCTTCCGTCAAGACAACACCCACTCTACTATAATGAAAGGTACACTGCTATGGAGGACAGGTATACAGGAATCACAATTAGCCTGGACAATAAATGAACACTTACAGTAGCAGTTCTCTGCTCATCAAACTTTGAAAGTTTCTGAAGTTCTCTATAGACTGTTCCAAGTGGTGCATATTCCAGAATTAGGTAGACTCTGGTAGCATCATGGAAATAACCATACAGTCTGAGAATATTAGGATGCCTGCAACAAAGGATAAACATTCTAACACCTGGTTTGGAGCTGACAGAAGACTATGTACTAAATGTCAAACAAACTCTTCATGTAAAACCAGTTGTGTTTCCCATGAAACCACACTCCAAACTCCACTTGAGAATCTAAAACTGTAAACCCACTCCAAGAAAAATACATAGACCCACATTTCATTTTACAAGCATTTCAAAGTATTAATGGACCTCTGGTTTAGTTAAGACTATTTCCTTCCTTTAGGCACCTTTATTCTTAGGAGGAAAAGTCAGCTGAATATTAATTATCTACATACCAAAAAAAGGACATGGCCAGGCACAGTGGCTCACGCCTGTAATCCCAGCACTTTGGGAAGCTGAAGTGGGAGGATCACGAGGTCAGGACTTTGAGACCAGCCTGGCCAATATGGTGAAACCCCGTCTCTACTAAAAACACAAAAATTAGCTGGGCTTGTTGGTGCATGCCTGTAATCCTAGCTACTCAGGAGGCTGAGAGAGGAGAATCACTTTAACCTGGGAGGCAGAAGTTGCAGTGAGCTGAGATCTCGCCACCGCACTCCAGCCTGGGTGACAGAGCGAGACTCCATCTCAAAAAAAGAAAAAGAAAAAAGAAGAAAAAAAAAAAGGCATTGCCACAGTAGTTTGATACCCAGACACTGTGACAGATAAAAGCAGTGATCAGTAATGGCAGGAGATGGGTGCTGAGCAGACTGGGCAGGTGCAGACTGTGGCCAGCGGGAAGCAGGCAATGGGAAGCACAGCCCATGTTAAGATGCCTGCCCCTCCCAGCCCCAGCCAGGTATTGCCAGGTAGAGACACACCAGGCCTGATGTGGCCAGACTTGAAGTATTAGCATCTGACTCAAATCTGGAAAACACTGAAAGGAAAAAAAAAAAAAAGGAAAAACAAAAACCCGCCGGGCGGCCCTAGTCAACCTGCAGGTGGCTGCTCGCAACCCCTGCATACTTCAGAATAAGGGGTGCCGTTCCCCTTCATTATCCACCAAAAAGACTTGCCCATATAAACTATTCCATTAACAAAACATTAAATCCTCAAGTGATTTTTCAGGATCAGAGTACTTAAGTGCTCTTTGAAAGATGACAAGTTTAATCATTTTTTGTGGTACTATGAAAAGCAAGCCCTCTAAAAAATAAATTTATGCTTTAAAAAAAAAAAGAAAAGGAATACAATTTTAACATGAAGAGCATGGAGAATCACAGGAGAATGATTATAACCCAGTGCGGCACAGAAGCTTATCTAATCTTTTTCATAAGGGAACGGGAGGTGAGGAATGGGGGAGGACATGCGTTTGAGGACAGTGCCTCATAAGAGGGAGTGCACAGACCTGGGCAGCGGGAGGCTGACATTACAGGAGGGGGAGGGGTGCAGCATGGGTGAATATTGTTTTGAACATGAACCTGAAAACTCACCGAAGGTGGGACTGTATTTCTACTTCTCTTCTGAGCTGATGCTCCACTCCGGCTTTCTCCAGCTGAGCTTTAAATAACACTTTAAGAGCCAGAATAAACTTGCTTTGTTTTTCTCTTGCCAAATAAACATTACCAAACTTTCCTTTACCCAGAGGGCGACCAATTTCAAAGTCTTCCAAAGCCCACTGCCTCCTAGGAAGGAATTTGAACATTTTAGAATGTGAAGAAAACAAAGCTTTTCTAACAAATTCTCAATGAGTAGTAGACACATTCTATAAATAATTTTATATTCCAACTTGTACTCAATATGTATCCTCAGCAAGAACCAGGGCAACAACCACTATCAAAGAGCTGCCGCAACATGAAACCCTGACGTCCCTAGCTGCCGTTAGGTGTGAAGAGTCAGTGACAAGGAGCAGTCTCGGGTTTTAGATCTGAAGCACTCTATGGGAAAGGTCCCAAGCCCCTACTATGCTCAGAGGAACAGGCCCATGACAACGCTGAAGACCATAAAAAGGATAAGTGACCAGAGAGGCAGGAATGCTTCTGGACCATCTGGGGGCCTGTTTCAAACTAACCACAGTCGCTCCCTCCAGTCCCAGAGGTGCTCATTCTCTCTGGGTGGAGAAGCGCTCTGGTGGTGGGCACAGAGCCTCTGTTACTAATGGAAGCAGGATGGAGCCCACAGGCTAGCTGGGGCATGAGAACCAGTGGATTTAGACTCTTAGCCTCTGTTAGGCCGCTAGAAGCAAAAGTCTGTGGGTTCATTCCTTGCTCCTCCTAGTATATTCTAGAGTCCAGATAGTTCAGAGACTAAGAGTAGGCTTTTAGAAAAGCCCTGGGGAAGACATTACAGCCAACCTTTATAATAAAGAACTAAAACTATAATACTGTCAAAACCCTCAGTCATATATGAGTATACAGTTCTGCAACATATTCTATTTTTTAAAAACTTGCACTTTTATACAATAAAAAAGTACAGACACATAAACCATATGTAGTGGTTACTTCTAAGGACAGAGAGGAACTTCCACACATTTCTGTAACAGATTCATACAAACTTTTTCTAAATTTGAAATGCATTTGTTGTTGTTTTTTATTTTGAGACGAGTCTCCCTCTGTCGCCCAGGCTGGAGTGCAGTGGCGTAATCTAGGCTCACTGCAAGCTCCGCCTCCCGGGTTCACACCATTCTCCTGCCTCAGCCTCCCGAGTAGCTGGGACTACAGGCGCCCACCACCAGGCCCGGCTGATTTTTTGTATTTTTAGTAGAGATGGGGTTTCACTGTGTTAGCCAGGATGATCTCGATCTCCTGATCTCATGATCCGCCCGCCTCGGCCTCCCAAAGTGCTGGGATTACAGGCGTGAGCCACCGCGCCCGGCCTTGAAAGCCATTTTTTAAAGCACTTGAGTCCCTAGCAAAATACCTCAATATACAAATTCCTTTTTTTTTTAAGATTGGAAATCTGGAAACATACATATCCTCTCAATGAAAATAAAGGCCTCATTTTTTTCCCCAAGGGTTCCCACAACTAAATTTGCAACGAAATGATGCATTGTAGTAGGACAGCACAGAGCTTTGTAAATAAGCAAGCTTACTTTTTTGATTCTTCATTTTTCTGTTTTGATGCCAGTTCCTCCTCAGGAGTATTTTCTATATGGAATAAGTTAAAAACCTGTTTTTAGAATAACGATATAGGATAAGCTAAGCTGTGAATAGAGGTGAATCAAAGAATTGGTCACCAAAATATTAATGGTATGTCAAGAATGATAAACCAGGTTTTTTTTTTTAAGTTTTCCTTACAGAAAAAAGGACTATACACCCTGACTTCCATCATGTGAAGTCTTTACAGAATTTCTAAAGACGAGCAGACGTATATATAGACAGGTCCCTCTCTGATGATTAAAGGCAGACTATGAAGGTTCTTCTGAAGCCTCAGTTTCCAAATGAAGAACTTTTGTGGCAGAATTACCAATCTTCCCATACATGACAAGCTGCCACCTCGTCACTTTTCTCCTTACTAGGTGGGCCAGCCAACAGTCTATACCCTACATACAAATTATCACCAACACGTAGCAAAACATAAGCCAGCCACCCTCCATTATATTAGTGGCCAGGGGAAATATAAAAATAAAAGCCACCAATTCGGCAAAATGCACAAGGAACAGTTGTGCAGCAGAGGACTGGGGTGACTATTTCATTAGCCACAAGAACATATGGAACATTTCCACCGGTCTGTCTCCAGCATCGCAAACTCGAACAGCACATGATGGTCTGCTCAGATATTTGGATGCAGGACCAAACTCTTCCTCCAGGTGCCCCTGTCACATGTGCACCCCTCAACCCCCAGTTCACTAACTCAGTTAATATCAATTTAATCACCATCCCTAACTCCTCTTTACTCATCTTTCAGGTACAATTTATTGCCCAGTTCTAATGAGTCTGCATTGTAAATGAGCTCTCAAATTTGTGTGCACCTCTCCACCCTGGCTTGTCTTTGGATAAGTTAACTGCTTCTGAGTCTTAGCTTCCTCCTCTGTAAAACTGAGTTAATAACTGGCTACCTTCATGAAGTGGTTACAAGGATTGAATGAGATGACGCGGATGAAGCACGCACTTATCTCAGAGCCTGCAGGGAATGAGCACTTGACAGTTGGTAAATAATAGCATCTACTGTGCTCCACACACAGCAGGTTCTTGCCATCTCTGACCTCAACCCCCTTCCTGTCTGGTACTCCTAAATCTAGCGTTCTACTCCAATTTATTCAGTACTTCCACAGTCAACTTTTTTTTTTTTTTTTTTTGAGATGGAGTTTTGCTCTCGTTGTCCAGGCTTGAGTGCAATGGCACAATTTCGGCTCACCACAACCTCCGCCTCCTGGGTTCAAGAGATTCTCCTGCCTCAGCCTCCCAAGTAGCTGGGATTACAGGTGCCCACCACAGCTAGCTAATTTTTTTAGTAGAGACGGGGTTTCTCCATGTTGGTCAGATTGGTCTCTAACTCCTGACCTCAGGTGATCCACCTGCCTCAGTCTCCCAAAGTGCTGGGATTACAGATGTGAGCCACCACGCCCGGCCTTCCACAGTAAACTTTCTAAAAGGCAAAGTTCCCTTCTAAGTTCAAAAAACCTTCAGTAGCTTCCAAATGCCCTAGAGATGAGGCCCCATTCCTTACCATGGCCAGCAATGCCCATGGTGACCTCACCGTAGCCTGCCTCAGTTCATCCACTTCTCTGGATTTCCCCCAAACTTTAGATCTCAGTCCCTCAAGTCACTTACTACAAGCACCCTACATCCAGACCCACTAACAAGCAATCAAAACGACACCAGTTGGTGCTGTGTCCTCCCTGGGCGCCCCACTCTTCCAAGAGAGTGAGAATCAGGTCTGTATTTTTAGCACAGATCTGGCCCATGGGCAGACACTGTTACTTCAACTCAGACACCATATTTTCTCCCCATCCTCAACAGATATAAAAGCTAAGGTTCCAGACAGTAACTGCAAGTATATACACTTGCTTTTTTAGCAACAACGACAAAGAATGACTATCCAATGAGTCTCAAAAGCTAGTTTACCAGGTGCCGACGGCAGGGGCTGCTTGCTCTTTGGGGTATGACTCAGTGGCCTGGAGACAGGATGAGGTACACTGGTTGCCTGCAATTGCTTCTGCTTCTGATTCTGAACCAGTTTGTGACCGGAAACAAGCTTTTGTGCTTGCAAAGGAACACGCTGGGAAGAATTTGAAGGACACAGGACCCGCTGAGCCTGGCCACTATTTGCAGGTAATGGATTCTGACAAGGAAATTGCTGAGTCACGAGAACACGTTTTGGACCTCCAACTGGAGCTGCAGGCTAGAATGGAAGAGAAAATGAACTTTCTGGTATTCGTGAACGCAAAAGATGAATATTTTGAGAATTTCCAAAGTTTGTTCTCTAGTATAGCAAAATAATGAATGTCACGCATAAGAGATGGAAGGGGAAAAGGTATTTTAATCAGTACTTCCAGAGGATAGTTAGTATGTGGCTAAGAATACCTGAATGATACTTTCTACCCCTCCAACTCCTCACCCCTAAAAATCATGCTTTATTAACAAATATCCATTAATGAAGGAGACAAACACTTCCTAAAATTTCTCAATAATTTGAAAATAGACACTAAATTGTTATTTGGCAAAAAGCTATGATACAAAAACTTTATGCCAAAATCTCAGTTCCATTGAAATTTCTTTGATAATATACATTTAAGAAAAAGTCCAAAAAAAAAATCTGTCAAAACGTTCAACATTGGTTATCTTCATGAAGTTTTGGAAGAGTCTAAGTTTTCATATGGCCAAGATTTTCCACAATAAGCTTATTACTATACTATTAATTAACCAATGTTTCATTTTCCAAGTACTGACAAAATGGACTTGAGCAAAAAATTGTGACAAAGAGGAAACAAATGTAGGCACTTCAAAAAGTTATTACTAAAATGTGTTATTATTTTTGAGATGGAATCTTGCTCTGTCACGCAGGCTGGAGAGCAGTGGCATGATCTCAGCTCACTGCAACCTCCGCCTCCCAGGTTCAAGCAATTCTCTGCCTCAGCCTCCCAAGTAGCTGGGACTACAGGCGCCCACCACCACGCCTAGCTAATTTTTGGTATTTTCAGTAGAGACAGGGTTTCACCATCTTGGCCAGGCCGGTCTTGAACTCCTGACCTTGTGATCCACTTGCCTTGGTATCCCAAAGTGCTGGGATTACAGGCGTGAGCCACCGCACCCAGCCTTGAAATGTATTATTTATACGCCTGTAAGTACTGTATTACAAGCTTAAATAGTTAAGTTAACTCTAACACCCTCAGCTAATCAAACTAAAAGGGGTGGGAGGGATGAGATTTCCTTCAGCTTCAACAGCTCATTGTAAGTGAGGGGCAAGTGCTAGAAATGAAAGCCTAAAAGTCCATCCCCAGCTCAATGGTATGAGTGCTCTACAAAGACAGGGTGTTAAGACTTCCAAATACAAAGTCAGTTATTCCTGAAATTAGTACACCATCCACAACATAGTAGGCATTCAGACAAAGAAATCTAAAGAAACATTTTAAATGTAGAGCAATTTTTTAAATAGCCATTATCATAGGAACTGAGAATCAAATACAGTAATTCAAGGTAGCCTTTTCTAATTATTTTATATTTATGGCCAATTTTAAAAGTTTTGGACTCCTGCTGGATGCATTATTACTATGATCTTGCATACAATAGAGGGATATAGAAACTTAAGCAGCCAATTGTAAGACAAAGCAGAACAAAAAAGCTACTCTAAGAATCAGCAAAATGTTACTGAACATAAGAAAAGTGACTAATTTATATCCAGAAGCACAGTAAGGGATCTAAATTTATAATCCAAAGTAAAGGCGGAAAGAATTCCCAACAAGACCAACTTCCATGTGGGTTTATAAATATGAATGAGATTACAGATTATTCAATTTACCTTAACAGGCCCTGAAATGCAGTTTTCTTTAGATCGGTCCATGATGCCTGAAAAGAAAAAGAAGAGCCTTTGATTTGAACAAAGCCACCTGCTTAAAGTGCTGCTGCTTGATAGGCAGCATTACAGTTCCCTGATCAAAAGGCCTTCACAACACACAGGATTTTACACTTTTTGTCCAAATGAAGCTAATGAGGGAGGGACAGACATGTGCTTTCCCGGCAAGGCCAACCTCCCCATGGGCACTGCATCCCATCCTCTCTCACGGAGTCTTCACTCCTGATGGTCTTGCGGCTCCATCATCTCTCTTCTAACGGATCACTTCCATCCCTGTGCAGACTGCTGGCATACCTGCTACCTTAAAAAAGTCCTCTTTAGGCCGGGCATGGTGACTCACGCCTGTAATCCCAGCACTTTCGGAGGCCGAGGCGGGCGGATCACCTGAGGTCAGGAATTTGAGACCAGCCTGGCCAACATGGTGAAACCCCGTCTCTGCTAAAAATACAAAAATTAGCTGGGCGTGGTGGCAGGCGCCTGTCATCCCAGCTATTTGGGAGGCTGGGGCAGGAGAATCGCTTGAACCCAGGAGGCGGAGGTTGCAGTGAGCCGAGATCATGCCATTGCACTCCAGCCTGGGGGACAAGAGCGAGACTTTGTCTCAAAAAAATAAAATAAAATAAGATAAAATAGTCCTCTTTATTCTATTATCGTTGCTAACCATGACCCCCTCCTCTCCAACAGCAAAGCTCCAGAAGAACCGTCCACACTTGCCACCTCTACTCCTCCTCTCCCCTCCCCTGAGCCCATCCCCACCCTGCTTTTTTGTCTCCACCACATTGTCAGGCTCATGGCTGACACCTACTGTTGCCAAACCCAAGGGTCAATTCCACCTTCCTCGTACTTGCATCCTCAGCAGAATCCGACAAGGTTGATGACATCTTACACCTTTTTCTTCACTTCACTTGCAGGTTTATCTACCACCTAGTCCTATCTTTCCCTCCTTGCTGGGTCAGTCTCATTGTTGCCCGATCAAGGGTCTGGGGTGACTCAAGAATGAGTCCCTGGACCCTCCACTTCTCCATCTACAACTTCACAGGAATCCATATCACCCAGTGCCTCAGCTCTAAATGCCTTCATGAGGACCACTTAAAGTGCATCTTCTGCCCTCATCTCTCCTTGGACTATCAGACTTGGATATCCAAAGATTTGCCCAGGATCTCCCAGAAATGTCTGCCAAGCACCTCAATCCTAACATATCCAAACCGAACCACCTCCCTTCTCCACTTCTCACTTCCCTGTTCATGGGTGTGCCCTGAGCTCAGGCCTAGAACGACTTCTCCATCTCCAATTATTCCCTAGCTGAGTATATCCAGTCTCTTTGCTTTCAATACTATCTACAGGCTGAGGACTCCCAAATATTCATTCTTCAGCCCAGACCTCTCCTCTGAACTCCTGATCTACATTTTCTACTTTCTATGCAACATCTGCACCTGATTATCTGAGAGGCATCTCCATTTTAACATGTCCCAAACAGAAGTCCTAATCCCTCCGCACTCTCATCTCCCTAAATCTAGTCTCTAGATATCCTCATCCCAGTTGATGGCAAATCCATCCTGCCAGTTGCTCAGTCCAAAAGCCTTGGCATAATAACCCTTTAAGAGGTTCTCTCTCTCTCAAACCCCTCATCTAATCCACAAGCATATTCTGTAGGCTCTGCCTTCAAGATCACTGCTCACCACCTCTACTACTACCACCTGGTCAAACCATAATTCTCCTTTGAATTTTTTGCAACGGCCTCTCAATCGCCTCCCGACTTCCAACCTTACCCCATTATGGTCCATTCTCAACACTGAGGCCAACAATCTCATTAACAAGTCAGATGTGTTGCTCCTTGGTTCAGAAGACCCCCATGGCTCCCCAACTCAATCAAAACAATGCAAACTCCTAATCTGCATAGACAGGCCTATTGAAGTCTCACAGAACATGGACCCTAACTGCCTCTCTGACTTCATCTCTTCTTGTCGACTGTGCACTAGCCACACAAGGCTCCTTTCTTTCCTCAAACAAGTCCCCTGCCATAGGCATTTGCACTTCTTGCTCCCTTTATTAGGCTTTTCCCCCAGGTGTGTAGTTCAGTCTTTCATTTCACTGAGGTTTCTCTTTTTTTGAGATGGAGTTTTGCTCTTGTTGCCCAGGCTGGAGTGCAGTGGCGCAATCTCGGCTCACCCGCAACCTCCACCTCCCGGGTTCAAGCAATTCTCCTGCCTCAGCCTCCGGAATAGCTGGGATTACGGGCATGCGCCACCATGCCCAGCTAATTTTGTATTTTTAGTAGAGACGGGGTTTCTCCATGTTGGTTGGGCTGGTCTGGAACTCCCCACCGCAGGTGATCCACCCATCTCGGCCTCCCAAAATGTTGGGATTACAGGCATGAGCCACCATGCCTGGCCTTCACTGAAGTTTCTTATCAAATGTCCCCGCACTCCAGCCTGGGCAATGGAGTGAGACCCTGTCTCAAAAAAAAATTAAAATGACCCTTTTACAATTAAGCAAATAACTCCATGATGAAGCCAGGCCCAGACTACAGGCAGGAGCCCTTATAAAAAACAGTGGGTAAGTCAAAGTTAATAAACAACAGCAAGAAATGCCCACTTGTGTTAATCAAACATTTAATTTCACACATGCTCTAATGCTTTACTTCCCTTACAATTACAAGTAGCAGTCTAATAAGATCACAGAAGCCTAACAACATTTATTTAACATTCTTCTGACAGAAGCTACAGGCATTTGCTCCAATTTATTCTACTTTTCTTTCTAGGGAAATTGAATAACAAGCAGAATGGAATAAGATTCTAATCCAGAATTCTGGAGACAACGCCAATAAGACTGCCTTCAGGTGACTCTAATCTGCAACCAGATGACTTTCACAGGATCTATTCAGTTCAAACCAGAAATCCTACCACTCTGAATAGAAAAGCTGTTAGGCTAATATCACAGGAGGTTTATACGGGTTTATTCCTTCCTCCTTCAGACCTGTGCATGTCTGCAGAGATGAAAGGAAGGACGAACTGAGTAGGTTGCTAAAAAACGTTTAATTCAAGGGACAAGAAAGGTTAAGGAAGAGGAAGAGACATTACGAGTTAAGGGCAGTGGCTACGTCTACCTCAGCCGGATGGATCTTAGAAATGGAGACTCTGAGGCCCAACCCCAGGTCTAAGAAAACAGATTCTGCATTTTAACATCCCCAGACGATTTGCATGCACCGGTCTGCATCCCTAGTTCTCAATGAAATCAAAGAATCATCTGGAGAGTTTGCTAATGACTAGACACCTGGGTCCTATCCCTCAGAGATTCTGATTTTCCGGGCTCTCGGTGGAGCTATATTTTTAACAAGCTCTCCAAGTTATCCCGATATAACTACTCCAAGGTCTACGGTCTGAGAAGTACAGACCGGGAAGGCCTCTGCAAGGAGGTTCTCATTCATCAATTCACCCACTCATCCAGCCAGGACAAGGGCCTTCCTAGGCTATTCTATCTAAAGCGGCCCCCGTTAAACCGCACTCCTGCTTTTCCTTTATAACACCCACCGCAGTTGCAAGTTCTCCGTACGCTTACCGTCTGACTCCCTACCGCCTAGAACGTGAACACAGACCTTCTGTGCTTTTCTTACCCAGGTGATCTCCGAGGACAAAATCCAATCTGAAGCCCACCCGCACCTCCCGCGCGTGTCAACACCACTCAACAAACCCCTTCTGCCTCTAGCTGTAATAAGTAACAAGCAGTGTCTTACAGGGCGCCTCGGTGCCCAGGAGCGGATGCAAAGGCACTGGGCGGGCACAGGGTAGCGCCAAGGACACCCAGGGACGGAGGAACCGAGAGGGGACTTGACGCTCCGCCACTCCGGCCGGCCGCCCCTTGTCCCCGCCGCCCTCGTCGCCACTGAGATATCCCCCACGGTCTACCCACCCGTCGGCTCCCACCTGCGACCCAAAGACCCGAGTCTTCCAAGAGCTCAGCCGTTAGAATTCAAAGGTTCTTCTTTTTAAATAGGAGTTAAACCCTCTAGCCAGAAAGCCCATTGGCCTGCGCGCGAGCGAGGCTGCCTTGTGATTGGTTGACAACAAACCCGACGCCTTGAGTCGCGTTTAAGGCGCACACCGCGCGCAGGCGCACTTGCTCCCTAAGACCCCGGAAGTGGCGGAGCCAACGGCCAGCCAGACCCGTGGCAGTGCCAGCCCCAGGGTACTCTCCTGGGTCGGCCATTATCGGTGAGGCAACAGCCCCTTGACGTCAAGGTTGTCGCATTGGAGATAAAGTCCGAGGGGGTGAGCTAACCTTTTGAACGTGCCAGTAAGATGGCGAGAAAAGCAAGCGAGAGTGCGACCGATCGATAGCGCAGCGGTCGTCTTGGCGCCCTTTCAGCGTGCGCAGTGAATGTGCGCTCGGAGCGGTCGATTGGGCAGGATTCGCGCCTCCATTTTTCCAGGAGAGAGCGGGATACCGAGAGAACCGGACCAGCTGGTACTGGGGCACGGGGAGAGTGGCTGGTGCGGTCGACTGGGGCCTTTAGCGAAAACCACAGAAACGACTGGGGCGAGACTGGAAGAGTCGAGAGTTAGCAAGGTGGCATGCACCTCTACTTTGTGCTTCCTAAGTTGCCCGGCTTGGCCTGCACCCCCTCCTCTTCCTCAAAGGGCCTCGCTTCCATTGCCACCCAGTCCTTAGTTCGCCTCTGCATCCAGACGGTCGCGGCGCATATAGTGAGGGGGCGTCTGTGTTCTAGCCTTTCCAACTGCGATGTAACGGGTCCTGGATCGGGTTCTTGTCCTCGTGTCTCCGTGTGCTCACCTGCAAATTGGGGATAATTAGGCTTCTGTTTACCTGGCGAGTGAACGTTCTGTGGGAGTTGAGAAGTTAGGACTGGGCCACTTTAAAAAATACATACACACACACATATATACACATACATATATACATATATATATATACACAAATGTGTGTGTGTATATATGTATTTGTACACCCGACATGTGCTCAGAAGTGAAGAGACCAGATAGAATAGTGGTGTAGGGGAGCCAAAAATGGCTTCCCTCCATCCTTCTAGGTACCTTATTAAGACTAAGAGTTAAATTACCATAAGACAAATTAACAGATTACTGCAGGGTAAACAGGATGTGCATGTAAAGCATTGAGCTGGCATACGGAAATTATTCGAGTCATATTAGCACGACATTAACAGTAGAATCTCTCATCAACTTTTCTTTGCCAGGCTACCCACTTGTGATTTTCATTCTTTGTTGGTACTTAAGAATCTCCCATTTTTTTCGGGTAACTAAACATTGTCCATAGGAGAAAAACGATATTTAATTACGTACAGGAGTCCCACAAAATACGAGACTAAGAAGTTGAAGTCAGATGATTAAAGCCTACATGGCATCCTGAGCTACTGAAAGGAATGAATAGAGGGTTGGGGGCGGGTGGGAGGATGGTAAGCAGCAGCTGTAACAAGTTATGGGAGGGTGAACGGAGGAAATATATGGTGAATCAAGTTTGTTATGCAGACAGAATAGGTGATCCTCTGGGTGGTGTCAACCTCTCATCTCCTCTCGTGATCCGAGTTAATCTTCCCTGGTTCCTATCATATGAGTGAATCTTCCCTGGTTAATAAGGATTTGTGACAATTGAGGTATTTTTGGAGGGTCAGACTTTAGGCAGGTAGGGAAAGCCTCTTCCCGCCTACTGTTCTCCAGGTGCCCTCAGTTCAAAGTAATCAGCCCCCCAAAGCATCTTGCTTTGGACTGGCATTTCCTGAACTCCTTCAGTGGTTAAGCTCAGGGCTCTGGAGTTGGCAATTCTGGTGTGCTTTAACCTTGGATAAGTAACTCAGCCGCTTTTTACCTTGAGTCGGTGTTCTGACCTCCTTGAACCCATTTCATCATCTTTATTGTGTCCCAGGATTTTCTACTCAAGCATAGACTTATTATGTTCATATACTACTTCATATACTTGAATACATTGAATGGTTTTATTCAGTGAACTGATGCTTACAAAGTACTTAGCATGACGGTATCTGGCATGCAGGAAGTGCTTAATGTTATTGATTATTATTAACACCATCAGTGTCGTACAGTGTATAAGAAATCAGACTCTGGGCCGGGTGCAGTGGGTCATGCCTATAATCCCAGCACTTTGGGAGGCCGAGGCAGGCAGATCACAAGGTCAGGAGTTCAAGACCAGCCTGGCCAATAAGGTGAAACTCCGTCTCTACTAAAAATATGGAAATTAGCCAGGCATGGTGGCACGTGCCTGTAGTCCCAGCTACTTGGGAGGCTGAGGCAGGAGAATAGCTTGAACCTGGGAGGCGGAGGTTGCAGTGAGCCGAGACTGGGCCACTGCCCTCCAGCCTGGGCGACAGAACGAGACTCCATCTCAAAAAGAAAAAAAAGAAAAAAGAAATCAGGCTCTGAAGTCACTTTTATTCTTTATTGCTGTCCCCAGACACCTGTAGCCTTTTAATATTGGTTCAAACATACACATACATAAAGGCATTGATTTTTAGTAAGCAGATTATCATGTTCAACAGTTGGAGTTCTTTTTTGAATAAGCCAGAAACCATTTAGTTTTTTTGTCTCTTAAGACTGAAGGGAAACTTAGACACTTGTAAATCAGTGCATGTACAGTCCTTCCAGATCTTTACTGCTTTTTTCATTTTTGTTGTTTTGACCTTGATTGGCAGGATTTTATTGGGCAGCTCACCTTCGAGCCTTTCTAACGCATTTAACTGTTGAGTTTTTATAATACAGTTGCTTTTTTTCTTCATATTTTGATTTACTAATTAGATTATATAATTACAGTCACAAGCTCAGTTGCCTTAAAACAGGTTTTGAGAATGAATATAAAAGATGTTAGTAAACATACAGCTCAGCTAGTGGAACCAGCAGTCTAGGCCTTGACAAAATAGCAGCTAGCTTGCATGTTGCAGGTGCTAGTCAGTGTTTAATTAACAAAAGAAATGGAAGATTCTGGGATAGCAATAAAGAACAAAAATCATAGGTAGGTAGTTTGGTGGGGGAAGAAAAGTCGATGAGGGATTGTACTGTAAATATTGGCTAACATGACCTGAATAATTTCTGTATGCCAGGCACTGTGCTCAGGGCTCTATATGCACCACCTTGTTTAACTTCCAGTAACGTAACAGCTGAAGAACCTGAGGCTTAAGAGAAATGAGGTCACCGACCAAACATCATGCAGCTGGTAGAGATGGGATTTGAGTCCTGCAAGATTCAGCCTGACCAAAGGGTCCTATGTTCCTTCTGTGACTTACTAGAGCCTCTACCCTTCACCATCCGTCTTCCCTTTTTGCAGCTGGCAGGGAAACTGTCTTCCTCTTCTCCAAGATGTACAGAACCAAAGTGGGCTTGAAGGACCGCCAGCAGCTGTACAAGCTGATCATTAGCCAGCTGCTCTATGACGGCTACATCAGCATCGCCAATGGCCTCATCAATGAAATCAAGCCTCAGTCTGTCTGTGCACCCTCGGAGCAGCTCCTGCATCTCATCAAACTAGGTAGATTGTGAACACAATTCCATACGTCCCATGGCAAGGTTTTAGATGTTTGCATATGGCAGAATTTTTCAAGATTATTCTTGTTTCGTTTTAGTGCCTAGTACGTGCCGGGTACTTCAGTAAGTAAGTAGTTCATCGTGAGTTCAGGAAGTAGCTCAGTAAGTAAGGGGTAAGCAAAGTTCAGATTATGAAGACCTTAAGCTGGTTCTGGCCTGAGGGTCTTGGTACACATTATCTGGAACACTCTGTCATATTACTGACTTCCTTCAGATTTTACATCAGATGTCCTCTGAGTTCTCTTAACCCCTCCTAAAATAATCCGACCCTTTCCTGCATTTTCCCGGTTACCTTGCCATAGCCGTCCCATTTGTTTTATAACAGTCATTTTGAAATTTCCTTTTATCATTTGGATCATTTCCCGTGTGATCCTTACCTCCCCACTTCCCACCTACTGCCCCCTTGTCAAAAAAGACTACAAGTTCAGTAAAGATCAGGACCTTGTATTATTCAGCAGTATATCCTGGAGCCTACCTGGCTAAAAATAGAAAGCACTCAATAAAATATTGAATTACCAAACAGGTTAATACCCTTTGACTTTGCAGTGCCAGTTGTGAGCATTTCTCCTGGGGAAATAAAATGGACAAACTGCAATGCCCAACAACATGGAATTAGCTGTAAATTTTTCAATATCGATAAAATTGAATACTACAACATAATTATATAGATGAATATTTATTAGCCAAGATACACTTTTGCTCTGCTTGATTAAATGAACAAGTGAGTCACAACATGTTACACAGCATTTCTCTATTACTGTTTCGAAAAATAAAACAGCTGTGCATGAGGAAGGATCCCTAAGAATTTATACCAATACGTTAACAGTTATTATCTCTGGGTGGTAAAATTCAAGGTCATTTTTATTTTCTTGTTGATCCGTAGTGTTAATTTTTCCTCTACTAATCAACATATTATTTGATTTGTCAAGTTATTTATACATTTTAAATGCATACTCTTGCTAAACCTTTTTTTAAAATATCAACTTTCAAAAACATTTCAGTAGCATTCATGTTAACAATGTAGCTAACTTAATGAGCATCAGAGCTGCTGATACATCTCAACCCTAAAAATATTAAAATTTGGAATGAAAAAATGGATAATTTAACTACAGAACTGCTATTTTTTGAGTTTCTGTAGTTGTAGATAAAGTAGTAAACTCTGGAGGCAAGAACCTGGGAAAATGACTTTGTCTGTTGGAGCCTAACTTCCAGCAACCCATGTGGCCTCACAGCGTGATGAACTTTGAATAGCATGCGCAAAATACACAGTTTTGTAAAGCATTAGGTGTCACGCGACTCCAAGAAATAGGAAGTTGATGCTGGTGAGCATCTTTCCAGATTGGATCTAGAATTTTATCTTGGCCTTTTAAAAAACACACTTGTTTTGTTACGCCTTTCATTTTGATTTCTTTCAGGAATGGAAAATGATGACACTGCAGTTCAGTATGCAATTGGTCGTTCAGATACTGTTGCCCCTGGCACAGGAATTGACCTGGAATTTGATGCAGATGTTCAGACTATGTCCCCAGAGGCTTCTGAATATGAAACATGCTATGTCACATCACATAAAGGACCATGCCGTGTAGCTACCTATAGTAGAGATGGACAGTTAATAGCTACTGGGTCTGCTGATGCTTCAATAAAGATACTTGACACAGAGAGGATGTTGGCCAAAAGTGCCATGCCAATAGAGGTAAAAATTCCAGTCACATACTTACTGATTGCCTTCTGTTTTTCATTTTTGGAAAAATGAGAGTATGGTTCAAACCAGCTTTAGTTTGCTACAGTTGTGGATTGTGTACTTAGATTCAGACACATTCTGTACCTTGAGCATCTCTTCTTGTTGGTCTAGGTCATGATGAATGAGACCGCACAACAAAATATGGAAAACCACCCAGTGATTCGAACTCTTTATGACCATGTGGATGAAGTCACGTGCCTCGCTTTCCACCCCACAGAACAGATCCTGGCTTCTGGTTCAAGGGATTATACCCTTAAATTATTTGATTATTCCAAACCATCAGCAAAAAGAGCCTTCAAATACATTCAGGTAGGAATCTTTGGAAAGGAGCTTTACATTTTTTCTTAAATACAATGAGCTGTTGTACGACTATTCTCGTTGTAAAAGTAGTCTCGGTGATCATCCTGTGAGACGAGTACAGACCAGGATGCATGCCAGATGGCAGGTGGATCAGATTTTGTTGGCACATAGGTCACATGCTGTCATGTACCTGCTCCCTCTGGCTGGTCAGAGTTTATAATCTGACCCTTTGGAGGTTTTGGAATCCGTATCACTCTTTAAAGGTTGCAGATCCCTGTTATAAACAAAACATGACCAGCTTCACTAATGTATAACTTAGAGGAATAAAAAAAAAAATTCAGTTGAAAGTATTAAGTGTTTCCTGGCAAGGTGACATTTGGTACCCTATTTTGAATATGCATTGCAGAAATACTAATGTTTTAGTTGTGGCTTCTGTCTGTTTGATAATTAAAGTAGGCTGGTTACAGTGGCTCATGTCTGTAATCCCAGCACTTTGAGAAGCCAAAGTGGGAGGATCACTTGAGCCCAGAAGTGTAAGATCAGCCTGAGCAATGCAGTGAGACCTCATCTCTTCAAAAAAACTATTTTAATCAGCTGGGCACGGTGGCACGTGCCTATGGTCCCAGCTACTCAGGAGGTGGAGGCAAGAATGATCATTTGAGCCCAGGAAGTTGAGCATGCAGTGAGCTGTGACCGTGCCACTGCATGGTCTGCCTGGGCGACAGTGCAAGACCCTGTCTGCAAAAAATAATAATAACTTAAATAATAAATAATAACAAAAAATAATAAAAACTTAATTTTTTACTCAATATTTGCAGCCCTAGAGCAAATTAAAGAAGCTCTTAGGTACAAGTTGTACTTCAGTAACCATGCATGAATGTGTCATTGTCTGATAATACTCCATCCTTAGTGGAGTGTTACTCAGTGTTCATTTGTAAATAATGAAGCTCACTTCTGTAGTTTTTGGAATAATATAACCAGTAAATATTTAGTTTTGGAAATCTATTCAAAAAATACTTTCATGTATTCCAGAAAGCACTTTTTTTCTTATGATACCTGTGTAATATCTAATAATTGTTTTATGGATTCTTTTCATCAGCCAGATATTTTCCACATTTCCTCTGGATTTAATTGTTCACCAGTTGGTCACTTGTGTTGATGTCTCTGTCCTAACAGGAAGCTGAAATGTTACGCTCCATCTCTTTTCATCCTTCTGGAGACTTTATACTTGTCGGAACTCAGCATCCTACTCTTCGCCTTTATGATATCAACACCTTTCAATGTTTTGTCTCTTGCAATCCTCAAGATCAACACACCGATGCTATATGTTCCGTTAATTACAATTCTAGTGCCAATATGTACGTAACTGGAAGCAAGGACGGCTGCATCAAATTATGGGATGGTGTTTCAAATCGATGCATCACAACTTTTGAGAAGGCACACGACGGTGCTGAAGTTTGTTCTGCCATTTTTTCCAAAAATTCTAAATACATTCTCTCAAGTGGAAAAGACTCTGTAGCTAAACTTTGGGAAATATCAACAGGACGAACACTGGTCAGATACACAGGTAAGTGAGAAGTTGATGGTACTTAACATTTCTGGAGTGTTCACACTTTCCAGAACTCTCTTTTAGGACCTCACGATAGAGCAACACAGTAAGTCTATGCATGGAGCAAGGCAGATGTTATCCCTTTCTTAGATAAGAGGAAACCAAGACTTAAAGGTTAAGTCGTTTAGCCAAGGCTATAGTTCGTAAGTGACAGAGCTGGAAATAGAACGGTGCTTTCTTTGCTTTTCTGAGCACCTCACACTGTGGACTAGGTCTGGATTCCATGCAAGTAACATTTGAGAACCTGGTGATCCATTTGTAGACTGACCTGCCCTCTTTCCACAGAAAAGTGAAAGCAGTCCAGAGAAAAGTTTCCAATTAGATCTCAGTATTACTAATATATGCATTCGGGAAAGAATGGCTGAGAGGAAAGATCTTATCCCATTCCTAAGTGAGCAGAGCTAGCCCCCAAAGGAAACCACGTGAGTTCTGAATGCAGATATAAAGTAGGCTAAGCAGACAGAAGAAAAATTGCATCCATTGAATTCTCATTCATGTATGTTGGTCTCATTGGTAACAGTAGTGCCTGTGGAGTATTTTTATAATGAAATCTATTTAAATTGATCCTATCACTAGTAGGGCCCAAGTCTGGTTATTTGATAGTGAATGTTAAAACACTGTGTCTTCTGTTCCTTGCAGCAGCAAAGACTGTTTGGTAGAAAACCTCCAGAAAATTTCTGATTGTTTTCTCAATTGTGAGATATGTTTGTATCATACACTAAAATAGGCATGAGCATAACTCAAAAAAAATCACAGAAAACAGTATTGGAAGGTACTGGACTGTGTTGTTTGCGTTGAAGAGTCAGTGACATCTGACCCGCTAGGGGGCAGCATAACAACCTGTCCTAGATTTGTCTCATTGTAACCAAAGTTCCCTTCCCCATCCATCTCTCTTTGACTTCTGGTACAACTAGCAAATCTTAGGAAGAGCCATTTTTATTGTAATTATTGGTGACTTCATGAAACACTTGTATAAAGTTGTTCTGAAAAGTATTTATTATAAAGAACTGCTTTGTAATAGTTCTGTTTGTTGCAAAAAGAAAATACAAAAGTGATCAGAGTAAATGTGAAAGTACTCCCCCTATAGAAGTTATAACTATTTTAAGGAGTGTGCTGTATCTGGACAGATACACACCAGCCTACTGACAAGAGCTTAAATATTTGCTCTAGGAATGTTTGGGATGTTTTATAGTAGTATGAGGTTGATTGGCTTGTTTTAGTGGGGAATAGCAGTGTGGTTTTTCAAAAATGTGATTATGCTGAATTTATGCGCAAATTCCCCTTTTCCTTTTTTCTCATTTCACAGGTCAAGCCCCTGTCAATGTCAGCATGTTAAGATTTCTGTTCCTAGTTTTAATAATTAGTTAGAATTTGGGCTGGGCACGGTGGCTCACGCCTGTAATCCCAGCACTTTGGGAGGCCGAGGCAGGCGGATCACAAGGTCAGGAGTTTGAGACCAGCCTGGCCAACATGGTGAAACACCGTGTCTACAAAAAATACAAAAATTAGCTGGGCGTGGTGGCGGGCGCCTGTAGTCCAGCTACTCAGGAGGCTGAGGCAGGAGAATAGCTTGAACCTGCAAGGTGAAGGTTGCAGTGAGCCAACATCGCACCACTGCACTCCAGCCTGGGCAACAGAGTGAGACTCCATCTCAAAAAGAAGAAGAAGAATAATAATAATAATTAGTTAGAATTCAAAGGGTTTCTGAAATGATGAAAAGGGAAAAACTATCAAGAAAACTTTAGAAATTGAGATGCAAAAAATTAAAAACAATATAAATAATTAAAATACAGGACTGGGGGAAAATAGTCATAGCATATATACAGATGTTAGACATTGAGTTAATATCTTAATCTATGAAGAGAACTCAAATAGGAAAAAGATGAGTCCAAACTCGAGAGAAACGGAACCAAAGGACAGGGGACTGCAGAAGAGAAAAATGGTCAGGAAATATAAGAAAAGGTGGCCAGCCTCGCTGCAGACCCAATAAATGAATATGGGGACCTGGTTTTGTTCATCAGATTTTAGGAGTCTTAAAGATTTATATTATTCTACTATTGATACAGATTTGAGGAAATCATATTTGGTTGGTCAGAGAGTCAGCTGGTAAAATATTGCAGCACAGTTTGGTATCATATCAAAATTTTAAATACATGCTTTTTGACCCACTATATTTACTCTTAGAAATTCAACCTAAAGAGGTAATTGGACAAACAGGCACATGCCCATAAAAGACTGTGTGTCCCAACATCATTTGGAGTGGCTGAAAGTTAGAAACAGCATAGATGTCCAATAAGAAGCATTGAGGAAATCTGTTACGCATCCATGGACAACGTACACCTTTAAAAATAAGTATGCATGGCCGGGCGCGGTGGCTCAAGCCTGTAATCCCAGCACTTTGGGAGGCCGAGACGGGTGGATCACGAGGTCAGGAGATCGAGACCATCCTGGCTAACATGGTGAAATCCTGTCTCTACTAAAAAATACAAAAAACTAGCCGGGCGAGGTGGCGGGCGCCTGTAGTCCCAGCTTACTCGGGAGGCTGAGGCAGGAGAATGGCGTGAACTCAGGAGGCGGAGCTTGCAGTGAGCTGAGATCGGGCCACTGCACTCCAGCCTGGGCGACAGAGCGAGACTCCGTCTCAAAAAAAAAAAAAAAAAAAAAAAATAAGTATGCATGCTGACATTGGCTGAGCACTCATACTCCAGAGCCTCCCGTGCATTCTCTTATTCTTATCCTCAGCCTTATGGAGTAGGTTCTGGAACTACCCTGTGGAACAGATGAGAAAATTAAGGCTGAGGGATGTTAAGTAATTTGCCCAGGGTCACATCACTAGTAAGTGTTCAACCCACATCTGACCACAGAGTTTGTGTTTTTATCCACTAAGCTGTATTCTGTCTTTACAGATCTGCACTACATATGCTTGAATATTAATAGTATATGACAAATGCTCTGACTTAAAGAAGTTACAAATGAAACCGGGGGATGTGGCTCACACCTGTAATCCCAGCACTTTGGGAGCCCGAGGTGGGCAGATCATCTGAGGTCAGGACTTTGAGACCAGCAGCCTGGCCAACATGGCGAAACCCCGTCTCTACTAAAAATACAAACATTAGTTTTGTGTGGTGGCGCATGCCTATAACCAGGTACTCAGGAGGCTGAGGCAGGAGATCTCTTGAACTCGAGAGGCGGAGATTGCAATGAGCCGAGATCACACCATTGTACTCCAGCCTGGGCAACAGAGTGAGACTCTATCTCAAAAAAAAAAAAAAGAGAATTTACAAGTGAGCACATAATACTTAGATATTTCTAAAGGGTATTCACCAAAGTATTGACTGTTTCCTTGGATGGGTGCAATTATCAAGCAGTTTTTATTTTCCTTTTTATACTTTATTTGGTAGTTTAAACATTAAAATATGTAATTTATAGTCATAAAAAGGCTTCCTTTTGGAAAGCCGATATTCATATACTTTGTCTCAGTAATTCTGTTTCTAGGAATTTACTCCTAAGGAAATAAAGCTTTCTGTACAAAGGATATTCATTACAACATTACTTATAATTGATATAAACTAAATGACAGGAAGTAAAATAATTGTTAAATAGGCCAGGTGCAGTGGCTCACGCCTGTAATCCCAGCACTTTGGGAGGCTGAGGCACGTGGATCACGAGGTCAAGAGATCAAGACCATCCTGGCCAACTTGGTGAAACCCTGTCTCTACTAAAAATGCAAAAATTGGCTTGGTGTGGTGGCAGGCACCTATAGTCCCAGCTACTTGGGAGGCTACTTGGGAGGCTGAGGCGGGAGAATTGCTTGAACCCAGGAGGCGGAGGTTGCAGTGAGCCGAGATCACACCACTGCACTCCAGCCTGGTGACAGAGTGACTCTGCCTAAAAACACACACACACACACACACACAAAAGAATTGTTAAATAAGTAATGGGGCTTCTAAACATGAGGCACTTTGCATCTAGTGAAAAAAAAAACATGGAAAAATGTACTAAACATAAAGTTGGTTTAAAACTATAATAGAAAAATATAGTGGCACCAATTTTATATGTATTTTTAAGCCTCAAAGTACGTTAGGACAGTAACAGTATTGCTTCAGGTGATCTGGTGGTCTCTCTCTCTCTCTTTTTTTTTTTTTTCCCTGATACAGTCTTGCTCTTGCTCTGTTGTCTGTTGCCGAGGCTGGTCTTGAACTCCTGGGCTCAGGCAGCCCTCCTTCTGCAGCCTCCCAGAGTACTGGGATTATAGACGTGAGCTGCTGTGCCTGGTTTGATTTTCTTTTTTGTACTTTTTTAGAGTTTCTGAAAGTGTACAAGGTGTATCACTTCAACAGGTTTAAAATGCTTTTACATTGAATGCTAGAACGTTCTGACAGTCTAAGATGTGAACTTAGAAAGCTATCCCTCTTGGTCTCTGTGGCAGGCGCGGGTTTAAGTGGACGGCAGGTGCACCGAACGCAGGCTGTGTTTAACCACACTGAGGACTATGTGTTGCTGCCCGATGAGAGGACGATCAGTCTTTGCTGCTGGGACTCGAGAACAGCTGAGCGGAGAAACCTGCTCTCATTGGGGCACAACAACATTGTACGCTGCATCGTGCACTCCCCCACCAACCCCGGGTTCATGACGTGCAGCGATGACTTCAGAGCGCGGTTTTGGTACCGGAGATCAACCACCGATTGAGCCACCCTCTCCATGGGGTTCTTTCTCGAGGACTCTGCCCTCCCCCACGTCCTGTCTCAGCTGCAGTCGTAAGTCAGTGCACCATCCTTGGCAGTTTTGCTACCACCTCTGTCCACATCTTTCTTGGATTTGTATAAAAGAATCTTTTTTTACCTTGATGTACAATCATGGTGGAAAAAGCTGGAAACAGATCTGTGCAGTTCTACATTCACTGATTATTGCAGTGTGATTTTCATCAGTTTTGTAAATACAGGACTTGCCGTTTCTTTTGATCTCTTGAAGGAAGAAGGATAGGGTATTAAAGTGCTTTTGTCGTGAGGAATTTCCATTGGGTTCTTTTGTCAGCTTTCTTGCTTGTTCTGCTAGACCCTCTGTGTAGTTCCACTCCAGATACATTTGAACAGGTCAGTAGGCGCGCAGCTCTGAGACTCCAGAGTTTTATGCCATATCAAAAGCATTTTCAAGAATCCCTCAATTCTATCCGGAAATGATGTTATTCTGATAATAAAGCTCAGATCTGCAACTTTAGTGTTATATATTTTTCACTTCAATAAAATTAATGGCCAGTTTTTCCTGACAGTTTATAGGAACAGTATCTTTCCACATACTCACCACATTATCCTGAAATATCTGCAATACTTGTCTTCAGTAACTGTATTTCTGTTAAGATTATGATTTGATGAGAAACCATTGAAAATATATCCGATCTAATCAAATTAGGTCAGCTTCCTATTGCTCTCAGGTGTTGCCTGTCTTCACAAATGATTAGTATCGATTGACTGCATTCTTAGGTGGTTTTAAATCTTCATTTCTCTTCAGCATGAACTAACTTCTCATCATGGGGGCACATAGTAACTGCATTCTCAGAAGATTTAGGCAGTTAACCAATTGATACAAGTTTTCTTTTTCTTGAATTTTTTTTTTTTTTTAATTGAGACGGAGTTTTGCTCTGTCACCTAGGTTGGAGTGCCGTGTGGTGATCTCAGCTAACTGCAAGCTCCGCCTCCCAGTTTCACACCATTCTCCTGCCTCAGCCTCCCGAGTAGCTGGATCTACTGGTGCCCACCACCACGCCCAGCCGATTTTTTTATTTTTATTTTTAGTAGAGCCGGGGTTTCACCATGTTAGCCAGGATGATCTCGATCTCCTGACCTCATGATCCGCCCACCTCAGCCTCCCAAAGTGTTGGGATTATAGGTGTGAGCCACTGCACCTGGCCTTCTTGGCCTTCTGGAAACTTTTTAGAATATGACAGTACTTCTCTGGATTCAGCACTAGCAGAATCAGAGAACTCTGAACTCCCCTCGTACAAACATAAACTTTGCTTTATATTTATCCCAAAAAACAAATACCTTATGATCTGCATAGGAGTACCTAGAAATATAATCTGGGATCATTTGATAAAAATAGTGAATAGATTGAAGTAAAAGTAATTTGCTTCGTGTTACAGGAAGTTTTGTTTTGTCTTGTTTCTGAGACGGAGTTTTGCTCTTGTTGCCCACGCTGTAGTGCAGTGGCGAGATCTCGGCTCACCACAACCGCCGCCACCTGGGTTCAAGCGATTCTCCTGCCTCAGTCTCCTGAGTAGCTGGGATTACAGGCATGTGCCACCATGCCTGGCTAATTTTGTATTTTTCTTAGTAGAGACGGTTTCTCCATGTCGGTCAGGCTGGTCTCGAACTCCCAACCTCAGGTGATCCGCCCACCTCAGCCTCCCAAAGTGCTAGGATTACAGGTGTGAGCCACCACGCCTGGCCCCATTATAGGAAGTTATTGAAGTTGTTTGTGTAAAAATTCTGCTTTAGTCATCCTTGAGGATCATTTTAACTCCTTGATCTGTAAAATTGTCTTAAGCATCTTAACATGTTACATCACAGGGTTTTAGCTCAGATTTCCAAAGAGTCATATTTTTTGGTACATAGTGAGTAGTGTAAATTTCCAGTTGTATTTTGCATCCTGATTCTGATATTTGAACTTGGCCATCTGTGGGTGCTACTCTCGTAAGACTAAAAGACACCTACTAAATAGGAACAAGGATAACCAGTTCTACCAAAAGCATTACCAACCAAACCTCCCCAGTTCTTTTTTTAGACTTTCCTTTTGCTTTCGACCTATTAAACTGTAAAGCAGAGATTTAACGTTTCCCTGTTCTTCTGCTTTGACTCACATAGTGAAATGACCACACGGCACGCCATTGAACCTTTTCAGTTGTTCATAAATTAAAATAATGCCCATGTTTTACAGGTTTTGGAATCGTCTCAGCAATGGATCTGTCATTTCAGGACCTGTATTTAAAAGATCAAGATAGTTTTATATGTTTCAGAATTAGCTGTTTTTTTTGGTTTTTGGGTGTTTTCTGTGGGTTTTCTTGTGTTTTGTTTGGTTGGGTTTTTTTTTTACGTGTTTTCTGTGGGTTTGTTTTTTGTGTTTTGTTTGTTTGTTTTTGGTTTTTTTTCGCTTTTCAGAGGTCACTGTCTCATGAGCCTGGTGTAAATGCCAGGAATGTTGTATGGACTTAGCATCTGCATCTCGTTAATTGTACCACACAACACTCTGCCGTTCAAATAATGAATAATATCTGGTCAGGATACAAACTTATACCCTCTGTGTTATTTTTTTTAAAGGTATGTGATTTCTGAAATAAACTTTTTATAGAATTATAAGCTAGTTTATTTTTTTGGAACTTACTTTGAATATTTCCCACATTTGAACATCTGTTCTCAAACAGCAGTTATGACTTTGGTACTGTTCACACTTTCTTTAGTGCTTCGTTCCAGAAGTCAGGTTTTTATAGCTGGATCACCTTTAGCTCTGTATCTTTGCTCCTCTGCTCTCTAAATTTTTCTTTTTTGAAACAGATTCTCACCCTGCCGCCCAGGCTGGAGTGCATGGCGTGATCTCGGTTCACTGCAACCTCCGCCTCCCAAGTTTAAGCGATTCTCCTGCCTTAGCCTCCTGAGTAGCTGGAATTACAGGCGCATGCCACCACGCCTGGCTAATTTTTTGTATCTTTAGTAGAGACAGGGTTTCGCCATGTCGGCCAGGCTGGTCTTGAACTCCTGACCTTGTGATCCACCCGCCTTGGCCTCCCAAAGTGCTGGAATTACAGGCATGAGCCACTGTGCCCGGCCGCTGTCTATGAATTTAAAGAACTTGAGTATAATTCAGTTTTTTGGCTTATTCAGAGAATGCCATCTTTGCTTACATTTTGGTTTTCTTTAGGAAGAGCAGTGTGAGAGAGTCCAGTCTCAGCTCTGTTGCTGACTTGGTAAGTAGTAGGGAAAGTCATTTTTCTGGGATACAGCTTCCTTTTCTGTGACTAAAGGGCTTCATGAAAAGAATCTCCAACATGCGCTTCAACCAGTAAAGCTCTTTGTTTTCACACCTGATGATACAAACAGACTTCAGGGAGGGAGGAAACCATTGTTCCTAAGCAGGAGGCATCTGTTTCTGAAAAAGTGGCAAACCAGATATTTCGAGAGCCCTTTCAAGTCAAACCTGGATAGAACATTTTTTTAATCTCTAATAGTTAGCTGAGCTAGCAAGAAAGAAGGAATTCCTGAGAGGCAGAACAAAGCACAAATTCAGAGGATTCGCAGTGCTGGAGCACTTGAATAGGTCAGTTCCTGTGACCTACTGATGTCTGAGCAGAAAAGCTCTGAGGCTTCATGGAGTAGGAACTTTGGTCAAGACCCAGAAAGTCTGGAACTCCAAAGGTGCCCCCTTCAGTAAAAGGATGAACTTGACAAAAACCTGCCTCAGAGAAAGAGACGAGAAATCTGCCTGCTTGGTGCTGGCTCAGGGGTTTTCAGAGAGAGGGTGTCTGGTGTTGGCACAAGGGAGGGTCTCCTGAGAATTCGGTCCATGCATTTTTCCTCATGCGGGTTTGGACCAATTCACACTACCTGTACTGCTCAGAGAACATCAAATGGGGATCTTAAAGCAATCTCCAACTGATGCTGGCCACAAGTATCTGGCAGAGGCCACCGCAAATTCTCTGTGCAAGAACACATCTTAATCCCAGTCCTCAAATAATTGTCCCAGATAAACCTCTGAGGATCATGAACTCACAGGTATGTGAGGAAACAAGCCACCCTGATAAGAATCAGCAAAAATAGCAGAATCAGACTTGCAAGGACCTAGTGGAATTACCAGACACAGATTATATTCAGAGAACTAAAACAGTAACTAAAATGGGACCAAGGGGCCGGGCGTGGTGACTCACGCCTGGAATTCCACACTTTGGGAGTCCGAGGCAGTTGGATGGCTTGAGGTCAGGGGTTCCAGACCAGCCTGGGCAATAAGGCAAAACCTCATCTCTACCAAAAATACAAAAATACTAGCCAGGTGTAGTGGTGCACACCTGTAGTCCCAGCTACTCAGGAAGCAGAGGCATGAGAATCGCTTGAGCCAGGGAGATGGAAGTTGCAGTGAGCCAGGATCAAGCCACTGCACTCCAGCCTGGGCAACAAAGTGAGCCTCTGTATCAAAATAAAATGGGACCAAGGATTTAAAAGCTTGCACAAGGCCAGGCGCCGTGCCTCACACCAGTAATCTCAGCACTTTGGGAGGCTGAGACTGGTGGATCACCTGAGGCCAGGAGTTCAAGACCAGCCTGACCAACATGGAGAAACCCCAACTCTACTAAAAATACAAAAAAAAATTAGCCAGGCGTGGTGGTGCACGCCTGTAATCCCAGCTACTGAGGAGGCTGAGGCAGGAGCATCGCTTGAACCCAGGAGGCAGAGGTTGCGGTGGGCCAAGATCATGCCACTGCACTCCCGCCTAAGCAACAGAGCGAGACTCCGTCTCAAAAATACAAAAAAAAAAAAAACTTGCACAAGGGACTGGGCCGGTTTGAATTAAAGAATAAAACTTAGGGAAAAACATCCTATTGGAGTGTTTCTCTAGCTTCCATCGTGAATTGCTTTGACCTTTCCCTGGAACTCTTACCCTTGGCCTTGCTGCTCCCTGACTGGATATTTGACTCTCTGAAGCCTCTTTCACGGGTGTCTTTTGGCCAAGCCACTCCTCGCCACTCTGTCTGCTCGCCAGTGATGACCGCTTGCCCAGGGCATCATTTTCTGTCTGGCTTTTTCTTGCTGTCCCACCAGCATTCAGCCTTTCCATCCAGCTTCCTGTCCCCACTCTGTCCCCAAAGCATTTCTGTTGCATCTTTGTTTTCAGTTCTTGCCCTAATTCCTTTTCCCTCTCAACCTGGGGGTCAAAACTTGGGTGATAAAACTAAATAATCACTAATAACTAGAGTGGCTGCAGATTCCCCAGCCCTCCCAGTATTATCCCTGGACCAGAATATTTGGTGAATTTGTTGGCAATTCATGAAATTCTTTTTTTTTTTTCTTTAAGACGGTCTCACTCTGTCGCCCAGGCTAGAGTGCAGTGGTGCGACCTCCGCTCACTGCAACCTCCACCTCCCGCATTCAAACGATTCTCGTGCCTCAGCCTCCCAAGTATCTGGGATTATATGCATGCACCACCAAGCTCTGCTAATTTTGTACTTTTTGTAGAGACGGGGCTTTGCCATGTTGGCCTGGCTGGTCTTGAACTCCTGGCCTCGCCTGCCCTCCTCAGCCTCCCAACGTTCTGGGATTACAAGCCTGAGCTATCTTGCCCAGCCAACTCCCGAAATTCTGCTCTGACCAAAAGAGCTATTTTTATGAATAATCTTCATGAGATTACAGCCTGAAACTTCCGGCCAACACTTTAATGTTTTGAACATTGTAAGTCTGGTGTTCAGCTGTCCTTTATAATTCAAATATCGGGTGCCCAGTGTTTCACTACTAGCAGTCAGGGAGCTTGATAGTCACATGCAAACAACACAAAAGCATACAGAAAAACATGCAAAAGCAATTTTCCTCCCTACGCATGTATAGGGCACTATAGAAGTGAATTGGTCAGACTCAGTTGTCTCAGAAAAGAAAATTTAGTCCAAAATACTGTTCTTGGTAGCACATTTGCCAAGAGCATTAAGATTACCTCACTAGAGTCCTCCTGATGTGGTTTCCCTTGAACTCCAGCTGTTTCAGCCTTCAGACAACCGGATATTATGCAAGCACCCAATTTCCTAGAATAATAGTTCTTGCAATGTTTGTCCACATTAAAGACTCATTTGCCTTGAAATACTAATGGATTGCAGCAAAATGTCTAAGGCGGTTTCTCACACCTTTCATTCGGAAAAACCATAGAGGCCTCAAATAACAGACCGAGAGGTCAAGTCCCTTATTCACAAAATATCGAACTAGGTATCTATGTGGGAGCTAGTTGATATAATTTCAGGGCCAAAGCCTATGACTTTGTGTCTTACTTTTGTTTTCTAGTTTGGGTTGTTTTCCCTAGAAAAAACAACATGCAGATTATAGCATTCTGATCTGTATTATGAGCTTAAGGGCAGGCTCTTCGGTATGGGGAAGAATCACTGCCGGGAGTTTGCCAAGTTGATGGAAACCATCTGAACTTGAGTTACTGTGTAGTCTTTCCTAAGAGACTTGAATTCAGATTCTGGGTCTGTTACTTTACTATGTGACCTTGGGCAAGTTTATCCATCCTTCCTTTTTGTGACAGAGAATTTCAGACATAAATGAAAGTCAATAATACAGCAGAAACAGTGGTTTCCAGGGGCTGGGGAAGGAGGGGAATAACAAGTAACTGCTAATGGTGTAAATGTCCAGGAATTGAAAGAGGATTACTTTTTGGAGTGGTGGTTGCACAACTCTGAATGCACTAAAAACCACTGAATTGTATACTTTAAAAAGGTGAATTGGCCAGGTGCATTGGCTCACGCCTATAATCCCAGCACTTTGGGAGGCTAAGGCAGGCGTATCCCGAGGCCAGGAGATGGAGTCCATCCTGGCCAATGTGGTGAAACCCTGTCTCTACTAAAATACAAAAAAATTAGCCAGGCATGGTGGTGCGCACCTGTAATCCCAGGTACTCGGGAGGCTTAGGCAGGAGAATCGCTTGAAACCTGGAGGCAGAGGTTGCAGTGAGCTAAGATTACACCACTGCACTCCAGCCGGGTGACAGAGCAAGATTCCATCGCAAAAAAAAAAAAAAAAAAAAGATGAATTTTATGGTACCTGAATTATATCTTAATATAATATTAATATATTAATTATTAATATAAATTATATCTTCATATCTCTACGGATTTCCTCCTTGAACCAAACAGTGTTCATTCCATGGGGTCATTGTTCCCTCCCTGTTATCTGCTATCACCTGCAGCATGCCAATTACTTGGCTCTGGAAGTTAATTTCTAACAATGATAACATTTAAAAATATGGACTGTCTCGGCCAGAAATCAGTCAGCGACTTCAATGGGTAAATATGTCCTGGTGTCCAGACTTGTGGGGACTACACATCAGACAACCAGAAGGCAAGACGCTAAGGCTGTCTGTTGAACTTGTCTCAGAGGCGTGGTAAAAGAAAAGAAGAAAATTTAAAAATAAAATATAAAAAGATGCTGTCTGACAAGAAGAGAGCAGTGAGCGGAGACACAGCTGACTGGGGATGGAACTGGACCCTCGCTTGGAAGAATGGGTACCATTTTGTCTAAATAAAAATGAAGACCAGGTCCAGGCGTGGTGGCTCGCACCTGTAATCCCAGCATTTTGAGAGGCAGAGGTGGATGGATCACTTGATGTCAGGAGTTTGAGACCAGCCTGGCCAAGATGGTGAAGTCCTGTCTGCACTGAAAATACAAAAATGAGCCAGGCATGGTGGTGGGTGCCTGTAATCCCAGCTGCTTGGGAGGCTGAGGCAGGACAATCACTTGAACCCAGGAAGTGGAGGTTGCCGTGAGCCGAGATAGCACCACAGCGCTCCAGCCTGAGTGACAGAGAAGGACTCCATCTCAAAAAAAAAAAAAAAAATGCAGACTTATTTTGCACAGTGTCTGCTATGCTGTAGGTCCTCTCTAGAGATTGGATCTGAATGTAGGGAAAGTAGAAAGAGTTGGCAAGTGATGAGAAACTGCATGAGCTAGCGGGGGTTTCAAGTACAGCACACACGATTGGTTGATTTGATTTAAGGGAGCGAATACAGGTGTGGGACTCAGCATAGCCCTCAGTGCAGAGCCAGCACCCAGAAGATGTTAATCATTAGGTACCGTGAGCAAAGACCAGGAGGTGAGCGTGGGGTTCCGAGCAGGGAGAATGCACAGCTGACAGGGTGGGTAGAGTGGAGACTGTGTCCTTTAAGGCAGCCTGCTTGACTGCTTTTATCCTGGCTGTCATAAGGCAAGTTTTCGGGAGCAGGAAGGAAGAAAAGCTGACCGCTATCAGAAATTTGGCTTAGTGGCCTCTCATCAGGGAAATGAGCTTGGTCTGTCGGGTGGGAGTTCACCAGAGTTGAAAGGACAAGAATGCTGTATGTTCATACACTGAGCTCTTCAAAGTAGGAACTTCGCCCTCTAAAGCAGAAGAGTGGTGTTTTTCTTTCCTTCTTCTTCTTTTGTGGTTTCACATAGCAAATGAGTGACGGCCTCTACTTACAGACAAAGTGAGACGTCAGGCAGTGAGGCGTGAGTGTGGCTTGTATTTCTGGTCCTCCGCTCCTTCACTGCTTTCATTTTACTCTTATCGTGCTTTCCAGAAAGTTCGCCTGCTGGGAGAGTCTTTTTGATTATTTCCCATGTGTTGTCAGATAGCACCATAGAATTCAGTTTCTGAGAACCAGCCAGAAGCATGCAGTGACATTGCATAATCTGCCTCTGAAGCCGGAGATATTAGCTGTAGAGCTCAGGGGAGCTGCTCCACATCACCGACATGAAGGGAACAGGCGTCGTGGACGGTGCGCCCAAGGTGAGTGATGCGGGGCTGTTTGAATGGGCTCTGGCAGGGAGCAAGCTGTGATGATTAAGGTTGTTGACCAGCTTTAGTTGTGACTTTCTAATAAAGGCAAAGGTTGAATACCAGTGACATGTGAGTTTGAGATCGGAAAGTTTAACATAAGTTTAAGTGTGGGAAATAGATGTGCTGTAAAGCTCCTTACCAGTTTGCATCAAAGATGGGTGAAAATGACTTTGTAGTAGAAATCAGCTTACTTGGTTGACAGCACCGTCCATCATTTTGTGTCCAGCAAACTTCTGAAGCAAGATGTGAGTCTGTCTCAGTCCCCACTAATTCCTTCTTTCTCTGGACCCCAAAGACACTCAGTGCCACTCCAACTGTCCTGATTGATTTCTGTGCTCACCTCGCAATAGCAGAGCCCAGACCCTTGCCTGCAGCCTCCTGTGCTGAGCCCACAGTGGGCACTTACATGTTATTTTCATGTTTACTTGTGCATTATGTGAGCAAAGCTGGAGCTTTCAGACAGACTTCATGCCTGTCATGAATCAAAAAAGATTCACTATTTAGAAAGGTAAAAGAAGCCAGGCACGGTGGCACATACCTGTACTCCCAGCTACTGGAGAGGCTTAGGTGAAAGGATTAATCGAGCCCAGAAGTTTGAGTCCAGCCTGGGCAACATAGCAAGACCCCATCTCAAAAAAAAAGTTAAAATGGCTACCATATTAAAAAATTTACCCAGATGTAAAGAAAGTGAAGCTCAAGATCGTGTTTTCATCTTGCTATGCCCTTTTAAAATTTTAAGTAGAACAGTAAAAAAGAAATGAAACAAGCACTAAATGGGGAGCTTGCTTATAAAAAATCAATGCTTATTTTTAATTATAATAAAAGTGACGGCCAGGCACGGTGGCTCAAGCCTGTAATCCCAGCACTTTGGGAGGCCGAGACGGGTGGATCATGAGGTCAGGAGATCGAGACCATCCTGGCTAACACCGTGAAACCCCGTCTCTACTAAAAAATACAAAAAACTAGCCAGGCGAGGTGGCGGGCGCCTGTAGTCCCAGCTACTCGGGAGGCTGAGGCAGGAGAATGGCGTAAACCCGGGAGGCGGAGCTTGCAGTGAGCTGAGATCCGGCCACTGCACTCCAGCCTGGGCGATAGAGCGAGACTCCATCTCAAAAAAAAAATTTTTTTTTAAATTAAAAATAAATAAATAAATAAATAAAAGTGACTAGTGTGGCTGGGTGCAGTGGCTCACACCTGTAATCCCAGCACTTTGGGAGGCCAAGGCAGATGCATCACTTGAGGCCGGGAGTTTGGGACCAGCCTGACCAAGACGAAAAAACCCCATCTCTGCCAAAAATACAATTAGCTGAGCATGATGGCGCATGCCTGTGATCCCAGCTACTCGGGAGACTGAGGCACAAGAATTGCTTGAGCCTGGGAGGCAGAAGTTGCAGTGAGCTGAGATTATACCACTGCACTCCAGCCTGGGTGACAGAGCAAGACTCTGTCTCAAAAAAATCAAAACTAAATAACAAAAGAAAAAAATTGTAAAAATCACTAGTGGAATTTATGGCTGAGTAACCCATGATAGTCTCTCTTATATAGATTATATGTAAATATCTTAGCTACCCTAGAATTTTGTCCCCAACTACTTAATTTGAAAATTTTCAAACCATTGGAAAAATATGGGGAGCGTGGGGATTATTCAGTAAATCCCTGCGTATCTTTCACCTAGATCATGGGTTTATGGTACTTTGTCATATTTGTGTGCATCTATTTGTGTATATTTAGACACTGGAACACACTTTGTTTTTATTGTTGTTGTTAAACTCTTTGAAAATAAATGGCCAATACAATGATGCTCCACCCCTAAACTTCATTATGTGTCTCCTAAGAACAAGGACATTCATCTACAGAACGTAGAAGAATATCCACATATCATCATACCCAAGAACATTTCACATTGATTTAATAATACCATTCTACGATTCAGTCCAATTCACATTTTCCAAAATTATCCTTTGTAGCTTTTCTGGCTGTTGTTATTTGTTTGTGTGTTTGTCTTTCTGATCCAGGTGGTGTTTGTCAGTTCTCAGTTCTTAATCTAGAACAATCTACTACCTTTTTCTCTTTCATAACATTGATCTTTATTCTAAATAGCCTAGATTTTTTTTTTATGATTTAGACTTCTTTTTATGTGCTGCTTATTCTGTCTAAATAATTTATGTAGCACTTTACAATTGGGTAGGGTTTCGTTATTTAAAAATAATATTTTTAGCAATGGGGGTATCACTCTGTTGTCCAAGCTGTACTCAAATTCCTGAACTCAGGTGATTCTTCTGCCGCAGCCTCCCGAGTAGCTGGGACTACAGGGGCACACCACCGAGCCCCACTGCAATTTGTAAATAACGTGCATGTATGCATGGAACATGTAATTGATATTCCCAGCATCCCCATGAAATTCTGCTATTAATATTATACAGATAGGCCGGGATCGGTGGCTCACACCTATAATCCCACCACTTTCAGAGGCTAAAGCGGGTGGATCACTTGAGGTCAGGAGATTAGCCTGGCCAAAATGGTGAAACCCCATCTCTACTAAAAATACAAAAAAATTAGCTGGGCGTAGTAGTGCACGCCTGTATTCCCAGCTATTTGGGAGGCTGAGGCAGGAGAATTGCTTGAACCCAGGAGGCGGAGGTTGCAGTGAGCCAAGATTGTGCCATTGCACTCCAGCCTGAGCAACAAGAGTGAAACTCCATCTCAAAAATAATAATAATAATATGTGTGTGTGTGTGTGTGTATGTGTATGTATATATACACATATACATATATACATATACATATATATACACATATACATATATATATACACATATACATATATATACACATATACATATATATATACACATATACATATATATATACATATACATATATATATATATATATATATATATATATATATAATGGTAGCCAACCCTTACCAGTTGTCTGCGTGTGAGGCCCTGTGCTGAGTGCTCCACTTGCATTGTCTCATTATTACATCCTCACAACATCCTCATGAAGCAGAGGTTTTATTCCCCTGTCATGGACAAGGAAACAAGGCCTCACTGACTTGCCCAAGGCCATACAGCTAGTAGGTGGCAAGGCCAGGTATAAACCCCAGGCAGACTAAGCTCAGAGCCCCATTCTTAGCTCATTATATTCTCTCCCTTGGATCAGGGGTTGGCAAACTCTTCATAAAGAGCCAGATAGTATTTTATGCTTTGCAGGCCAAATACGATCTCTGTTGCATATTGTTGTTTGTTTATGCAGTCCTTAAGATATGTACAATCATTCTTCACTCATGGCCATCTGTCTAGATTTGGTCCACAGGCCCTTATGTAGCAGCTTATGTCCTCTCAGTTTACACAGGCCACCCCCACCCACCCACGCAGTACCAGGAAACACCCAAGTTGTTGGCTTCTAGTTCAGAGGCATCCTCAGTTAACCGTTTCTTGGGTGTCCTTACAGAAACTATCAATGCTTCTATAAGATACATATTTGAAGGTTTTACACAAATGAGAGCTGTGAGTAAAGAGCTGTTGAACTTCTTGCCTTTAGCAACTAACAATAGGTACTGGTGTTCAGTTCATATTAGTGCAGTTGATCCATCTCATTAATCTTAATGCCTATATTGTTGCTCAATTGCTTAATAAATGGGAGCACAATGCTTCAGGGGGTCATGTCATGTCAGTGGTCCTTAGCTTTGGGGCATTCGCCTTTAAAACAACCCTGCCTTTCATTCAGGGCCACCGCAGATAGCCTTTCAGAAAACACTGAAGTTCGCCTTCGTACATTGGATGGTAAACAGGGACTGCTCTGGCAAGCTGTTCCTGATTCTACCTGCCGGCCAGTAGCTCCGTTGCCAGTGGAGCTGCTTTCACCTTTGTGCGTAGCAGATTTTGTTTAATTACCAGACCGATTTATTCTGTTTTTTAAAAACTGTTTTAGGCCGGGCGCGGTGGCTCAAGCCTGTAATCCCAGCACTTTGGGAGGCCGAGGCGGGCGGATCACGAGGTCAGGAGATCCAGACCCTCCTGGCTAACACGGTGAAACCCCGTCTCTACTAAAAAATACAAAAAACTAGCCGGGCGAGGTGGCGGGCGCCTGTAGTCCCAGCTACTCGGAGGCTGAGGCGGGAGAATGGCCGGAACCTGGGAGGCGGAGCTTGCAGTGAGCCGGGATCGCGCCACTGCACTCCAGACCGGGCGACACAGCGAGACTCCGTCTCAAAAAAAGAAAAAAAATGTTTTATAGAAAAAGGGGACATTTTAAAAAAAAACACGTGATATTAGTGACAGGAAACACTGGCCTTAAAGGTGGTAAATTTAACACCTTATTCATTGGTTTATTGGACTCTAGCCAGCTAGTCAACTCCATTCAAGAAATACTAGAAATTTAGTTTTTGTGGGTTTTTTTGAGACAGAGTTTCACTGTGTCGCCCAGGCTGGAGTGCAGTGGCACGATCTTGGCTTACTGCAACCTCCACCTCCCAGGTTCAAGCAGTTCTCTTGCCTCAGCTTCCTGAGTAGCTGGGATTACAGGCATGTGCCACCATGTTCAGCTAATTTCTGTATTTTTAGTAGAGACAGAGTTTCACCATGTTGGCCAGGGTGGTCTCAAACTCCTGACCTCAAGTGATCCACCTGTCTTGGCCTCCCAAAGTACTGGGATTATAGGCGTGAGCCACCGCGCCCGGCCAGAAATTTAGTTCAAGGCAGATACGTGGGTTTATTATGTGTAAGTTCTTATTTTGGATTTTTGGTGCTTTCAAGTTATGAAAATAGAGTCTGCAATATACTTTAGTGATTCAGTCCTGTTTGCTGTAAATTCTGTTTACTTCTGTGTGTGTGTGCAGACGCACGCACATGCTATTACAGGTAACATTGAAATTAGCATCTTCATACACAGCCCTTTTTTCCCCCTAATAACATTATTTTCTCACTGGAGTAAATGTCCAGGAATTGAAAGAGGATTACTGAATGAAATAAGCATTGGCACTTATTTTCCATCATTTTCTGAGAATTTCTGATATTTGATTCTATTTTAAACCTACTTTCCACAGTATTTTCTCTACAATCTGTACTTTCTTTCATAAAGACAGCTATGTGCTCACTCAGTTTTCTGAAGACACTTTTCAAGCAAGCATCTTTATTATGTTATTGAAGAATGGATGGTCCAATATTTATACTGTAAGAACATTTAAATGTGCTTAACTATCTTTCACGTTTTAAATTCAGCCTCAATTAAAGAGCAAATCTTTTTTGTCTCTCTTCCATCTCAACTCTGAGTGGCATGGTTCTGGACCCACTCAAGAAAGATCAAGGTGCAGACGTAGAATTTTTTGTAAAATCTTCCACATTCTCAAGATTGGTTTAAACATGACAAAATGTGGTGGCTTGGAAATGTCTGCCACGTGACTTGGCTTGCTTCAGTGCTTCTGGGCAAGAAAGGTGAGGCTTCACTTGTGAGTGGAGAGCAGTTTTAGGTTCTCTTTGTACCTTTAGCATCTCTGAGGTGGTGAGCAAGACATTTCAGACTCAGTCTCTGTTGAAGGGCAAATGGGATTGTGTGCAGAAAGCTGACCTGTCCCTTGAGGGCCCATTAGATCCCACTCCCAGCAGCTCTCCGGCCTCAGTTCCTTCCCCTTCTCCCCTGCTGTTCCCCATCCTGGATGCTCCTCTCTCTAGCCAGCATCACTTCACCCAGAGGCCTCTCTGGGCCATGCTGTGCAAATCACCTCCCCCCCACACAGGCCCACCGCCATCACTCTCATCTATCTTACCTACACTTATTAAGATCTGAAATTATCTCACTTTATTTGTTCATCTGTCTTCCTCTCTGGGAGCAAAACTCCATGAGGGACAGACCTGGACTTTCTTATTTCATCCTGCATCTCTGGTGCCTACGGCAGTGCCTGCACAAAGTAGGTGCTCAATAAATGCTTTGTGGTAATGTGTGTGAATGAATGGGAGGTTACAGGGAGTGCAGGTGGAGCCCTGGCTGCAGCCCCGCTGTGAGGATAGGAACAGCACTACTTTCTAGTCAGCAGTTGTTTGGCAACAGAGGTCATTCCTGACTCTCAGCTCTCTAACCCCTACCTGGCCTCAGCCTAAGCTGCCACTCAGCCTGCTGTCTTGACAATTGGCCCCTCCTTTTCCATGGTCAGATGTTGCCTTAGATGCAAGCTGTTGCTATTGAAATCAAGGTCACAAAGACCTGTTGCCTCCCTCCAGCATTTGCCAGCAACTTCCTCCCTTCATCTATTCCATGAGGCAAAACAGCCCAGATACAACACCCAACTCGAAAACACAGCCCACCATCCATAGCTCAGCCATTCACCCAATGCATAGTATTGGGCTCTGGGGGTTCAGGGTGATCAAGACAGAACTATTCCAGTGGAGTCAGCATGACAGTGAGCAAATAGACCCATGGTTTCAGGTGGTGAGAACTGCCAGAAAGAGGAGAAAACGGGGATCTGATGGAGGCGATGGATGGAAAAGGCCACTCTGAAGACCCAAGAGATGGGAAAAGCATTCCAGACAGAGGGAACAGCAGATGCTAAGGCCCTGCAGTGGGAATGCATTCAGCATAGCAGAGTGCCCATATAAAAACCAGTGGGGTCAAAGCAGAGTAAACCGAGAGAGAGAGTGGTCAGAAGTGAGATCTGAGGTGTTAGCAAGATAACATAGGGCCCGGTCGGCTGTGTAAGAGCTTTGAAGCCATTCTAATTGCAAAGGAAACCACCAACCCACTTAAGGCAGGAGATGACATGGTCTGATTTATGTTTTCTAGATCACTCAGGCTGCTGTACAATAAATGGGCTGTAGGTAGGAAAGAGCCAAAGCTGGTAAATATGGAGACTTCAGTGTAGGTGGCTTCATTTTCCTTTGGGTTGGCGTCCTGCTCTTCTCCATGGACATGAAGGAGAATCATGTACTCTGTCTTTAGAAAAAGCAAAACTTTTGGTGTTTGAGACTGCTGGTTGCCGTGTGGGGTGGGGGGTGGTTGTGAGCATAACAAATAGTAAATCGAGGAGTAGATAGCTTCTATTTATGTGTGCCATGTTTGATTCAGGAACACAATGTACCTTTCATTCCTTCAACAAATATTGAATGCCTGCTGCATGCCACGCATTGTTCTAAATGCTTCCAAGGCCAAGTGCCTGGTCCCCTGTCTCCATATGTAGTAAATAATTATTATGACTAATAAAAAATTCATCATATACTCATTATTGGTTCCCCTGTTTAATCACCTGTAGTCTTTGAACATTTCAGTTCCTGTAGAGCACACTTAGGGGGAAAAAAAATTCATCATATACTCATTATTGGTTCCCCTGTTTAATCACCTGTAGTCTTTGAACATTTCAGTTCCTGTAGAGCACACTTAGGGGGAAAAAAGGCTAAGGAGAATGCCACCATCACCCCAAAACGTAAAAGGCCTGCGAATAGATAGGCGCTTGGCCGACATGATAATGGAATGGGGAAGCAACTGTAGAATGAAAACAGGGCCGTTTTGGAATTGCGATGACTAAGGGAGGAAATGACAGCGGCCTGAAGGGGAAATAGCTTAAAAGGAGGAAGGTGGGAGGCTGGTAAGAGGGCTGCCACAGAGGGGGAGATTAGAACACTCCAACTTGAGTTACGAAAAAAGGAAATACACTTCTTAGGAACTATTTCCAAACATAACGCCCCTAAAGCATTTGTTCAGGGGAAGAGCAGCCTTGTACACACACCTACAAAAAGTAGAGTCGACACTGAGAAGAACATGCGTGGCCTCCTCTCCCTGGGACAGCATCCCTAGCTCTCGGTGTGGGAGATCCTGCCTTTTTTTTTTTTTCCTGCTCAGGCTGGAGTGTAGTGGCACAATCTCAGCTCAGCGCAGCCTCCACGTCTTGGGCTTAAGTGATCCTCCCACCTCAGCCTCCTAAGTAGCTGGGGCTTCAGGCATGCACCACTGTGCCCGGCTAATTTTTGTATTTTTCGTAGAAGTGGGGTTTTTTTCACCATGTTGCCCAGGCTGGTCTCGAACTCCTGTTTTCAAGTGATTTGCCCACCTCAGCTTCCCATAGTACTGGGATCATAGGCGTGAGCTACCGTGCCCGGCCAGGCTCTGCACTCTTAAAACTCCTCCAGGAGGCCAGGCACGGTGGCTCACACCTGTAATCCCAGCACTTTGGGAGGCCAAGACAGGTGAATCACCTGGGGTCAGGAGTTCAATACCAGCCTGATCAACATGGAGAAACCCCATCTCTACTAAAAATACAAAAATTAGCTGGGCGTGGTGGTGCACGCCTGTAATCCCAGCTACTTGGGAGACTGAGGCAGGAGAATCACTTGAACCCAGGAGGCGGAGGTTGCGGTGAGCCGAAATCGCGCCACTGCACTCCAGCCTGGGCAACGAGAGCAAAAACTCCGTCTCAAAAACAAACAAACAAAAGCAAGCTCCTCTAGGAGACGAGTGCGGATCTTGAAAAAGTTATTCACAGGCAATTCTAGGCCACTTACCTGGCCACTCAGAGAGTTTCTGCACGAGTTTATGAGTTAGTGAATGTATTGTTCTTTTCCTTCAAACAATTGCTTCACCTTATCATCAAGAGCAGCTTTTGTGTGCTCTCCATGTTCTGGACAGCCCAGGCAGTCTGTCTTCTGTGGGGCTAGGGAGGGATAGGAGGCAAGAGAGCAATAGGTCATCTCTGTGTCTTGGAGGTGTTTGCCATCTGGTTAACAGTAAGTGAAAAGTGCTTTGTGGAATGTTCACTTTGGGTTCAGAAATTTGCTTTTAGAGACGGGGTCTCACTTTGTCACCCAGACTGGAGTGCAGTGGTGGGTTTTTTTTGTTTTTTTTTTGTTTGTTTGTTTTTTTCTGAGACGGAGTCTCGCTCTGTCACCCAGGCTGGAGTGCAGTGGGGCAATCTCAGCTCACTGCAAGCTCCGCCTCCCAGGTTCCGGCCATTCTCCTGCCTCAGCCTCCTGAGTAGCTGGGACTACAGGTGCCTGCCACCTCGCCCGGCTAGTTTTTTGTGTTTTTTAGTAGAGACAGGGTTTCACCGTGTTAGCCAGGATGGTCTCGATCTCCTGACCTCGTGATCCGCCCGTCTCGGCCTCCCAAAGTGCTGGGATTACAGGCTTGAGCCACCGCACCCGGCCCAAGTGCACTGGTGTCATCGTAGTTCACTACAACCTCAAACTCCTGGGCTCAAGCAATCCTCCTGCCTCAGCCTCCCAAGTAGCTGAGACTACAGGTGCACACCACCATGCCCATCTAATTTTTTTTTTTTTTTTTTTTTTTGTAGAGATGAGGGGCTCTTCCTATATTACCCAGGCTTGTCTCAAACTTCTGACCTCAAGCATTCCTCCTGCCTCAGCCTCCTAAAGCACTGAGATTATAGGAGTGAGCCACCATACCCAGCCTAGGTTCAAAAGTGAGAGTCTCACCACAGTTGAAAGGGGAATAGAAGCACAAGAGTCAGTAATTAATAACAAGCAACTCAAGGTGCTCCTTCCTTACACTCGTGTTCCCCAAAGTGAGGTGATTGCCAGCCACTGGGAGTCAGGGCCAGTTACATAAGACATTCTCCCTTAGCTCCCTTTGGGTATCCCAAATAAGGGTTGGGATGGGTTTATGTGTAGTCCGTTATTAACAACTAAACAAACAGACCTAGTGAATTGCAATACATTCACACCAACAGAACAAAAGAAGAAAAACTTAAACAACAGAGTGGCTCCTTGCTTTCCTGAAGCACCTCTAAAAATGACCATAGAAAAATGGAAAAGTTGGTGAACAAGCCTGAACCTTCACTCATTTCTCTGTGATACATTAAACAGCTTGAGCCAGCTTTGAATTCTTCCTAGTCAATCAAATGGAAAAACCACACCTACAGGGACCCTGACTGTGGGCATGCCAGAGGATTTCAAGTGTGGTGCACAGAACAGTTTTTTACATTACTGGTGTATCTTGATGTGCATTCAAACAAACTAAAACTAGCTCATCAAACCTGGAATTTCATGGGTAACATTGCTGAGGGAGAGTTTTTTTTTAATTGGCTCAATTTATTATTTTACCTAAAAAATTGTAGTGGCACATGGATATGATAGGAAGCAGGCAGTCGCTAGACACACAAAGCTTTAGAAACACAGGCTGAGGGCCGAGTGTGGTAACTGATGCCTGTAATCCCAGCACTTTGGGAGGCTGCAGTGGGAGGATCACTTGAGCCCAGCTGTTGAAGACCAGCCTGGGCAACATAGCGAGACTGTGTCTCTACAAAAAATTTTAAAAATTAGCTAGGTGTGGTGGCTCATGCCTGTAGTCCTAGCTACTTGAAAGGCTCAGGTGGGACGATTGTTTGAGCCCAGGAGTTCGAGGCTGCAGTGAGCTGTGATTGTGCCACTGCACTCCAGACTGGGTGACAAAGTGAGACCCTGTCTCTAGAAAAGAAAAGAGAGAAACACAGCCTTAGACAAAGTTTTCTTCTAATTGGAGTTGACATAATTGCTTATGACTCATCAAATAACACAAAACTCCTTTCTTTATGCCTTTCCTCACTTTTTTCCTTAAAAAACGAAAAAAGAAAAAGGAAAGAGGGAAGGAAAGGAAAGGAAGTTAGAGAGGAAAAACACCTGTGTGTTATTTTCTCTGTAATCCCTCGGATGGCTTTCATGAACTAAGAGGTAAGAGTAAGAAAAGAAGTCATGGGAAACATAGATTTTACAGCTGGATGGGAACTTGGCGATTGCCCTGTGAAGCTATCTCACTTGCAGGTGAAGAAACTGAACCCCAGAGAAGTTCTGTTACTTGCCTCTCCTTCGGTGGGTTTTTCATGAGCAAGGGTGAAATTGTCAACTCCTTAACTTGATCCAACAGTTCCCCAAACCAAATATCTTAAGCACTAACTCAGGGACTTAGCTGGCAAGGAATAGACTTGGCGGTGGGAGGCACTGGCAAGGCTGTGAATGAACACACTAGGATCTCTGGAGCACTTTGAGTTGGAGAATGCAGTCTGGTATGACATGGGCCCATCTTGGGCCACAGACATGATAATCAATTATGTGAAGGCCTGAGAGACCTTTATTGTGTCGTTTCAATCCTGAGCTTAGATCAAGGAGACTGGTTACCTGTTCCCCTGGTGTATATTGTCAGACGTACAGTAGGTGCTTGATAAATAATTGCCAATTGAATGAAGCCTTAAGTGCGCTTAGCAAGGTTTCCACGAGTAGGGGAAGTATATTAGAGCATGTCAATCTGGGTAAGACCCAAACCTACTGGAAAAGCACAGTATTCAGTTATCAGAGAAGCAAATGCTTCATTTCCACTGGGTGGCTTTGGAATTTTTTTCTGGCCACAACCTCCTCCTCAAAGCCCCATTAGTAGGCAGTGCCTCCTACAGCTGCAGAAGTTCCTTTAAAGTGTGGCTTTTTCATCTGAATCATCAGGAAGAATTCAAAGCTGGCTGGGTCAGAGTTCAAAGTTTTCAAGGAGAACCCAGTTAAAGTTTGTGCTTATTTACAGCATATGCCATTCTCCAGGATTATTTTTAGAGATGTTAAGAAAGTAAGGAACTCCCTTTGCATTAAAGTTTTTCTTTTTCTCTCATATCCCTCCTCATATGCAAGTTCACCAGGTTTATTCACTTCGTTGTCCCTGGTTTCTATGGATAAACCAGCCACGAAGGCTATTTGCATCCATTTGGATGGGAGGGAACCAATGGGAGGGTGGGAGAGAATGCATTATGCAACCAGCCCATCATTCCCCATGGCTAGGATAGCAGGAAGGGCAGCGAGCCTCCCCCAAGAGCTTAGAGATCCACTGACCACATCCACAGGCAAGGACAGCTGCAGAGAAAGTTTAGACCCAGACCTCACAGCATTCCTGCACAAACTCCTACAGAAAGAGTTCCCTTTCCAAGCGATTTGCGACTTCTGCTGGTGTTTTCCGGGATATGGATAGTACTTTTTAAAATCATTTCTTTAAAGGATCAAGATGAAGGTGAATGTGAGTATCTGAGTTTCTGTCTTCTGACATCTATTTCCTACAACTATTTGATTGCTTGGCACTCTGAGTTAACTGTATAAAGGGGTCCAGAGCTTGTTATTTCCAGTGCTCCCCACTATATTAAGGAAATAGGTAATGATGGTTTCCCAATGACTGTCACACCATGGGAAACAATTGAAAGTTGCATCCCGTTTTGAAACCAGAAAGGGAGACCTTATATTTTTGTTTAGAAAGTTATATTCTATTCTATTAGGTTTTGTTTTAAAGCTTAAATATTACTTTATTTTATTTATTTATTTATCTATCTATCTATTTATTTATTTATTGAGATGCAGTGTCGCTCTGTTGCCCAGGCTGGAGTGCAGTGGCGCAATCTCAGCTCACTGCAACCTCCACCTCCTGAGTTTAAGCAACTATCCTGTTTCCACCTCCCCAGAAGCTGGGACCACAGGCGCGCACCACCATGCCCCGCTAATTTTTGTATTTTTAGTAGAGTCGGGGTTTCACCATGTTGGCCAGGCTGGTCTTGAACTCCTGACCTCAAGTGATCCACACACCTCGGCCTCCCAAACTGTTGGGATTACAGACATGAGCCACTGCGCCTGGCCTTAAATGTTACTTTAAATGTAAGAGTAGTTGGGAAAAGGGAGTTTCAATTCACACTTCCAGTTAAATAACTTTCAGATCATTTTCTGCACATTCTGGAGCTTTTCATTCAAGAATTTTCACCTTTTTCAAAAACAGAGCTGAAGCAGAAACTCAGTTCTTTTCCTAGCCTATTTGGCAAATTAGTATCAATCACAAAAAAGGCAGCAGTTTCCCTTCAGCATCTCTCACTTAACTACTTTGCTAAGTTTTTTTTTTAAAACAGCTCCAAGAGAAACAACTGTCCTTTATGTGAGATGATGCAAGAAACCACTTAGCTATCACCTCGTTAAAAGAATTCAAAATATTTCTGATAATGAGATGCAGATTACTGAAGCAAAGCTGTCTCAAGTTTTACAACCTCATAAACTAATTCTCTCACCACATTAGACATGACAAATTAAAGAGACAGTTTAATCTACTTGCAAATTCTTAGATCAAGTTCTGGTTATGAAATATACCATTTTCTTATTTTAAGTGACAGTTCCTCATAACTTATGGAATTTTACTTTTAAATGTAAATATTGATATGGAAAGCCACCGCAATTCATGGGGGAAAATAAAAGTTAAGATTACAACTTTAGCCAGGCACAGTGGCTCACGCCTGTAATCCCAGCACTTTGGGAGGCCGAGGCGGGTGGATCACCTGAGGTCAGGAGTTCGAGACCAGCCTGGCCAACATGGCGAAACCCTGTCTCTACTAAAAATACAAAAATTTACCAGGCAGGGTGGCAGGCAACTGTAGTCCCAGCTACTTGGGAAGCTGAGGCAGGTGAATCGCTTGATCCCAGGTAGCGGAGGTTGCAGTAAGCAGAGATCATACCACTGCATTCCAGTCGGGATGACAGAATGAGACTCTGTCTCAAAAAAAAAAAAAGATTACAGGTTCTTTCTTGGATAACTATGTCAAAGGGAGGTGATTACAGAGGAAGGAAGGAGGCAGAAGGGACAAAGAGAAGACAGGAGTGAGCTGGCAAAAATGAAGAGAGGAAGGGAGAGAGAACAGAATGTTAGATGAGGGAGGAGATGGCTGGTTGCCTGGTGCTCCCTTCTCAACTGCAGACCTCACAGCACAACTTCAGGAGTTGTAGGAGGTTTTCCAGGAGAAAAGTAGGGACATGGTTATTCTGAATGTTTTCCCCAACATCACACACGTGCAACACGCAGCTACTGTGTCCTGATACTGCACATCCTAACTTTGGCCTTGGGAAACATGTCCCATCATGGGAGGCCCTCCTCTCTGGCCTGGGTCTTTGTGCACAGGACCCAGATCATTCTGCAGCTGGCCAAAGGAGAGCTCGAGGAGCGCTGGGATAGCAGGAAGGGCAGGGAGCCTCCCCCAGGAGCTTAGAGATCCACTCAGTGCCTCCTCAACTTGCCTGGACCAGGCCAGACAAATCTTTAAAACACTTTGAGTCTAAACTTCTGTGATTCTTAATGCACCTGCAGTTAGATCCCATTTAACAGTCATTCATTGCCTTCTCTGTGTGCTTCCACTCTGTGGCCCTACCCTCAAGGAAGAGGTAAATGCTCACACAATCAGCTAGTTCTCAAAAAAACACTCAAGTACCTTTCAGCATCCTCCATTCTGTACACGGTCCAGGCCCTTTGGGGGATGGCCAGTGAGAAGTAGTTGATGATGTTTGGCATCCCGGAAGTTCAGGGAGGTGAGAAATCTTTGTGCATGTGGCAAACTGCTTTTGGCCAAGATTAAGATGGACTCAAAGTCAAAATTCCTTTCTATCTAATCTAGGAGTAGAAAGGCCTTGCGTGGTCATGACAAGCAGCTGCTTCAATTCACCAGCGCAGAAATCCTCTTCTTCCAATAGAACAGAATCCTTTGCAAATTAGATTTTTATATTGAAAAAGAACATTTACACATGGTTTTAAAAATTCCAGCCGCACAAATGAACATGGACTCAAAGTGTTTTTATCTAATCCCAAACCTCTATCTCCCCAGACCCCTGTTTCCTACCCAGAAGGGACCCTCAGTGAGTGACATAACCTTCCAGAAAGATGCTATACTTACAAAAGCATCGATGCAGACCTATGCTCATCTTGCTCTTTTTTAAAAATTTAATACTACATGTTGGAGATTGTCCCATTTCCATTGATATAAGCTCTACCTCATTCTTGTAATGGCTACATTATACTCCATTATACAAATGTCTCTGTTTCTCAGCTTCATCTCCCTCTCCCAGGAGGCACTTTGCCATCCTGTATCTGCTAAGATGTCCACACTGTCTTGTGATGGAGTCCGTGCTAAGCAGAGCGGTTTGTAGGCTAAAAGAGCACACTCCAGACCCCAAACACTCTGCATTCCAATCCTGGCTTTGGCCTTTGATTGCTGAGCTACCTTAAGTTACTTTCTCACCCTCTCTGTTCCTTAGCTTACTCATCTCCTAAATGATATGTGACTTACAGTATCTGCTTCATAAGGTTTTTCTAAATATCAAATGAGGTCATCAGTGCTAACTCCTCATCCCAGTACCTGACACAGAGTTGAGAGCCCGCGAGCCATCCTCATTCCCAAAGCATTGGCTAAACAGTGGACAAGACTAACACAGTTCCTGCATAACTGGAGTGCGATGGACACTCCTTTCAGAGCAAACAGACTGGTTTCGTGAGGGGCTACACTGAATCTAAAAAATTAAAGAGGATTTTCCCCCTTCTTTTTTTATCCCCCCTGAGACAAGGTCTCACTCCGTCTTCCAGGCTGGAGAGCAGTGGCACAATCCCGGCTCACTGCAACCTCCACCTCCCACGTTCAAGCCATCCTCCAGCCTCGGCTTCCTGAGTAGCTGGGATTACAGGCATGTGCCACCATGCCCAGCTAATTATTATATTTTTTGTAGAGATGGAGTTTCACCATGTTGCCCAGGCTGGTCTCAAACTCCTGTGTTCAAAGCGATCTGCTCACCTCAGCCTCCCAAAGTGCTGGGATTATAGGCGTGAGCCACCACACCCAGCCAGCTTCTCCCCCTTATTTGATCAGTTATAGGAAAATAATATTAGCTGACACACAGAGTGTGTGAGAAGTCTGGATTGTTATGTGGGGCTTGCAAAGTGAGGACCCTTTCCAGATCACCTTTGCTATAACTCCTTAAGCTAGGTATGGTGGTGTGTGCCTGTAGTCCCAGCTACCTGTGAGGCTGAGGCAGGAGGACTGCTTGAGACCAGGAGTTTAAGGCTGTAGTGCACCATGATCATGCCTGAGAATAGCCACTGCACTCCAGCCTGGGCAACACAGCAAGACCCTGTCTCTTAAAAAATAAAAATAAAAAACCATACCTCATCCTTTTAGAGGTGACCTCACAGAATGTTGTTACTCACCAGAGGTCCCTCCCAGAAGAAGTGTCTGTAGATACTTTGATTCTTCCCCAGGTTGTCCTTCCTCCTTCTCTGTCTTCCCTTTTTGGAGAATGTGGCTGGGATAAAATGGAGGTGGTGAGGGGATTTTTCTTGTGTTCTTGGAAACTTTTTTTTTCTTTTAACATAATGTCCTTTTAAAATGATGGAAAGTAAACATTCACAAGCCAACAGATAACACTATTCTCTCTGCTTTACTCTTTCCTGGCCTGTATTTGAATTTACATGAAATGAAATACTTCCAAGTACAGTCGAAGGGAGACTATTGACTTTAAAGATGATCAAAGAGCCCTTTCTCCATTCTGCACTCACTCTCGATGTTGAGTCTGGGCTCAGCTACCTCATAAAAATATATAACAGAGGCCGGGCACGGTGGCTCAAGCCTGTAATCCCAGCACTTTGGGAGGCCGAGACGGGTGGATCACGAGGTCAGGAGATCGAGACCATCCTGGCTAACACGGTGAAACCCTGTCTCTACTAAAAAATACAAAAAACTAGCCGGGCGAGGTGGCGGGCGCCTGTAGTCCCAGCTACTCGGGAGGCTGAGGCAGGAGAATGGCGTAAACCCGGGAGGCGGAGCTTGCAGTGAGCTGAGATCCAGCCACTGCACTCCAGCCTGGGCGATAGAGCGAGACTCCGTCTCAAAAAAAAAAAAAAAAAAAAAAAAAAAAAAATATATATATATATATATATATATATGACAGAATATGTCACTGATCTCAACATGAAAGCTCCTACATCCATGGAAATCCTTCATGAACTTCAGGGATTCACATTTCCCATGTATCAAAAGATCTGTGATATTTATAGTATATGCATTTTTTAAAATGTGGTTTCTCTACAACTAAGTGTCCTCTCCCGGCCCTCAAAGGGGAAGTAGGAAGCATTCTGTCATCTCGCCTGAATACTAAGAATTCTTGAAAGTAAGACGTAGAATCTGTGAGAAGGAAGCCGAAACGCGAAACACGGACATTTTTCAAAGAAGGATTTTAGTAGAAGAAAAATGTCCTTCTTGACCTTGGAGATCTACATCTTTGTGCAGAGCAGGGGCCTAGACATCACTTACTGCTCTGGCTTCTTTCACAGTTACCATCTCCACCACTAGTTTGGGGAACTTCCTTATTTACCACCTCCCACTACGCACTGGTGACCTCATTGTATGATTTACCTTCCCAAAGAAAGAACGATATTCTAGGTTGCTTGGCTGGAAACGGTCTCATGATCTCTACTTTCCTATCCCATGGTTACTACTGTTTTCATTTTAGGAGCATAAGAGTTTGGTGTGGGGAGGGCTGTGAAAGATAAAACAAGGAGGAAGCAGGATGGGGCCATGATGCTGCTCTGACCCCTGTGACAGGAAAGAGAGAAGGAGCTGGACAGACTAGGGAGAGCTTCAAACTGTGCGGCAGCTTAGATGCAGTCTTGACAACTCAACCGGGGCTTTGGGGTAAAGATTGCCCATTCAGCGAGTCCTGCATTGGGCAGAAACACTCAGGCCCCCTGACTATTAACTTTCAGTTTGCAAAGGAAATCTGGGTGGGGCCTCTCAAACCCCAGCAGTGGGCTGGACTCAGCAGCAGAATGCTTCACTGGGCCTGAGGAGTGATATTTTAAGATCTACTCAAGCATCCCACAGCCTCCATCACACCCAAATGTCTTATGCCTGGCCTGCCTCACTCATGTATATTTCTCACGCAGGTCCTATAATCCTTTGAGTTTGCTGCTCTTCCTTATAGCTGTCTTTAAACCAGCTCTTTCTGGATTTGCACACATTTGGACATAAGAGTTAGCAGATTAGAGTAGGAAACAGAGTTGGACTTGGGAAGGCCGTGCAGAGTATTGGCAATAGCAGGCTACAGTCAGATAGATGCGAGTTTGAATCCCCGCTCTGCTCTCTGCTGCTGTATGACCTTAGGTCATTCATCTCTCCTAGTCTCAGGTGCCACAAAGCACTAAAATGAGGCCAACAGAGCAATCAGTGTACCCGCCCCCCGACCTGCCCCTCAGCCCACCCCCCAGCCCTGACACTCTTGAATTTCTGCAGCTTTGCTCTTTTGAGTAATCTAAAGAGAAAGAAAATTGAAGGTAACGCAGAGAAGCAAGCTGTGCATGTGGGCGAGTGCACGTGGGCGCAGTCACCCGGGCAGTGTGTCCACCCCGGCCTAGAGAGGGGATTTCCATCCTAGGAACAGGGACGATGAAGCAGCATAACTGAAGCTGCAGCAGCTGCTTCTCTCCTGGCTCGTCTGAGCTGCTCCTGCCTAGAGCTGCCACGCCTGCTGATGGCTCTTATACCACCGCGGGTGATGAAAGTGTGCGGGCCAGTTCCCTCTCTGCTTCTTACTTTCCCTGGCCCACTCAGCAGTGCATCCCTCTCTTCTCTGTAGTTATGTTCCTGCTTTTCTTCCAAGCCTCACCTCAAGTTGCATCCAGTCCTTCACCAGCTCCTCCCCAAAACTAACGAAATCCAGCCTCCGCCTTCATCCAAGTCACAGGCATCTCCCAGCTGGACCCGACAACTGGCTTTGAATCGCCTCTCTGGCTTCCACTTGCTCCATGCACCCTGTTTTCCACCCAGTAACCAGGTATAAACAGCAGCCGCCATGGAAATTAGGAGCCAGGGCCTTTGTTGATCTCTCTCCAGGCAACCTGGTCATTTTACAGTTCCTCCAACTTTCCATGCCTCCCCAACACACACACATACACGCTCACTCACACTCCCACACGTCCCCTCACCCACGCACTCCAGCCTCCACACATTCCTCTTCCTCTGCCTGAATGCTCTTTATCTAACACTTTATCTGACTAACTCCTCCTCACCCCCATGGAAGCTTCCATGGCCACTTTCTCAGGTAAACTTTCCCTAAGCCCTCACGCATCACTACTTCCAAACTGCACTTATAATTTTTCATAACTTCCTGTATTTTATTTCTCATAACTTCCCATATTTTTTAATAACTTCCTGTATTTTATTTCTCATAACTTCTTGTATTTTCTTTCCATCCCACTTACGAGAGGTGGAAACCCTGTATTTATTTCTGTGATGATTTGATTAGGATTTGTCTGCTCCACTAAAATGTACATGGCATGAGATCCGAAACAGTTTTGTTCACCACGATGCCTCCAGCAGAGCCCCTGGAATACAGTTGATGCTCAATACAATCTCGGTGAATGAATGAATGAATGAATGAATGAATGAATGAATGAATGAATTGCTCCCCAGATTTCTCCAAGTGCAGCTAAGACCACTGTATCCTCAGCTGCTCGGGTTTAGATGAGCACATTGCATCTGCCAGGTGTGGAAAGGTCTCCGCACTGAGGTTATCATCACCATGAAGGCAGTGAGCCTCTTATTCTTCACGTTTGTTTCCCTATCCTCCTCCCATTCTTCCTTCCAAATGCGTATTCATTTTCCTTTTCCCTCTCCCGGCTGTTGTATGAAGATGGGCATTTGTGGAAAATGTCCTTTTTGGAAATCGTTTAAGAACAGTTCTTCCATTGTAACCAGAATCTAACTGCTTGTGTACCCACAAGGAACAAAAATGTGAACATATGTCCTCCTTCACCTCTTAAATTTCTACACCAATATTTCCAATTAACACTCTATTTAAGAATACCTTGTGAGTGGCCTCAGCAACCATTGCGATGGTTACTGGATGCCTTCGCAGTGGCCTGTCAACTGCTTCCATCTGTTATTCACAAAGAGCTCAGTGCAGTGCCAGGAACACGGGTGCACAATGAGTGCTGGCTGCTGCTATTGCAATGTCCAGTGCTCCCTGCATGCCCAGCCTGACCACAAGAGCCGGAGCATAGCCGAAAGTGGGGTGGTCACGGGCAGCCTCTGCAAAGGGGTGACTCGAGCTGAGACCCAGAGGAGGAGGATCTGGTGGAAGAGAGTTCTGGGCAGAAGGAACAGCAAAGGAAAGGTCTGAGGTGGAAGCAAGTTCAGGGCACCTGAGAAAAGTAAGAAAACAATGTGACTGGAGGGAAATGAATGAGGGTAGAGCTGCGAACTGAGAGGCGAATCCTGCCTCGAAGCCACACTAGGAAGGTGACCTTTTGTTCTGAATGCAGTTCTAAGCAATTAGAAACTTTCAAAATAAGAGACCAACAGGATCCAATTTATGTGTATAAAATAAAATATTCTGGCTTGCGTCTGGAGAGTGGATTATAAGGTGAAAGAATGGATGTGAGGAACCAATTAGAGTTTAAGTGACCTTGAACAAGTCATTTGATCTCTCTGGCCCTCAGTTCTCTCATCTGTAAAATGGGGATAAGAAAGTCTGCCTCTGAGATTTCAGAGAAATAGGTAATATAATGACTTCAGTGCATCCAACACAAAATAGGTTCTCATTCAATATAATTCCCTGTTTTCCCTCCATTCCAGGTAAGGAACTCCCCAAGACTTTTCACATGCATTTCATTCTTCTTTTGTAACATTAACATTGATGGTCTTTGCTACTGAAACTCTGAGACATAATTAATTGATTGCATGAGCTGTCCAGAGACCCCCCCCCCCATGTGGAAGGGAATCCTGTTATCGTGTTATGGTAACATACTTAGAGTTTTCCTTTGCTGGGAGCTTACATCCTTTGAAGATGTGGTCTGCTGTCCTGAAGACAGCAGGTCAAAATTTGAAAATAAATCATATATCAAGAATAAGACTGCTGCTGTTCATCTTGGACAGCTGTGGATGCCCATAAAAACCCCATTGTTCTCTGGAAAAAATCCTTACTTTTACAATAGACAAATCCACCAGCTAAGCTGCGTTCAATCTGGACCCTTCAGAGCAGCTGCCATATTGCAACAACTGCTCTGTCTAAAGACATGCACTATCTTATTTCTAGACAAATGCAAGCACATTTCAGATGATGGGTTTTTAAAGATTGCTTTAAATGTATTTCATAGGAATTATGATGAAATATACCATAATTATTTCATTATAGCCTCTGCAAAGCCTTTCATTTTCCCTTTTGTTCCCAGTGTAAATGGTTAAAGTACAATTTTCAAAAAGGCAAAATTATGACTCTCACGCAAATATAAAATGAACTCATGTCAAAGATTTTAATCAATTTTGGTCAATTAATAGGGAATCAATGAAATGTTAAAACTAGGTCAAAGATCGTTGAGGATGCTTGTCCAACTTGAATGAATTTATTTTTAAAAAGAGATCATTGAGGTGCTAGGTAGGTATAGGCAATTTAATTAAGGAATATTAGAGTGTGATTGCAAGGCTAAATATGAAACTGGTTAAAGTCCTACAAGATAACAAACCTACAAGATAATACACCTTTCAGATATCGTTTCAGATAATAAACCTTTCAGATTATTGTTTTTTTTTTTTTTTAAACTGAATAGCAATTATTTGTCTATTTAACTGGAAAAAAAATCTACAAAGTAGCATGTAACTTTCCTAAGTCCTTTTTTTTTTTTTCTTTTTTTTTTTTTTTTTTTGTGAGACAGGGTCTCACTTCCTTACCCAGGCTGTAGTGCGGTGGTGCAATCTTGGCTCACTGCAACCTCCACCTCCTGGGCTCAAGCCATCCTCCCAACTCAGCCTCCCCAGTAGCTGGGACTATAGGCGTGCACCACCAAGCTGGACAATTTTTGTATTTTTTGGTAGAGACAGGGTTTCACCATGTTGGCCAGGCTGGTCTGGAACTCCTAGCTTCTAGTCATCCACATGCCTTGGCCTCCCAAGGTGCTGGGATTCCAGGCATGCACCATCACGCCCGGCCTAAGTCTTGACCTTTAATCAATACTCTTTATAAGACTCTAAAACTCTAGTCCCTTAAATACTTCATCACTGCTGGATTCTCCAAGCTCAGCACTCATATTCTTCCAACACATTCAAGGGATAATGATTCCGTGTGCAGACTAGTTATGCCTTGAAGTTTACCTTCTGGACATGCTGGTGGTCGTTCTTACTGAGGGTTATCCAAAAGTGTGGTCAGGGGGTCACGGAAAGCTTCCTCTTACCCTACTCCAGACAGAAATAGGAGTGCTCACCTTGGTGTTTGTGACTTCTTACCTCTTAAAGACTTGAAAATGGAGGTGTTATGTCATGCCTCTCTTTCATTCATTAACTCAACAAGTAGCTAAGATCCCCTACTCTGTGCTGGACCATGGGATGCAGTCCAGAACAAGAGGGTGTGGCCCTCGCTCTCCTGGAGCTTACGTTCTCGTGGGGAGACAGACCCTGGATGAGTTGAACCCTAATGTGATAAGTACTGATGTGCAAAGGTGTTGAGCCTAAGTATGGGGAGAACTAGTTTGGTTGAGAGGGTGTCAGGGACCCTTTTCCTAAGAAAGTGACATTTAAGATGAACCTGGAAGGATGTGTGGGATTTCACTGGGTGGAAAGCTGCTGACTGCTTTGGGGTAGAGAGAACAGCACAAATGAGACACTCAAGCCCTCAGAAAGGGTGGTGCCCCGGAGGCCAGTGAGGAAGTGATACCGATGAGGCTGTAAGCGTGGGAAGGGGCAAAATCACACAGAGCCTTGATGGTTTGGGCACAGTTTGGGCTTTGTCCAGAGGGTAGTAGGGAGCCACTGAAGGGTGGTAGAGAGGGGAGTGGCATGATCAAAATTTGTGTCCCTGAAAAACTCGAGGACAGCAACAGTGCCATATGTAATAAACATTCCATAAATGTTTGCTGAATCTGTGAAGGAATAATTGGCTGACCCAGAAAGACACCCCGTGGGATGCCTGACACCAGGACGTACGGTCAGTGTCCATCAGCTGTAGCTCAGCTCTCTGCTTTTCAATGTCATCTCATACACCCACTGGGCTCAGACAAGTGACAGCTTCATATCTTCCCTCTCACTTGAGGATATCTGCTTCACCATGGAGAAGACAGGAAATCTCTACAGGCAGGAATGCCCCTCACAATACACATGCCCCTAACTCCTTTTGGGACCTTTTTTCTATTAAAAAATGAGTTAAAAGTGGGGTACAGCAGGGAGGTGACACATTCCCTGAGTTGCCTGCAAGTTATCCCCTCAGCGGCAAGAGGGCTGCAGCTGAGTCTGTAGTTTTGAGTAGTCTGGGTGTTGCTAAGAATGTGCTAGGAAATATTTCAAGTTTCCTTGACAAAGATTTTAAAACAAATACATCATCCAACAAAGAGGTAATGCACAGGGTAGATTAGGGTACAAGGCACTGTGCAGTCTCATTCACAGTGGGCGGAGGTGTGAATGGATTGAAACTTTGCTGGAGGGGAACGTGACAGCCTCCGGAGCCCTGATGGTTTCCACCCACCGACTTCCTGCTGAAGAATTTATCCAAGGAAATAAACAAGGGGAGTTGCAAATACTAGCTATGAAGATGATAATTTCAGCATTGTTTGTAATAGCTAAAAACTGCAATTAGCTAAAATGTCCAAAACCAAGAAGAAAAATTATGTTTCATCTATACAATGGAAAACCAAGTCACTGTTTTAAAGGATATTAAAGAAAAATGTTTATTGACATGGAAAGATGCTCACAATTTATTTATTTATTTATTTATTTATTTATTTGAGATGGAGTCTCACTCTGTTGCCCAGGCTGGAGTGCAGTGGCACCATTTCAGTTCACTGCAACCTCTGCCTCCCGGGTTCAAGTGATTCTTCTGCCTCAGCCTCCCAAGTAGCTGGGACTACAGGTGCACACCACCATGCCCAGCTAATTTTTTTTTTTTTTTTTTTTTTGTATTTTTAGTAGAGACGGGGTTTCACCATATTGACCAGGATGGTCTCAAACTCCTGACCTTGTCATCCGCCCACCTTGGCCTCCCAAAGTGCTGGGATTACAGACGTGAGCCACCACACCTGGTCCCACAATTTATTCTTAAGTGGGAAAAAAAAAGCAGATTATAAAACAGTGTGTTTCATATTATGCCATTAGGTTTTAAAACTTTAACGATGACTGTAGGTGTGTATGTGGACAACTATGCAAAAGAAAAGATCTGGAAAGATACAAAAACCAAAGAATTAACAGCAGTTACCTGTGGTGGTGGCACTGCAGGCATTTTCATTGTCTTCTGTTTGCTTATTATTATTTTTACTTTTTGTAAATGAACTTTTATTACTTTTGTAGAAAGAACAAAAGGTTTTATTTACAAAAATTGTTCATGATCTCCTAGGATCTCAGCTGTATTAGATTTTGTGGGGGACGTTCAATGTCTCTCTGGGTGCGTGAAGGATCTGATTCTACTTACAGTTTTTCGATAGACTTGTGGTGGTGTCTCCCCAAATCCACACAGACCTGCTTGTCTGGTTAAGATGGTTTTTATCAGCAGTTGGTCTTCCAATTCCATTTTTGGAACAGAATAGAAATATTAGGCAAGAAGCACAATAATTTTCAACAAATATAATGGGGGAGTTGGTCACTTTTGCTTTATTTATGAACCGTATGAACAAAGGTTAATGAGTTTAAAAGGTGTAATTACATTTATTTAGAAAATAAAAAACCGCTGGAAGGATAAATACCAAAAATGGTGTAAATTGGTATCTCTGGAGTGCTGGGATCATGGGTAATTTTCATTTCCTTCTTTTATTTCTCTCTTTTTCTGTAATGAACATGTATTGATATAAAAAGGTGGGGAAAGGTGATTACTTTAAAACCTCAAGAAACAAGTTGCCTTCATGTAATTACAGTGGAAAGTTCAAACAAGAAGGGGGCTCAGCCATCACTGCCATGGTAACGAGGTGATTTGTTTTAGAACTGTGTGGCTTACTGAAAGAGCGTAGGTCGGAGAATTAGGAGACTGGGTTTGATCCTGGCTTTGTGACCACAGGCAAGTCACTAACCTCCTGAGTCTTTTATCATTCACTAGTTTTTGTTTTGTTTTGTTTTGTTTTTGAGACGGAGTCTCGCTCTGTTGCCCAGGCTGGAGTGCAGTGGCATGATCTTGCTTCACTGCAACTTCTGCCTCCAGGGTTCAAGCGATTTTCCTGCCTCAGTCTCCCGAGTAGCTGGGAATACAGGCACATACCATCATGCCCCGCTAATTTTTGTATTTTTAGTAGAGACAGGGTTTCACCACGTTGGTCAGGCTGGTTTTGAACTCCCAGCCTCAAGTGATCTGCCTCCTCGGCCTCCCAAAGTGCTGGGATTACAGGCCTGAACCACTGCGCCCAGCCTCTTGTCGTTCACTTATTAATGAACATGTATTGAGCATCTTCTATGTACCTGGGCCTGGGCCTGACACTGGGGACAGAATAGCCAAGTGAAATGTGGGCCCAGCAGTCACAGAACTGCCAATCCAATTCAGAAGGAAAATAGCAAAAACCAGACAAAAAGCGACCTAATAGTAATGACAGTCACAGCTGCCTGTACCAAGCACTTACTAAATGCCAGGCACCTGTACATGACAGAGAAAGAGACACCCATATGTATACACAATATATAATGGACTGCTATATATATAGAATATATGTGATATACATATATGTATCAATCCATCATATTTAGTATGTGTATATATGTATCTATGTATACACATATATACATAGATACATATATACACGTACATATATACACATATATACGTATATATACATATGTGTATATATACAAGGGTCATGACTTCCACAAATTAAAACAGCGCTGTGACACAGGAGTTGGAAACCAGCCTGAACAATGACAAAAGCCCTCCTCTACAAAAATACAAAATGTAGCCCAGTGTGGTGGCACGCATGTGTAGTCCCAGCTACTTGGGAGGCTGGGGTGGGAGGACTGCCTGAGCCTGGGAAGTCGAGGCTGCAGTGAGCCAAGATTTCACCACTGCACTCCAGCCGCGGCAACAGAGTGAGACCCTGTCTCAAACCCTAAACAAACAGGGCCATGAAAGCATATTAGGATCGTGCAACCTCGTCTCAGGATACAGGGAAGTCTGCTCTGAGGATGTGACATTTCACTTAGACCCCAAAGATGTGAAGGAACAAATCAGGCAAAGAGCAGGGACAAGAGCCTCTGGGGTGGAAGAAATGAAATGAAAGGGCATTACGAATTTGCGTTAAGCTTTCTAAGTGAGTGGGACTGGTGTAGCGGTCACTGGCCATGGTGCTAACAGCAGATTCTCTTCTCCCCTCTCCACCCGCAGGCACTCCTGGCCAGGGCGCTTTATGACAACTGCCCTGACTGCTCTGATGAGCTGGCTTTCAGCAGAGGGGACATCCTGACCATTCTGGAGCAACACGTGCCAGAAAGCGAGGGTTGGTGGAAGTGTTTGCTCCACGGAAGGCAAGGTCTGGCCCCTGCCAACCGCCTCCAAATCCTCACGGAGGTCACTGCAGACAGGCCGTGCCCCCTATTCCCGAGAGGCCTGGAAGAAGCTCCTGCCAGCTCAGAGGAGACCTATCAGGTGCCCACTCTACCCTGCCCTCCCACTCCAGGCCCCGTTTATGAGCAGATGAGGAGTTGGGTGGAGGGGCCCCAGCCCCCTTCTGCCCAAGTCTATGAATTCCCCGACCCTCCCACCAGTGCCAGAATCATCTGTGAAAAGACTCTCAGCTTTCCAAAACAGGTACGCATACTTCCAACTACTAGACATGGGTTGAGGGGTATGGAAATACCCAGGGGCCTAACTACCCCTTGAGTCATGGGTGTCCTCCAGATCAAACATGCAAAATGGGAGCCCAGATTGCTGGCGATCTCGCTCGGGGAGCTTGTGTGCCAGGTTGGGATGGAGAACTCAGCGGCCTCCACCCACTTGTCGTTGACACCCTTGGCCCCCTGTAATTCCCCAGCTCTCCAAGGCTGGGCGCAGACTGTGGGAAATGGAACGCTTAGCTGAGCTGTGTGGGAAGGCACTGGAGATGTTCATGGCGGCCTTTTCACAGGATGAAGGATCACCAGGACTCCCACTGACAAACGGCAGGGTGGGGTTTCCATGGGTTCAGAGGCAAGAAGTTACACATCACGTTTAAAATGTATATTCCAGGCTGGGCACGGTGGCTTGTGCCTATCTATATTCCCAGTACTTTGGGAGGACGAGACAGGAGGATCATTTGAACTCAGAGTTTGGGACCAGCCTGGGCAACATAGTGAGACCCTGTCTCTACCAAAAATTTAAAAATTAGCCAGCATAGGCCGGGCGTGGTGGCTCAAGCCTGTAATCCCAGCACTTTGGGAGGCCGAGATGGGCTGATCACGAAGTCAGGAGATCGAGACCATCCTGGCTAACCCGGTGAAACCCCGTCTCTACTAAAAAAAAAAAAATACAAAAAACTAGCCGGGCGAGGTGGTGGGCGCCTGTAGTCTCAGCTACTCAGGAGGCTGAGGCAGGAGAATGGCGTAAACCCAGGAGGCGGAGCTTGCCATGAGCTGAGATCCGGCCACTGAACTCCAGCCTGGGCAACAGAGCGAGACTTCGTCTCAAAAAAAAAAAAATTAGCCAGCATAGTGGCACACACCTGTAGTCCCAACTTCTCAGTGGGAGGCTGAGGCAGGAGGATCGGTTGAGCCCAGGAGGTCGAAGCTGCAGTGAGCTATGATTGTGCCACTGTACTCCAGCCTCCGTGACAGTGAGAACCTGTCTTAAAAAAAAAAAAAAAGTATATCCTCTTCAATGCAGAAATTTTATTTCTAGAACTGCTATGGAAATATACAAGCAGGCAAATATATGTCTGGATGAGGAGACTGTAGCCGTTATGGCATAGAAAACTTAAAGAGGCCTAAATATTTATTAACAGTTAGATTGGTTATACATATCTTGGCATATCACCACAGCAAGCTGCTGTGCAGTTGCAAAAAAAAAAAAAAAAAGATGAGGTATTTATAAGAGGAAAGAAAGATCTATTTAAACAAAAACCAAACAGATATAAACTCCAAAAAGAGGCAGGGTGCAATGGCTCATTCCTGTAATCCCAGCACTTTGGGAGGCCAAGGCGGGCAGATGACAAGGTCAGGAGTTCAAGACCAGCCCAGCCAACATAGTGAAATTCCGTCTCTACTAAAAATACAAAAAATTAGCCAGGCATGGTGGCGGGCGCCTGTAATTCCAGCTACTCAGGAGACTGAGGCAGGAGAATCGCTTGAACCTGGGAAGCGGAAGTGGCAGTGAGCTGAGATCGCACCATTGCTCTCCAGCCTGGGCACCAAGAGTGAAACTCCATCTCAAAAACAAGCAAACAAAAAACTCTAAAAAGGAATCATGTATATGAGTGTGTGTATGCATGCGTGCTCTCACACTGAGACTGAGAAGAACACGGTCCAGGGATAGTTACCCCAAAAAGGGGAACTGGTTAAAGAGACAGTGAAAGAAGGCAGTGAGCTGGGGCCTTTATTTTAGTCACTCCTGTGTCTCCAGCACCTGGGACCAGGTCTGGCCTGGGGTAGGGGCTCAATACATATCTGACTAACAAACAAATGAGGAAGTTGATTTTTATGTCATATTGAACATGTATGACATCCGTAATTTTTAAAAATATCAATTAGTTTGTTTTTTTGAGACTGGGTCTTGCTCTGTCTCCCAGGCTGGAATGCAGTGGTGCAATCACTGTTCTCTTCAGCCTCAAACTCGTGGCCTTCAGCAATCCTCCTGCTTCAGCCTCCCAAAGTGCTGGGATTACAGGTGTCAGCCACCATGCCTGGCCTAAAGTATCCATTTTTAAAAACAGAGGAAAAAGAGCATTCATTAAATGTAGAATGGGCTAGGCTTGGTGGCTCATTCCTGTAATCCCAGCAGTTTGGGAGGCCAAGGCAGGCGGATCGCTTGAGCCCAGGAGTTTGAGACTAGCCTGGGCAACATAGTGAGACCTCATCTTTACTACTACTAATAAAAAATAATTAGGCAGGCATGGCAGCAGGCACCTATAGTCCCAGCTATTCAGGAGGCTGAGTCAGGAGGACCTTTTGAGCCCAAGAGATTGAAGCTGCAGAGAGCTATTATTATGGTGTCCCTGCATGCCAGCCTGGGTGACTGACCAGAACCCTGTCTTAAAAAATAATAAAACAAATGCAGAATGAAAACTTTTTTTAATAAGGGAAAGAATTAAAGTAAGGAAGGGGAAAAAGAATGCGCTATTTCCCCCAAAGCCCTGGCCTTCATGAGGTGTTGAGATGCAGAGCAGATGTGCACAGGCCTCAGTCACTGCAGGCATTTCCTGCCATAAGATGCTTTGCTTTCAGCTCCTATGACACATCCCACCCGGTCACAGCTCTGGCAGAGGGTCTTGGCAAGGTCTGTGTGCAGGGAAAGGCCACTCTTCCTGATGCATGTGCTGTGGGGGCCCCAGGAATGTGCTACTTACCATTCAGGCCTTCTCCACACCAGCTTCCAAGGTTGTCTTCAAACAGGAAGGTGTTGATTCCTTAGAAGATTTTGAATACTTTACATTTTCTAAATCCCTGGGCTACAAGACATAGAACCAGACAGTTGTTACATAGAACAGCTGCCAGCACAGGCACTTGTTACAAACACCAGGAGGAAGCTAGTGGAGCCTTCTGAATCAGTTGACGAGGTGGACACTAACGCTCTTTTCTGGAGCAACTGGCCCCAGTCTAGGCCTGGCGTGCTCAGCTGCTGTCTGAGCAGCTGACTCAGAGCAGGGCTTTGCTGAGGTTTCTTTTAAGAACAACAAGTGACATTAGCTGAAGTTAATTTGAATTTCTTCCAAAGCCATGAAAGGAAAAAACAAAAAAATCAATAGCAATTCCTTCCTCTCCCGGAAAGGAAAACAGATGCGCTGTCGTCTGACGGTTGACCAGAGGACACTCAAAGACCCGTTAACAACCAGTTAAGGGTTTTCGGATAATACAGGGACAGGCTCCTACAAGGTACTTAGTAAATATCTCTTGCATGAACGAAATTGACCAAACGCAACATAAGGTTTCAAAAATGTGGAGTCCGCTATCAACTGCTAGATTGACATCCGTGTGAAAGGAAAGATGAGTTTACTATTGAAACTTAACTTTGAAAAATGATCAGGGCATTAGCAATGAGATTTGTCCTTGACATTAAGTGCATCAACCATCGACGTTAAGTGCATCAACCATTTGAGCCCTTGCTTGTGGAGGCTGCAGCAAACAACAGAAACCACAAGGAAATTCGGTGGGGGGGTCCCTTTAACCACTGAGCAGGGTTCTCAAGGCGGCCACAGTAAACCCCCTGGGGGAATTTCCTGCCTTGTTTTCCTTCCTTAAGTTCCCTCCATGTCTGCCCTACCTACAAGTTTGCTCCCTTCCTTCCCTCACTTCCTATTTATTTACTTAAAAAAAAAACAATTTTTTTTTTTTTTGAGACAGAGTCTCGCTCTGTCACCCAGGTTGGAGTGCAGTGGCGTGATCTAGGCTTACTGCAACCTTCACCTCCTGGGTTCAAGAGATTCTCCTGCCTTAGCCTCCCAAGTAGCTGGGAACACAGACTCCCATCACCACGCCTGGCTAATTTTTCTTTCTTTCTTTCTTTCTTTTTTTTTTTTTTGTATTTTTAGTAGTGACAGGGTTTGCCATGTTGGCCAGGCTGGTCTCGAACTCCTGACCTCAGGTGATCTGCCCACCTCGCCCTCCCAAAGTGCTAGGATTACAGGAAGTGAGCCACTGCGCCCAGCCTATTTACTTAAAAATTGTTTTAATTTCTTGGCTGGATGCGGTGGCTCACACCTGTAATCCCAGCGTTTTGGGAGGCCGAGGCAGGTGGATCACCTGAGGTCAGGAGTTTGAGACCAACCTGGCCAACATAGTGAAACCCCATCTTTACTAAAAATACAAAAATTAGCCATGTGTGGTGGTGCACACCTGTAGTCCCAACTACTCAGGAGGCTGAGGCAGGAGAATCGCTTGGACCCAGGAAGTGAAGGTTGCAGTGAGCTGAGATCACACCACTGCACTCCAGCTTGGATGACAAGAGGAAAACTCCGTCTCAAAATATAATAATAATTTTTAATTTCTTGCCTTCTCTGTGCTTGGAGTCTCTCAGCAAGAGATGTGGTCTGTGGCTTACAAGTCAGGAATGCCATTTCACTTGGCTTCTGGGGCAGCCAATGTTGCACTGGGTGATTGGGGACCTCCCAACACCCTCTGTGTTTCTCCTTCCTCCTCTGTATTGGGAGAAGGTTGGACCCCATCTTTTCTAAAATCACCTTCAGTTGTACCTTTTGGTTTTTCTAAATACTTCTCTTCTTCCTCTGCTCTGAGAAGTAAGGAGCTAGAAGAACTTGAAGACCAGTTAACAATCAGTTAAGGATTTTCTGATCCACAGAAAAGGCAGGCATCTCCTCCCTGCTCATGTCATCTAACCATTAACCCTGAGGCTAAACTGCCCAGAAAATACATTCCAAATGGAAGCGACTGGTGGTAGACCGGGCAACTCTGAGCCACTGGTTTTGAACTGTTTTCCCATGGCAACTTCACAGGCTTGGAACACAGCCTTTTGTGAGGCATTTCACAGACTCCTTTTTATATCTGTGTTGACAGTCTGTAGACTAAGAGCGGCCCCAAATTAACGTCCGAGAAGGTGGAAACATGTCATTTTTCCCAAGTTGTCCTAAGAGAGGCGTCTATGTGTCAGAATGAGACATCTCTATAGCTGGGTGAGATCTCTGCATATCCTTAGATTAGAACAACTCTTCAATTTACAAACGAGGACATTAATTCCCAGGGAGGTGAAACTGCTGGTGCAGTCACACAGCTGGTGAAGGAAAACTTCCATCACCCCCCAAAACAGAGCCCTTATTCCTTGATCTTTTCTCACCTGACTCTGTGACTGACACTATTCTTTCTGATGAACACTTTATTGAAATTTCACCTAGAGATGCTCAGTGACAGATCAGTAACTTATATCCAGACCACGAAACAACAAAACTAGCACCCCAGAAGCCTCCAGTGCCTTCTCTCTGTCACTTCCCCACTAGGGTAACCACTATTTTGAGCTTTGTTTTATTTTTTTATCCCAACTTCCTTAATATAATGTGCTGGCCTAATTAAAAAAAAAGAAAAAAACCACCACATCAAGAACATACTTGATTTCAGTTTAAGTTTAGAAGGAACTCTTGTATTTCAAGAGAAAAGGGCCAGATTTCCTGGTGAAACTGCTCTTGGATCCACTAGTTCCTGAACTGGAGTTTCCTTCTGTCTCCCTAAACCTTTCGAAAGCATGTTTCTCAAACGTGTTCCTTAATTGATCACCATACTGGGACTGGGCCTACGTTTTCCAAGAAGCACTGGGCATTTTTGAGCTGGCTTCCTTCCATCTGAAATGTCATGCACAGGAAAGTCCCTTTGCTCTGTGGACTTGCCCTTATAGGCATAGGGGACCCCACAGTCAGCCATCAGAACAAAATGGACCTGAAGCCATGGGGAGGAATAGGCCTTGGGACAGCATTTGGAAAGGGTCTGCGGGTGGAGAAAGCTTGGTGTGTTCAAATAACTGAGAGCTGGGAGGAAGGTGACAGCCCGTGGTCCAGGACACAAGGTCCCTGGGTTTGGCGGGGGCATAGCCTGTCAGACCGGGTGAGAAGCTTGGATTTCTGACCTGGTGCGGTGGCTCACGCCTGTAATCCTTCCACTTTGGGAGGCTGAGGCAGGTGGATCACTTGAGGTCAGGAGTTCAAAACCAGCCTGGCCAACATGGTGAAATCCTGTCTCTACTAAAAATACGAAAAAGTAGCCGGGCGTGATGGCAGGCACCTGTGATCCCAGCTCGGGAGTCTGAGGCAGGAGAATCGCTTGAACCCAGGAGGTGCACGTGGCAGTGAGCCGAAATGGCACCACTGCACTCTAGCCTAGGTGACAGAGCGAGACTATATTTCCAAAAAAAAAAAGAAGCTTGGATTTCATTCAAAATGCAATGGGAGGCCAGGCGCGGTGGCTGAAGCCTGTAATCCCAGCACTTTGGGAGGCCGAGACGGGCGGATCACGAGGTCAGGAGATCAAGACCATCCTGGCTAACACGGTGAAACCCCGTCTCTACTAAAAAAACACAAAAATCGGCCGGGCGCGGTGGCTCAAGCCTGTAATCCCAGCACTTTGGGAGGCCGAGACGGGCGGATCACGAGGTCAGGAGATCGAGACCATCCTGGCTAACACGGTGAAACCCTGTCTCTACTAAAAAATACAAAAAATTAGCCAGGCGAGATGGCGGGCGCCTGTAGTCCCAGCTACTCGGGAGGCTGAGGCAGGAGAATGGCGTGAACCCGGGAGGCGGAGCTTGTAGTGAGCTGAGATCCGGCCACTGCACTCCAGCCTGGGCGACAGAGCGAGACTCCGTCTCAACGAAAAAAAAAAAAAATGCAATGGGAAACCACTGATGGGCTTGTCCACCTAGACCAATTAGCCTGAGACCACCAGGAACAAAGTCAGATTTACTGAGCATAAAGAAGAAGATCACAGAGCGGAGGAACCACGAGGCAGCTCACAAACAGGAAAAGGTGGCATCATGACGGGATGGGGAAAGGCGGGGTTTAGGCGAAATCTAAGCAAAGCTGTGTCTTGATAGGCTCTGGGCAAAACAGGGCAGTGTGCAGGCTGGACGAGGGCCGCTCTCCCCTTGGGAACCACAAAGCAAGCGGAGATAGACTGGGAGTGCTGGGCCCGGAAACCCCTTGTCTGAGGTGCTACATGAGGGCCTGGGAATCAAGGCTGCTTCTCTGTCAATGACTCGGATCCCCCAGGCGAGAGTGGGATGTTTCATTCTTACTGATAGCACTTTGGAGAGCTGTGCTTCCAGAGCCTAGGATTTTAGGGAACCAAGTTTCTCAGGGAGTAAGAAAGCAGTCGTCACTCAACGAAGGGGGCTGTTTTGACATGTGACAGCTGCAGCGTGTCCTTGGAAGAAATGTTCATCCTGTTTGCATTGCAGCTGCTTTATCTGTGTCCGCGAGTCTAGCCAGGTGAATGGCAGGGTGGATTTTTACACTGTGTGCTAATGTTTACCATCCAAGCCTTACGCATTCACTCACCAAAAACAAACAGATAAATCTAGCACGTACATTCCCAGTGCTGCATCCTCGGGACACCCAGTCCTCAGAAACTGCTCCTCCGCCCGCACTCCCCTTCCTCAGCTCCGCACAGTGAAACCCTAACCACCCCCTGAGCCAACTTAGAAAGCCCCCTACTCAGCAACAACTCCTTGGGACCCCGGTGGGAAGTACATTCTCCTTGTCCTGGACTCGGAGCTTCACCCTGTCCTCTCCTCCAGGCCCTGTCTCACTTCCTAGCCTGAGTCCTCGGTGTACTCAGACCTCATTTCCCTCTTAGACTTTAAGCCCGTGGTAGACAGCATCCTCTAAAACAAATCGCTCATTCCTAGGCCACTTATAGAGACGTTCTAGTTCAGGAGGTCTGGGTGGGAGCCTTGGCAGCTGTGTTATTTTTAAATTCCCTGGGGGCTCGGATCCCTGGCTGGGTTCGGAAGCTGCTCTGTGGCACCCAGTGTGGTACCCACCATTGAGCCGACATCATTGAGCTCTGGAGGACTAACTTGAATCTGAAGTTCCCATTCACAGACCCAGGCTCCATGGCTGAGACTATGTTTCCCAAAATGGCTTGAGCAATAACTGGCCAAGTGCTCTCAATAAAATATAAATCGGGGCCGGACGCAGTGGCTCATGCCTGTAATCCCAGCACTTTGGGAGGCCAAGGCGGGCGGATCACCTAAGGTCAGGAGTTCAAGACCAGCCTGACCAATACGGTGAAACCTTGTCTCTACTAAAAACACAAAATTAGCCTGGCGTGGTGGTGCGTGCCTGTAGTCCCAGCTACTCAGGAGGCTGAGGCAGGAGGATTGCTTGAACCCAGGAGGCAGAGGTTGCAGTGAGCTGAGATCACGCCATTGCACTCCAGCCTGGGCAACAGGAGCGAAACTCCACCTAAAAAAAAAAAAAGTATGCATATATAAATTGGATGGTCAATCCCATCCTTTGTAGGATAAAATTCAAACTCCTTAACTGACCCGCTCCCTGTTAACCTTTCCCGTTCCATCCCTCCCTCCGCCCCTCCCTCACTCCTCTCCATCACTTTCACATTGCCAGGTTCTCTTCTGCCTCCCACTGCTGCCAGCAAAATCTGCCAACTGCAGCTCATCTGGTCACCTCCTGCTTCCCTTCCTCAGCCCAGGTGACCAGTCCTTAGACAGCTCTCAGGCCGCAGTTTCCTCCCAGACCTTGTTGGTCCCTCCACCTTACATTCTTAAGGTCCCCTCTGCCTATTGCGTGCACATCTCCAGCCTCAGCCTAGCTCGATGAATGTAGATGAATATCCCAGTATCAGAGTCACAGCTTCCTGGTCGCTAAAGAACATCAGAATCACCTGGCAAGCTTGTTAACACTGCAGGTTCCTGGCCCCACCCCAATACCCAGAGACTCCGTCCAACCCGCGTGGGCCCAAGAATATGCATGTTAACTGCTTCTGGTGAACTTCGCAGGTGAGGCAGATGCACGACATCGTGGGCCACCTTCGAGGAAGGCTGCCTCCACCAGGGAGCCTCCCACCCGTACCCTGCTATCTTGAGAGTGAAGAGCCTGCCATGGGGGGTGCCAGGTGACTCCCTTAGCAGTGTCCACCCAGCTGTCTCTGCTTTTGGGGAGATGACTTTGAACCTCACTGTGATCATCAGAGTGACATTTCCTTTTCCTCTGCTCTCCTCCTTTCTCTCCAAGGCCATCATCACGCTTCCCAGACCTGCCCAGGCCTCACTGCCGACTCTGCCTTCCCAGGTGTACGACGTGCCTACCCAGCACCGGGGCCCCGTGGTCCTGAAGGTGAGCCTTGTTCTGGGGCCCCGCATCACCCAGACCTCTGCGCCCAGAGTCTGGGGTTCTCGACCTCACACCCATATTGCATTTCAGCATTACCATGGAGGCCAGGGGCTCCGCCTCCAGAATACACATCACCACTCAGAGGCCAACTTCATAACCTCCTTTTTACCCATGGAACCCAGTCCTGCTCTAGAAAACATTGTGACTACTTGAGTTCTGAATATTTTGAAATTTTTACTTTTCATTTATAATAGATTGTTTTTTCTCTTTCTTTTTGAGATGGGGTCTTGCTATGTTGACCAGGCTGGTCTCAAACTCCTGGCCTCAAGCAATCGTCCCATCTCAGCCTCCCAAAGTGCTGGGATTATAGGCATAAGCCACCGTGCCCAGCCATTATTTATAATAGATATTTAATATATATATGTGTGTACATACACACACACACACATTTTTTTAAATGATGTTTTGAAGGATATGCACCACAGTCTTAACATGGATTATCATTGATTATCTTAACATTGATTATCTCTGGGGGAAGAAATTTTAGTTGTTGTTTTTTTTTAACTTGTTTTTATATAAGGGGAACATCAAATTTGTAAGACATGCTTCATGTGATCAAAAAATAGCTTTGCTCCTTTCTTAGCCCATCCAAATGCTCTGCAGTGGCGTTCTCCCCACCCATCTGCTATTGAGATCAGTAGCTCCCAACCTCTGTTGTACGCAAAAGCATCTGAGAGCTTTAGCTATCCTGGTGCCTGTGCCCCAACCCCAGAGACTGTGGAATCAGGCCTAGGTGGGGCCCAAACATCAGGATTTTTAAAAGCTCTCAGGTGATTGTACTATGAAGCCAGGATTTAGAACAACAGTTCCTGTCTAAATAGAATTCCAAGCAGGCTCTGTGACTTCCTGGATACTCACAGGTAATAAGTCACTTTAGGCCAGGCGCAGCAGCTCACACCTATAATCCCAGCACTTTGGGAGGCCAAGGCGGGAGGATCACTTGAGGCTAGGAGTTCGAAACCAGCTCATCAACATGGTGAAACCTCGTTTCTCCAAAAAATACAAAAATTAGCTGGGTATGGTGGTTCATGCCTGTAGTCCCAGCTACTAGGGAGGCTGAGGCGGGAGAATCATTTGAACCCAGGAGGTGGAGGTTGCAATGAGCCGAGCGAGATCATACCACTGCACTCCAATCTGGATGACAGAGCAAGACTCTGTCTGAAAAAAAAAAAAAATCAAAAATTTAAAAAAAGGTCACTTTAGCCTCGCCAGGTCAGTTGAGGAATTTAATTGTCTAGGCAATAATCAAACTTTCTAGTTCATTTAAAGCCAAACCTCCTGCTGCCCGGCTTGGGCCTGCCTGCTGGGCTGGGCTCCAGGGACTGCCTAAGTTATCTGCTGTTTCACCATCTCAGTTTTCTACCCTTTCTCACTCACTGGATGGTCTCAGACTTCTGCAGGGCTGCAAGAGGCAGGCAGAGAGAAAGGCCCTGCTCACCTGGTTCTGTTGGCAGGGGTGCTAATAGCAGTGGCCAGTGTGGCAAGCTGATTCTTTCTCTTCTGGGGCATTCGTGTAAGTGCCACGTCCTCTGCCCCCACTTCCTACCCCTCACCTCCTTGCTGAGCATCTCTTACCTGCAAGTCCCTCCAAGTGGGCAAATGCGCCTCCTCTGGCTGCTGGCTCCCCGCTTAGCTCTGGGGCAAGCAGGTCATCTCCAGCCACATCCTCCTGAGATTCCCTGAGCCATTCCTCCCTGGCTCTTGCTCCAGCTCTTGTGTGAGCCATGCCTGGTCCATGACAAACACACAAGCTCCCTTTGCCATGATAGACTCCAGGAGCACAGGCGCTTGCTTTGGGTGCAAAAGTTATCAATGGGCTGGGTGTGGTGGCTCACGCCTGTAATCCCAGCACTTTGGGAGGCTGAGGCGGGCGGATCATCTGAGGTCAAGAGTTTGAGACCAGCCTGGCCAACATGGCGAAACCCTTTCTCTACTAAAAATACAAAAATTAGCTGGGCATGGTGGTGGGCACCTGTAATCCCAGCTACATGGGAGGCTGAAGGCAGGAGAATGGCGTGAACCCGGGAGGCGGAGCTTGCAGTGAGCTGAGATCGCGCCACTGCACTCCAGCCTGGGCCACAGAGTGAGATTCCGTCTCAAAAGAAAAACAAAAGTTATCAATGAAGACACACTTGTATGACTCACTTCACTCACCTTGCCCTAATCCCAGTCCCACTAGACCCTGTCTTTATGTAAAAGTGTGACATTTTGTTCATGATTTTTTTGCATTATGATTTTTAAAAATATTGCATTTTAAATAGTATTTACCTTGATGACTGAGTTTTTTTGGTGCCCTCTTAATGTTGTGCCCAAGGTAACTGCTTTGCTCTCCTCCCCCTGGTCCTGACCCCGAGAACAGGCGAACCACAGCACGGTGCCACTCTAACCCTGAGAACTGGCCATCCAGGGCATGGCTGCCACCCTCTCTCTTCACCTTTCCCAAGCCAGAGTCAGCCCCCATCCACTGTGACCCCAAGCTCAGGGGAGACAACTCAAGTCATTGAATGATCCCATGGGAGCACTTGATGGTTTGCTTTTGGGGAGTGAAAGGCAACCCCCGCTACACCGCACCCCATTTCCCAGCTGAGGAGAGCTCTCAGGAGACTCACAGCCCAACTCCCTCTAAAGAAACCTTCCAATGTCCAACTTTTTCTCTCTTTATTTGCAAAACCTGTTTTGGTGCTCTCTTGCCTTGCTTTGGAATTTGTAACCTGTTTTTTGTATCCTAATATATATGTTTTACAATTATTGTACACACTAGATATATAATATGTTATATCATGTACATATCTCAAGCCACTGAAGGAGTCTGAGCTGGGGAATGACAATCAGATCTTTAGGAAGCGCCATGCCTGGCCCTTAGGTCATTGCTAAGATGCACATTTATCAAATGAGTCTCTCACACCCTGTTTTTATTGCTCTCGTGATGTGCACAGTGCCATCCAGCTTAGTGTCTGGTCATTAGTGGGCACTCATTAAATATTTGCAGAATACATATGAGTGATAAACACAGGAAAATCTCTACTGAGAAAAAGAAAGAAGACATACTAGGTTTCAATCTCATTTATCCTCTGGCTTAATTTTAAGACGAACCTAAGATAAATTACCATTTTTAATTTAGGCAACTGCTTAAATTAGGCTCTGTTGCCCCTGCCCCACTCCCCCGCAACCTTTGGTTGAGAAGTCTCTTTTTTTTTTGGGACAGAGTTTCACTCCTATTGCCCAGGCTGGAGTGCAATGGTGCGATCTCGGCCTACCGCAACCTCCACCTCCCGGGTTCAAGCAATTCTCCTGCCTCAGCTTCCCAAGTAGCTGGGATTACAGGGATGCGCCACCACGCCAGGCTAATTTTGTGTTTGCAATAGAGACCGCGTTTCTCCATGTTGGCCAGGCTGGTCTCGAACTCCCGACCTCAGGTGATCCGCCCGTCTCAGCCTCCCAAAGTGTTGGGATTGCAGGCGTGAGCCACCGTGCCCAGCCTAGAAGTCTCTTTTTAAAACACAAAGTCAATTGTTGAATGTATACCCTGTTATGAGAAGAACTTAGGACTGTAATGTCCCCTGCACTGCCTCAGATGAGGAAGGTTGGGGACCCGTCACCTAGATTTCCACCATTAGAGCATCATGACCAAAAGCACCAAAAAGTCTTCAGGAACTTGTGTCTTCCTTTGGGAAAAAGCACTGGAATAGGCCGCGTTTGTGACGTGTAGCCATTAGGAAAGAAACAGTCACGTTGTCTGCCTTTGCGGTCTTTCCCCAGGAGCCAGAGAAACAGCAGCTATATGACATACCAGCCAGCCCCAAGAAGGCAGGACTCCATCCCCCAGCCGACCAAGCAAGTGTAAGTATGAAGAGGTGCTAAGGTGCGGTGTTATGAACACATAAAAATCCTCTCAGAAATGTTATAGCTTGGGGCCAGGTGCAGTGGCTCAAGCCTGTAATCCCAGCATTTTGAGAGACTGAGGCGAGTGGATCACCTGAGGTCAGGAGTTCGAGACCAGCCTGGCCAACATGGCAAAACCCCATCTCTACTAAAAATACAAATATTGGCTGGGTGTGGTAGCAGGCGCCTGTAATCCCAGCACTTTGGGAGGCTGAGGTGGGTGGATCACTCGAAGTCAGGAGTTCAAGACCAGCCTGGCCAACATGGTGAAACCCTGTCTCTACTAAAATATAAAAGTTAAAAAAAAAAAAAAGATGTTATTAGCTCAGTCAAAAATTAGAATGCAAATTCCTCATAACAGAGACCTTACTGCCTTTGAGGTAAAACCTCTCATTGAGTTTGTGTTCAGGAATAGGACTAATTATGTGGTTTGGGATAAGTCTTTTAACTTCTCTGTTTTTATGGGCTGAGAGTATTAAGTGAGATAATCCTGCAAAGGACTTGGGACAGTGCCTGGCACAGAGCAAAATTGTATAATGGCTTCTTATTATGACAGACTTCAGGGGCGTGCTGTGATACAGTACACTTTTATCTGTATTGGGCGAATGACTTTATTTGAAATCTGTGTGATCTATGTTTATAATTGGATTCTACCACATGTGTGCCACAGACACACTTACACCCAAGGTCATTAGGGAACATCTTACAAGAAAGCTGGCATTAGGCCGGGCGCGGTGGCTCAAGCCTGTAATACCAGCACTTTGGGAGGCCGAGACGGGCAGATCACAAGGTCAGGAGATCGAGACCATCCTGGCTCACCCGGTGAAACCCCGTCTCTACTAAAAAAACACAAAAATCTAGCCGGGCGAGGTGGCGGGCGCCTGTAGTCCCAGCTACTCGGGAGGCTGAGGCAGGAGAATGGCGTAAACCCGGGAGGCGGAGCTTGCAGTGAGCTGAGATCCGACCACTGCACTCCAGCCCGGGCGACAGAGCGAGACTCTGCCTCAAAAAAAAAAAAAAAAAAAAGAAAGCTGGCATTTCAGCCGTGTCAGGGGGATGCATAGGAGTTTGGTGGATGGAAAAGAAAGGGTTGCAAGGGCTTTTAGAGCAGAGAAAACCAGTTTGGGTAAAATGAAATACAGTGGCATGAGTCAGTGTTCTGAGTTCAGGGAAAAGTAAACAGCTTGGGTGGCTGGACCTGTAAGCAGATGGTGGCAGACAAGGTGGAGTCAGCATGGTGGAAGTGGAAAGAAATGAGGCTCAAAAGAATTGTGAAGGACCTTGAGTGGAAATGGGGAGCCACTGAAGGAACTTGAGCGGGGAAGTGACGATGAGATTTAAACGAGGCACTCGTACCTTCTTTTGAAAGTTACTAACCCGGGCAACTATGTGTGGTTCTTCCACAGGGGCATGGTGTTCCCCTGATATCAGTGACTACCTTAAGAAAAGGCAGCTATAGCACATTACCAAGTCCTCAGAAATCGGAATGGGTTTATGACACTCCAGTGTCTCCAGGAAAGGCCAGCATCAGACACACGCCTCTCCCCAGCTTTGCAGAAGAATCAAGGCTCCACGCTTTCCCCAGTTCCAGCTCCACTTTCCACAATCCTCCAGGTGGCAGAGCCAGGTCCCTCACTCCACAACTGAATACCAGTGTGCCCATGCAGAAAAAACTCAGTCTTCCAGAAATTCCTTCTTATGGCTTTCTTGTACCCAGAGACACATTTCCTTTGGATGAAGATGTCAGCTACAAGGTTCCTTCAAGCTTTCTGATTCCTCGAGTGGAACAGCAGAACACCAAGCCCAATATTTATGACATCCCTAAAGCAATATCGAGTGTTTCTCAGGCTGGGAAGGAGCTGGCGAAAGCCAAGGAGGTGTCAGAGAATTCCACGGGCCATAATTCCTCATGGTTCTCCAGACGGACAACTTCCCGATCTCCTGAACCAGACAGATTATCAGGTTCCAGATCTGACAGCAGAGCCAGCATTGTTTCTTTGTGCTCCACCACATCCACCGACTCCTTCTCCAGCTCTTCCTCGGAGGAGTCAGCAAAGGAGCTCTCCTTGGACCTGGATGTGGCCAGGGAGACAGTGATGTCTTTGCAGCACAAGGTGGTCAGCTCTGTTGCTGGCCTGATGCTCTTTGTCAGTAGGAAGTGGAGATTCCGAGACTATCTGGAGGCCAACATTGATGCAATCCACAGGTCCACTGAGCACATAGAAGAATCTGTAAGAGAATTTCTGGATTTTGCTCGAGGAGTCCATGGGACTGCCTGTAACCTCACTGACAGTAACCTTCAGAACAGAATTCGGGACCAGATGCAGACAATCTCCAACTCCTACCGCATCCTGCTTGAAACAAAGGGAAGCTTGGATAATCGCAATTGGCCTCTGGAAGTTCTTGTGACTGACAATGTCCAGAACAGCCCAGATGACCTTGAGAGGTTTGTCATGGTGGCACGGATGCTTCCAGAAGACATCAAGAGGTTTGCCTCCATTGTCATTGCCAACGGAAGGCTCCTTTTTAAGCGGAACTGTGAAAAGGAAGAGACGGTGCAATTGACCCCAAATGCAGAATTTAAGTGTGACAAATGCATCCAGCCTCCCCAAAGAGAAACTGAATCACACCAAAAGAGTACCCCTTCCACTAAGCAAAGGGAAGATGAACACTCTTCTGAACTGTTAAAGAAAAATAGAGCAAATATCTGTGGGAAGGTGAGTTCAGAGTTCCAAGCGATCGAAAGAGGGGCTTCAATTGTTACCTGGAGCAGTGGCTACTAAGATGCTGAGATTCTTGTGATAGTGTATAGGCTTTGGGGAGACACTGGTTCCATCTTCCAGAAAATACAATTTGTGAAAGTAAAATTATTGATGAAATCTTATTAACAAGTCAGATAAAGATAGGGCAGCATAGGCAGATAGGTCAGTTGATTTGGATTTCTTCCGAAAACTTTTGGGGTTCAAGTTTACCATGATATTAGAATTAAAAGGGATTTTTCAACTTTCTTTAAAATCTACTGTTCGAGTAGATTTTTAAAACCTCACCACCAAGTCTCCTTGCGTTTTTGAAAGTTATAAATTTAGTCATTGTCAGTGTGTTTCTTAGCAACGGAAGAGGAAGTAGAAACATTCTTTCAAATTGCTCACCATCTGATCAGCCTCCAGACTTTAGCTACTCTTAGAAATACTTTTCTGAGGCTAGGTGTGGTGGCTCACGCCTGTAATTTCCAACACTTTAGGAGGCCAACACAGGAGGATCCATTCCTTGAGGCAGGAGTTTGAGACCAGCCTGGGCAGCTTAGTGAGTGAGACCCCAGCTGTACAAAATTTATTTTTAAATATCAAGGTGTGGTGGCTCATGCACTTGGGGGACTGAGTAGGGGTATCCGTTGAGACCAGCAGTTTGGGGTAACCAAGAGCTATGATGGCGCCACTGCACTCCCACCTTGGTGACAGAGAGAGAGCTTGTCTCTAAAAAAGGAAAAGAAAAAAAAAAGAGGTGGGGTATGGTGGCTCACCCCTGTAAACTCAGTACTTTAGGAGGCCAAGGTGAGCAGATCACTTGAAGTCAGGAGTTTGAGATCAGCCTGGCCAACATGGTGAAACCCCATCTCTACTAAAAGTACAAAAATTAGGTGGGCATGGTGGAATGCACCTGTAATCCCAGCTACTCAGGAGGCTGAGGCGGGAGAATCACTTGAACCCAGGAGGCGGAGGTTGCAGTGAACTGAGATTGCACCACTGCACTCCAGCCTGGACCACAGAACGGGACTCTGTCTCAAGAACAAATAAAAGAAAAGACAGAAAGAAATACTTTTCTGGATGAGTTCAGACGTTATAGAGCAAGATGCTTCAGTTCAGGGATTGTGAACCCAGAAGTCACTTCGGGGCTGTGTCAAGGAGATAATGTGGTGCTTTCAGCCCCAACCTTTGTGTTCTGCTGAAATGCCTGGTGGTGTAGGAGGTTTAACACGTTCTAGAAATTTAGATGTTTAAAATTGACATACACATATATATAACGCTAACAAAGCTGTGTGGGTCATCATATCAGGCCATGTTGACAGGCAAAATTCAGCCTTTGGGTGGCCCAAGTCTCCTTGGTTGAGAAAAGGAATCAGTAATCAGTAGGCAGAACTATCAACAGAAAACATAAGAAAGAATGCTCAAGTCTAAAGTGAACTTAAACAGTTCCACAGTAGTGTTAAAACACCACTCCATTTGGTAATTTGAAGGAATTGTATTTTTCAGACATTGCCTAACTTAGAAAAGAAAGAGAAACCTATCTTGGAACAAAGGTTAGATGAAAACAAAGACTTAGGAACCATGGTAAGCTGTAGCACTCACTCTCTAAAGCTTCTGATTCATACGCTTTATTGCTAGATTCGTCTCATCATGCTATGGAAAGCTCAACATTACAGCCATGACCCACATGGGCGAGAGTTAGTTTTTGTGATTCTTTGTCCTTTATTTTAGCAAGAGAGTCCTGGAGATCAGTGAGTCTAACGAACGAACCCCAGGGAATGGAAGTGAAGCATTAACCATTAATGAAATGACTCTAGGCGCTCTGCGAGGTTGTTGTGGGTGGTACTGACCAGGCTAAATAGGACTGACTCAACTGCTCTTTGACATTCTGATTTAATGTTTCTGATTACAACAGCAAATCTTGATTTGGGGCTTATATATCTTCAACACCTCTTTTACACTTGATGTTCTTCCTTTAAAAAAAAAAAAGTCAAAGATGTTATCATTGTGCTTATTTTTATTGGTTTCCTTCTATTTGTGGTAAATGACAGTAGTTTTCCATTTACCATTTTTCACAGTTTCCTTTAAATTAATGTAAGTAAAAGCAATGGGTCCATTTAAAGAAAAGGAATGAAGCCAGTAGAGGTTAAGAGGAAGGTGGAAAGAGTATAACTTGTAAAGGTTGTAAAGGTTGTCTCTGAATAACTGAAGCTTGGGAAACTTACTTAGGTTATAGGGCAGACGGGGTAGAGGGTGGAAGAAAAGGATGTCCAATGACTAGGATAAGGTCACGTACCTTCTCAGAGGCAAACTAGGACCAGAATTCAGGCCTCCTGATGCTCAGGTCGCCAAACCCCAAACACTAGTCTTTGGGCCTGCCATATTGCTAACAGTCATGTTATTTTGTTCAACATTAAGTATGCCTTAGATTAGTGGTTCTCAAATTTGAGTGTATCACAATCACCTATGAGGTCTGTTAAAACTCACATGGCTGGTTGGGTGCAGTGGCTCACGCCTGTAATCCCAGCACTTTGGGAGGTTGAGGCAGGTGGATCACCTGAGGTGAGGAGTTCGAGATCAGCCTGGCCAACATGGTGAAACCCCGTATCTAAAAATACAAAAAATTAGCTGGGTGTGGTGGCGGGCACCTGTAATCCCAGCTACTCGGGAGGCTGAGGCAGGAGAATTGCTTCAACCCGGAAAGCGGAGGTTGCAGTGAGCTGAGATTGTGCCACTGCACTCCAACCTCGGCAACAAGAACAAGACTCTGTCTCAAGAAAACAAACAAACAAAAAAAACTTGCATGGCTGGGCCCCACTCTCAGAATTTTTGATTTAGTAAGTCTGGGGTGGAGCATAGTAATGCGCATTTTCTAGCAAGTTTGCAGGTGATGTTCTGGTCCAAGGACCTCACTTAGAAAGCCCCCTCTTTAGAGTGACAGCACTTCTCAGTGGAGGTCCATGGCACCATTGGCCACTGGGTGGACAGTTCTCCGTTGCGTGGGATGAACTATTCAGCATCCCAGAATCCTGCCCGCTCACTGCCTATAGAAGTCCCTAGTCAATGCAGTAATCAAAACTATCTCTACACATTTCCAGCACCCCAAGTTAAGAATCATAGTACATTTTTCACCTCCCTACAGTTAATATTTTCACTTACGATGCTCATAATCTGATGTCTACCTCATTACTTCTCATTATTTCTAAGCTCTTCTTTTTTTTTTTTTTTTTTTTTTTTTTTTTTGAGATGGAGTCTTGCTCTGTTACCCAGGTGGGAGTGCAGTGGCGTGATCTCGGTCACTGCAACCTCTGCCTCACAGGTTCAAGCGATTCTCCTGCCTCAGCCTCCTGAGTAGCTGGGACTATAGGTGTGCACCACCATGCCTGGCTGATTTTTGTATTTTTAATAGAGACAGAGAGTCACCATGTTGGCAAGGCTCATCTCGAACTCCTGACCTCAAGTAACCCTCCTGCCTCAGTCTCCCAAAGTGCTGGGATTATAGGCGTGAGTCACCGTGCCCAGCTACCTTCTGTCTTTTTTTTTTTTTTTTTTTTGGAGACAGGGTTTTGCTCTATTGCTGCGGCTGTAGTGCAGTGGTGAGATCATGGCTCACTGCAGCCTCCACCACCCAGGTTCAATTGATTCTCCCACCTCAGCCTCACAAGTAGCTGAGACCACAGGCCCACACCGCCATACCCAGCTAATTTTTGTTTTGTTTTGTTTTTGGTAGAGACAGAGTTTCATATGTTGCCAAGGCTAGTCTCGAACTCCTAGGGTTAAGCAATCCTCCTGCCTTGGCCTCCCAAAGGGCTGGGATTTCAGGTGTGGGTCACTGCACTCAACCTGCTTCATTCTTATACTCCCTGCTTCCAAGAGTCCATCTGAACTGACATCTCAATCTTGCCTTCACTTTCTATGACAAAGACAATCATTGTTTTCATTTTCCAAATATGCAATTCTAATAATGAATGTGCTTCTTCAAAGTATGCTTTCCTCCTCCTTGTCTAACTTCCCCTCCAACCCTACCGGCCCCTGGAGACATAACCCCCTCCTGAAAATAATCAGTTTTATGCCATATCTGTCTAAATGCTTCCGGCCTGTGAATTTTGAGATCATAGGTAAATGCAAGAGTGTGAAATTTAATGGAAAGAAAGCGAGTTTCAGACCTAGAGCTCCAGATCTCTGATGTGCTAATGGAATGGCCAGAGGCAGCCTTTCCTCTTCTCTGAGCTTCACCTTTCAATTGTTACCTGGAGTTGTGGCCACTAAGTTAGGTACTGAAAATCTTTGAGAGTATATAGGATTTGGGAGATGTTAGTTCCATTTTCCACGAAATAAAATTCATGAATGTAAAATGTTGATGAAACCTTATTAGCAAATATGATAAATATTTTAATAATAAGGCAAAAAATAATATTAAGGCAGATAGGTCAGGGTATTTGGTTTCTTCTGGAAATGTTGGGTGTTCTGGTATACCTCTGATATTGAAATCAGAGAGGATTTTTGGATTTTTAAATGTTTTTAAATCTGTTCTTTGAGAACATTTTAAAACTCACCAACAAGTTTTCCTGAATTTTTAAAAGTTAAACATTTAGCTGGGTACAGTGGCTCACACCTGTAATCCCAGGACTTTAGGAGGCTGAGGTGGGCGGATCATTTGAGATCAGGAGTTCAAAACCAGTCTGGCCAACATGGTGAAACCCCGTCTCTACTAAAAATACAAAAATTAGCCGGGCATGGTGGCAGGTGCCTATAAACCCAGCTACTCAGGAGGCTGAGGCAGGAGAATTGCTCGAACCCAGAAGGCAGAGGTTGCAATAAGCTGAGATCACACCACTGTACTCCAGCCTGGAAGACAAAGCAAGACTCTGTCTCAAAAAAAAAAAAAATTATAGTTATTGCCAATGTGTTTCTTAAAATGGGTTTCTTATGGTTGGTTTATTGAGATGATTGAATAAAATTATATGTATGTATTACAATATAAGATTGTATATATTATATGTTACGATGCTTTGAAAACATTAATTTGTTAGACAACTGTTGCAGTATTGGGCTTCCCAAACCAAACCATGCTTTCTTTAAAAAAATAAAAGGTCTTGCAAATCTAGCCAAAACAGGAAAGGGCACGCAGCCACAGCCCATTGATTGAGTCTCCTATCTATTTTCTTCCTTCCCTTCTATAGAATCCTGGCCCTCTTATACCCCAGCCTTCAAGTCAACAGACTCCTGAGAGGAAACACCACCTGTCTGAACACTGCCGGCTCTACTTTGGGGCGCTCTTCAAAGCCATCAGCGCATTTCATGGCGGCCTCAGCAGCAGCCAGCCTGCGGAGATCATCACTCAGAGCAAGCTGGTCATCACGGTGGGCCAGAAGCTGGTGGACACGCTGTGCATGGAGACCCAGGAGAGGGACGTGCGCAACGAGATCCTCCGCGGCAGCAGTCACCTCTGCAGCCTGCTCAAGGACGTAGCGCTGGCCACTAAGAATGCCGTGCTCACGTACCCCAGCCCTGCCGCGCTGGGGCACCTCCAGGCGGAGGCTGAGAAGCTGGAGCGACACACGCGGCAGTTCAGAGGGACATTGGGATGAGGACTCTCTACCTCCCTTCCTCCTCTGCTCACCTCTCAGCTTCACACCCACAACTTGTGCAACTCTGTCCTATGGGAAAAGCCAGCCGAGGCATACACTGATCAGCTGAAACAGACCTGGTACCCAAAGACCCAAAGCTGGTAGCACCAAGTGGCTAAGCAACCCCGGGGCACTGACTTACCCCACAGGGGGTCAGGAAAGAGAGTCCAGAACCCAGAAGGCAGAGGCTGCAGTAAGCTGAGATCACACCACTGCACTCCAGCCTCACTCCAGTATGAGGTAAAGACCTTGTGAAGTTTAGCATATATGGAGTATGCAGTATCAGCTTGAAGTGACTTCGTAGAAATAATATTTTATATTGATTAAATGTGTGCATGTTTTGTTTGTTTGTTTTTTGAGACAAAGTCTCACTCTGTCACACAGGCTGGAGGGCAGTGGCGCCATCTCAGCTCACTGCAACGTCTGCCTTCCGGGTTGAAGCATTTCTCCTGCCTCAGCCTCCCGAGTAGCTAGGACTACAGGCATGCACCACCATGCCCAACTAATCTTTGTATTTTTTTTTTAATGAAAGGTCTCACATATTTATTACTGAACCCAGCTAACCAATGCATTCATAACAGATTCAGAGAGAAAAAATATATTCCCAATAAAACATGTACAACTCTCCAGAGAGTGGTGACATTTTCAGCTTGATGTGGTAACATGACTGTGACCTTCAGACAGCATAAATGTGTGTGCCGTCTCATGTGCAATTCCTTATAGGCCCACCTTGGTTCTTCTCCAATGTCTCCTCTTGGAGTTGTACTTGATATTATTACCAGTTTTCATCTGAATCCACTGGGGAGTGGGGCGATTTTGTTTTCGCTTCTTGGTCAGGAATCACAATCCTGAAAGTCTTATGAGAAGACATGGCAAGAAGCAGAGTCAAGCACACACCACAATGGCAGAGAAAGGAAGAGCTAATTTTTGTATTTTTAGTAGAGATGGGTTTTCACTATGTTAACCAGGCTGGTCTGGAACTCCTGACCTCAGGCCATCCCCCACCTTGGCCTCCCAAAGTGCTGGGATTACAGGCGTGAGCCACCATTCCCGGCATGTACGTGTTTTAAATTCACTCATTTAACATTTATTTATTGGATGCCTACTACATGCCAAGTTCTAGGTGCTGGAGACATAACAGTGTAGCAGAGGCCTTGCCCTCGTGGAACCTACAATCTAGTAGGGGAGTCAGACAGTAAAGTGATGAAGAAATACATACACAGTATAGCAGGTGCCAGGAAAAACGTAAGTTGGCGAAGCACAAGAGAAATTGTTTTTAAATGGTTAATTTTTATTGCATTCATTAGAAAATAGAGTAAGTTTTTTTTGTTGTTTTGAATTGAATTAGTTCTGTGAGATTGGTACAAATTATGTATGTGTCTTGGTACAAATTATGTATGTGTCTTGCACCCATAAATATATATTTTTGCTGTGTTACTTTAACCTAAAGATAGATGTTATATTTACAACATAACATGATCTGTTGGGTTCTCTATTAATTTATTTCATTCATTACAGATTCTGGGTTGATAAATTCTGCT